>NW_016107352.1:1539742-1658539 GCF_001604975.1 Cebus imitator | reverse complement strand
CTCTTAGTGTCAGTTTAAAACTGAACTTGCTGGCGGCAAGTTTTCCGCCCCTGCGGCTTCTGGTCCCCTTCTCTCTCTCTCTCTCTCTCTCTCTCCTCTGTCTACTTTCTACTTTCTCTCTCCCTTTCTCCTTTCTCTCCTCTCTTCTCTCCTTTATCTACTTTCTACTTTCTCTCTTTCTCTTCTGTCTCCTTTCTCTCCTCTCTTTCTCTTTCCTCTCTCCTCTGTCTACTTTCTCTCTCCTGTCTCCTTTCTCTCCTCTCTTCTCTCCTTTATCTACTTTCTCTCTCCCTTTCTCTTTTCTCTCCTCTCTTTCTCTCCTCTATCTACTTTCTCTCTCCCTTTCTCTTCCCTCTATCTACTTTCTCTCTCCCTTTCTCTTCCCTCTCTCTGTAGTAAAGCCAATTTTGGAAAGTCTCAAATTTAAAATTTGGCCCTCTTTAAAGCAGGTTTTAGCAGGGCCTCTGCAGCCAGGTCCTGCAAGGACCAGACAACTGGATTTTAGGGTTTATTCTTAGTCCCAGTCAGAGGAACAGGGGGTAGGGGCCAAGGTAAGGCGGTGGTCTTTTTTCCCCCGCAAACCACAACTGGCGAGAATAAGCACTATGGAGGTTTAGTGCTGCCCGGGCACAATCCTCCCCCTTATACATTTTTAATGGCCAGTTGCTTCGGAAAGGTTGGGAAATGACAAACAGGTGGACTAAGAGGTCTACCGGATGTGTGTTTTGGACCCGCCACACCCGGTAGAGTGTGCAGAAGTGCTGCCAGTCAGTTTTTACTGGGGCGGTGACATCCTACCTCCCAACATCCAGGATAGTGCCAATATGCCTTTCTATGATGCACCGTTGGGCACTGCCCATAACATTGGACACTTTTCTGGCAGAATAAGCAGTTACCTATTTTCCATCCCAGCCTGAGAAAGAGCACCCGTAAACTCTGTTCTAGGGTTTTGTTCCACACAAGCTCCAAAGAAGCTACCTCCCAGGTGTCGAGGGCACAACGGCCTCCCCGACATGGAATCTGACCCAGCACGGGCAAAAGTACTCTTTTCCCGGTGGAGGTGGCTGGGAGAATTTACAGGCCACAATGACCAAAACAAGGAAGAGATTAAAGACAACTAGAGTTAAGACTATCTGCCACATGGCAAAGGAAGAAAGAGTGAGGCCTCAGTGATAGAAGAAGAAGAAGAGGAAAAAGAGAAAAGAGTAATTTTTTGCTGGGGTGTAATCAATAAAATTTCCCTGCATCCAGTGGTTCGTCAACCACTGTAAGATATCTCCCACCTCAAGGGAAGATGGCCTGAACCAGTGTATGTCTGCTAGCAGGAGCCTAATAAAACTGACAAATTTACAGACGAGACAGGACCACATACAAGAGTGACAGACAAAGGGTGGGTGCCCCCCAGATGGGAGACCACTCAGATGCCTGCCCGGCCACTTTCTCGGAAGAATTTTCAGGGGCGTCTTGGCTAAGGTGTACCCGTATAATCCCCGGGCCTGGTCACCTCAGGATGGAAGTCCAAGTAGGACAGCTCTGAGGTGAATCACCGTTATGCCCTACGACGCCCCAGTGGAACCGCGGGTGAAGACCCACACAAGCCCCGTAGCCTTTCAGCCGTGGGACTACATATATACACACTCACTCTCTCACTCACACGGAGGTTACGGAAAACAACCGAACACTGCCACCCACTATGCCAGCTACCAAGGGCGAACGCTGGTACCCTCTGCACCAGCTACCGGAAACGAACACTGGTACCCTCTGCACCAGTTACCAGAAGGCTGCCACCCACTATGACAGCCACCAGAAGCGAACGCTGGTACCCCCTGCACCAGCTACCAGAAGCCTCAAGCAACGTCTCGGTGAGACTTGCCAGGTCGGAGTTGAAATGACTCGTCAGCCCCCCGACACAGGCCCAGACCAGTACCTCCGGAGGTTTTTCCTTTTAGGACCCTGAGGAATTTCGGGTGAATGTCGGCCGAGAGGTCGCTTATCCTCCACGGTGGCTCTCCGGGGCCCTGCGAAAGAACAGGGGGCGCCTCCCCAGAGGCCCCCAAGGTGGGAGCGGCCGCCCGGGCGAGATTCTGAGATGTCTTTTGTCTGGTGATAACAAAAAGAGAATATCTCGGTGGGACCTCCAAATGTTGTATTTGACCGAGTGTAGAAAGTTATCACAAGACAAAAGTATGCCGGATTGCAGGGCCATTTTATTATGCCGGCGACCACAGAGGACTCACGTCTCTCCAACCTGTGGTGACAACAGGAGGGTGCCACGATTTTTTATACCCGAAAAACCACCTTGGGAGTGGGGGTGAGGGGCGGGGATGGGGATGAAAAGGCTTCAGACATTCCGAGGGCTAGTGGATTCTGTAAATTACCTCCTGGGCAGAGATGAGGGTGGGGGTCTCCGGACATTCCAAGGGCTAGGGGACTTTTGTCATTCCGTTTGTTACTTAAGTGGTTTACAGAAGTCAAGATAAACATTTGTTTATACATTATCTGGTTAAGGTGGAAATCACAGACCTTAGTTACTTATTACAAGTCGCAGGAGCCAAGATGGCATGGGTTAGGACTGCTTGCCTGTCACATTAGGGCCACAGAGAGCAGTTACTGATAAGAAAAGGTAAGCAGCTTTACATAGTTTTGAAGAACAAACTAACAGATCTATTTACAGAGGCCAAGGACAGTAGTTATTGTGAGGAGAATGGGGCAGCCATTTCAACTTATCTAAAAACAGTTTTGTATTTTATAAAATAGTTTTGCTCTGGTTCTGGCTCTAGGCCAGCACAATATCACACTGTATGACACAAAAGTCATACAAATATAATATGAACAAGTATAAAAAATGTTATTGAACTCACATTCGTGAGAGAACCAGTAAGACATTAAAACCAGTTCAAAAAGCAACTGAGAAACTACTATGCATACATGTATGCACACATGTGTGCATGCATGCATGCACACACACACAGACATATTCAGTTAAGATAATTGGGTAAGATACAAAACTGGTAATGTCTTATAGGGCAA
Organism: Cebus imitator; assembly: GCF_001604975.1. NCBI lineage: Eukaryota > Metazoa > Chordata > Mammalia > Primates > Cebidae > Cebus > Cebus imitator. Next base: position 1,655,509 of record NW_016107352.1, on the reverse strand, counting down.
TAATATTTAGTATTATCTGTTACTCTGGACAGAAAATATTTTCATTTCTACTAAACAGAATTCTATAAACTGATACCTGGAAATGTTAATGCATAGTATACAGTAAGTCTAGGCAGGTATCTTCTTCTTGTATCAATGATTTTGAAATTATAATTCCTGAATCAGCAGTTACTGGATCTGTGTCACCTGGAAATTTATCAGAAATGAATATTCTCAGGCCCCATTGCCAGATTTACAGAATCAGGAACTCTTGAGTGGGACCCAACAACCTATGATTTAAAAAGTTTTTTAGATGATTTTGAATGCACACTGAAGTATGAGACCCACTTCTTTAGATAATCATTAGGTTGCTGTCACCCCAGCATGACATTGAAGGAAGGGATACAGTACCCAACTTTTTGCCACACTTTCAAATTTTGCCTAATTTTTTCATAGCAAATAAAAATGTTAATATTTTTTTACTCTTGATTTTCCCCAGATTTTGCAAATGCCTCATAATGTTACTTCTACATTTAGGGTCTTCTGTCCCTGGCATCACAGGAACTTTTATTGGATAAGACCCAGATATTTTAAAAGAAAAATGCTAATGTTATGTTTTCATAAAATAACCTTTATGCACATAATTTTCATATAATTTATGGGGAAATTCAAGAGATGTGAGTTGTAAGCCAAATTATAATGGAGTCCAATAAGATCTGTGTTTGCCATGTTTAGGCCTTAGGAGACTGAAAAGGGATTTCATAAGGCTGTGAACACATACTTCTTCTGCATAATAAATGTTACTGTTAAGCAAATAGTTAACATTGATTCTTTTGTGGTACATCCTAACAAAATTATGATTATTTTAAGGTGTGCTGACAGGACTAATTTCTAATCTCAGTTTTTACAACTTTGTTCTGCCTTTATAAAGTCCTGCCAAACTACATTGTGAGGAGAAGGAGAACTTCTAGCAGTAACATGCCCTATTTCACACTGGTTCACATGAGTCATCTCAATAATATGTTGTTTTGAAGGTCAACAGCTGGCAGGAAGCAGCACAGAAGAAATAACATGAAGTTTTAAACTTGCATTCTACGCTGTGGTATACACACAGAAATCTTGATGCAATCAGCATTTATAAGGCTGTTTATGCTTTTTTATCTTCTGCTTCTTAAATTGGCTACTCTTTGTGACTACTTCTCTTGGTAGCCATGGGCATGATATATTTGTCCAGCAAAATGAAAGAAACAAAAGCAAATACATTTATTTTTTAAAGTCCCCCTTCAAGTTATATACATGTTTATTGTAGTAAATTCAGAAAACACAATCTAAAAGCAAAAAATGTCAACATCACTCTAAATTCTATCTGCTGGAATAACCACAATTAATATTTTTATCTTCATATGAAAAAATATATTTATGTTAATGTATATTTTTAATGTTAATGGACATATATCTTATTCAGAAAAGGGCTAACAATTTCTAAACAGAAGTACTGACATGAATTGTACAAACATCACATTAACAATTTGCATTTTTAAAATAACATGGTAAAAATGCCTATACCTAAGGATTCATTTGCACAAACACAAATTCTAAATGTACCAGTGAAAAAGCTGAGTTTTTGATCAGACCAATGCATCATTGTTTATTTTATTTAGTCTCAGCTAGCCTGAGAATTATCATTTTGTCCAGTAGATTATTTACCCATTGTATGGTAGAAAAAGATAAATGTCACCAAACAAGATGATACAGTGTTTCCTTTTATTCCTAAAATCATCTTGAAAAACAGAAGTGATTCATGAATAACAAAAATCTATAGCAGCACTGGAGACAAAGTGTCATTATCATACTTAAAATTTGAGGACTTTCTTAAAAATATACAGTAGATAGCAGAATTAGTGCTAGAAACCATAGAGGTATGCAAAGCATTGAGTCAGCAGGGCTAGAAATGGGAACTGGTTATGGGCCAAATAGTGTGCCAATTCACTGAAGAACTGTGCAACAGTTGGGCCAGTCCCAACTTGAATATTCTTTAGCCTGCAGGCTAAATCATGTTAGAAGAATTAAATAAAATAGAATTTCTGACTCCGAAAATGCAGCCTTAGCATGAACTCCTGGAGTAAGGCAAAAAGGTAAAATTTGACCCTCAGAATGGATATGAAGGCAATAACAAGGACATGCAGCTCCATGCTAAGAATTGGACTACGCTCATGCTTTTCTTATTTCACTGTTTGAGGAAAGTCAGTAGATTATCTTTTTGCTTTTTATCTACGGGCCTTTCAAAAAAAAAGCTGCCCATTTTTCTCCTGACAAGAATCATTCCTATAACTATTTCCCCACCATGCTTAATGGAGCCCTAAAGTTACAACTCTCTTTTGAGAGGTAGTTCTCTGTAGAAAAGAAGGCTTGAAAATGGCCAAGGAGCCCCATGATACCTACAGTGGTGAGGCACATCTTTCATTTATAAATGTGAATACAAAAAAATTGCCAGGCATTTTGAGGAAAACAAATAGCAAATTTTAGTGAGGGACATTAAAATAAATACAAAAATACAGAGACAAAAGAAACATATTCCTTAAATAGTGTGTAATTAATATCTTCAAATAGATTTGAAAGATTATTGCATACAAAAAAATGGAACTATCAGAAAAGGAGCACATTCTTAGAAATGAAAAACAAGACACAAGGATATTTTTGAAATAGAACTCAATTGTTCGACTGAAGATAAATGAAGTATTTGTAGATTGACTTAATGACTGGAAGATAAAGTAGAAAGAAATTAACTGTTTTAGGAACCAGGAAAAGAGGTGAAAAATTGGAGAGAAAGTAGTTAAGAAAAATATGTAATAGATTTTGTGTTCTTTTTGGCTGCTCGGCAATTTTGAACATCCTTTGTATTTTTGAAAATTTCTCACCTTATGAGTCTCACCAAGACAGAAACCAGAAATTTGTCTTCCCCATTTCTCTTGTTATTTAAAAGTAAATTTGATTAGTTAAAAAGTAACATTGAAAACTCTAGAGAAGTCCCTACTAAACTATCTTTACAAAGAAGTATAATTAATATGCTAAAGTATGAGATAATGGAGAATTATAAAATGCTCAATTAAAACCAGGCCAGACACAAAAAGAGGCAAGAGAAAGGAACAAAAAATAAGTGGAATAAATAGAAAACAATTATAAACAAGGTAGATGTTAGCCAAACTATATCAATAACCGTTTTAAATGTGAATGGTCTAAGTACACCAATTAAAAGACAGATATGTCAGGGAGGATAAAATATCAAAACCCAACTATACAGTGCCTACCAGGAAGTCATCTTAAATGTAAAGACATAGAGTAAAACTAAAATGATAAGAAAGATGAACTATGCTAACACTGATAAAAAGAAAAGAAAACAGCACTTTAGAAGGCCAAGGTGGGAGGATTCCTTGAGCCTAGGAGTACAAGACCAGCTTGGGCAACATAGGGAGACCATGTCTCTGTAAAAAATTTAAAAATCAGCCAGATATATTGGTGTGCACCTGTGGTCCCAGCTACTTGGGAAGCTGAAGTGGGAGGATCACTTAACCTCAAGAGGTTGAGGCTACAATCACCCATGATTGTGCCACTGTACTCCAAGACTGTCTAAATAAACAAAAAAGAAAGAAGATAAAAGGAAAAAGCTAAAGCAGTTATTTTAATTTAAGGGAAAAAGAGGGCTTCAGAAAAAATTATTAGGAATAAAGGCATGCATTACGCAATGGTAAAGGCATCAGTTCTCTAAAAAGACATAACAATCAGTGTGTGTGCAGCTAAGAACAGATCATCAAAGTACATTAGGCAAAAACTGATAGAACTATTAAAAGAAATAGATACATCCACTATTAGATGTGGAGAATTCATCAATTAGCAGAGGATTAGTAAAGCATAGATCAAGCAGGCTGAAAATTAGTAATAATATAATTGACCAGAATAGCACTATCAAGCAATGTGATCTAGCTGACAATTACAGGATACTCAATCCAGCAACAGCTAGATATACATTCTTCTCAAGTTCACATAGAACATTTGCCAAGGTGGACCACAATGTGGGTCACAAAACACCACCTTAAAAACTTGTAAAGAATAGAAATCATGCAAAATATGCTCTCAGACCATGATAGAATTCAACTAGATCATTAAAATAAAAATAACTGGAAAATTCCCAAATTTGGAGGTTAAACAACATGCATCTAAATAACACACGATTGGGAGGCTGAAGTCGGTGGATCACAAGGTCAGAAGATCAAGACCATCCTGGCTAATACAGTGAAACCTCATCTCTATTAAAAATACAAAAAATTAGCTGGGTGTGGTGGCATGCGCCTGTAGTCCCAGATACTCAGGAGGCTGAGGCAGGAGAATTGCTTGAATCTGGGAGGCAGAGGTTGCAGTGAGCCAAGATTGCACAACTACACTCCAACCTGGGTGACAGAACGAGACTCCATCTCAAATAAATAAATAAATAAATAGAACATGCATAACAAAGAAACCTCAATACAAATTATAACATTATTTAGAACTAAATGAAAATGAAAATTTTTCAAATTTGTGGAATGCAGAAAAAGCAGTGTTTGGAAGGGAATTTAAAATTAAGTGCCTTTATTAGAAAAGAAGAAAACCTTCTACAGCCATACCACCCTGAATGTGCCCGATCTCGTCTGATGTCAGAAGCTAAGCAGGGTTGGGCCTGGTTAGTACTTGGTATGGGAGACTGCCTGGGAATACCGGGTGCTGCAGGCCTTAAAAAAAAAAAAATTAAAAGAAAAGATATTAAAAAAGAAAAAAGAAAGAAGAAAACCTAAAATCAATATTCTAGGCTCAGGAAACTAGACAAAGGAGAGTAATTTATACCTAAAGAAATCAGAAGAAAATAAATACTAAAAATGAGAACAGAAATTAATGACATTGAAAGGAATAAAGCAATAGAAAAAAATCGGCAAAACAAAAGGCTCTTTTAAAAAAAATTGGTAAATTTGATAAACTTCTAACCAAGATAATCAAGAGAAAAGACACAAGTTACCAATATCAGACATAAAAACGGGGGCCATCACTACTGATCATCAGTATTGGGCCAATTCCCTGAAAGATACAAAGACCCAAAACTCACACAAGGAGAAACAAGTAATCTAAATGAGTGTATGTCTATTAAGAAAATTAATTATTAATCACCTTCCGAAAAAAACCACATCAGTTCTAGATGATTTCACCAGTGAATCTTACTGAACAATTAAAGAAGAAATTATATGAATTCTCTACAATTTCTTCCAGAAAATAGAACGAGAGGAACACATTCTAACTCATTGTATGAGGCCAGCATTACCCTAATACCCAAACCAAATAAAAATATTATAAGAAATCTTAAAATAAAAAAAACTACAGATTAGAATCTCTCAGTACAAAAATGACAAATTCTCAAAAATAAATCAGCAAATTGAAAAAAAATCTATGAGAATAATTATAAAACACAACCAAGTAGAATTTATCCAAGTTCTGCCCACTGATTCAACATTCAAAAACTGATTAAGATAATCAGCCATCAGTAAGCTAAAAAAGAAAAAATTCTTGATCATGCCAATTGAGGCAGAAAAATCACTTGACAAAATTTATTGCCTATTCATGATAAAGTCTGTCAGCAAAGTAGGAACAGAGGGGGAACTTCCTATATTTAATAAAGAATATCTACAAAAATCTACAGCTAACATCATACTTAATGGTGAGAAACTGGATGCTTTCCCACAAAGATTCAGAACAGGAAAGAATGTTTCCTTTCACCAGTCCAATTCAATGTATTCATACTGTAAGTCCTAGTTAGTGAAATAAGACAAGAAAAAGAGGGCTTCAAAGTGGCTTACTGAAGGCATCTGGTACTTGCCTCCTCCACAAAGAAGAGCAAAAATAGTGAGTAGATAATCACGCTTTGAGTAGATCATCTACAGAGAAGTGACAGGAAACATCTAACACAAGAAAAGAAAGGGAAGTGAGGCAGTCTGTTTGGCCAGCATCATCTGGGAGCCTGGAGAGGCTCCCTAACACACGGCAAGAGTAACTGAGGGACTCTTAATGGCCCACATTTCCATCACGGACTCCTACAATCCTAGTAGGGCCTTTTAAGGGGAACCCCTAGACCCTCAAGTGCCCCAAGACTAATAGGGAACTGCCTGGAGACTGTGCAAAGGTATTTCTCCAGAGAGGGAGTTAATTCAGGGTTTCACAAGGTGCCATGTTGAGAGCCAAATCCCCACCAGACTGTATCCTGTCTAGGGGCCCAATAGTCCCTATATGTCCACATCCTTGGAGCTCCACTTACATTCATCACCCACAGTCACTGACATTAGGGCAAAAGTGCAAATTATTGGCAATGACCCCACTTCCCCAAGTGGCAAAGGTGCCATGCATTTTCATGTACTTTGAGGACAAACTATACCAAAACACACAGACAGCCACCATATATGCATTCTGAAGGGCACACTCTCCAGCTAATTGCATATGGTTGCTGCCACTGAAAGCAACCCCACCCTCCCTAATAGTAGAGCTGTAGCACAACCACTGCCAATCCACCTGAACATTCTGCTTAGAGTCTAGGAATCACCCTACCCCTGCCTACTATAACCAGAACCTACATGCACCACCAGAGGGCCTAACAGCAAATCCACCCCACCCAGTTTTAACCCTTCAGTACCCACCCATATCATCCAAAGACCTGGGAACTGCCCAGCCCAGCACACCACTGTTGGCACCTGAGCATTTATCCCAGGAGCCTGAGGTCAGGTACACTCAACCTGCCATTATCACTGTTGAGATTCACTCAGGGTGGTTGGCAAAATATTAAGGGAAATACTAGGGAAAGTTGTAAGATTATAGTCTCAAACTTTTTGGAGGGCTGAAAGGTTTTTATTAACTTATGGAATAGGCTGAAGGCAGCCAGTCCTTATAAAGCATTAGGTCATAGGGTGAAGATTAGGGATAATAGAAGCTTCCCCAGTTAAGTCTGTTTAACCCATGTTCCTTTGTCTCTACTCTATTTGTTTACTCATGTAAGCTTTGTGCCTGATGGTCCTCTCGGGGCAGTTGAAGTGGGGATTACCTATTAATGGTGTTTGCTCTGGGCCCTGGAACCAAAAGCTTTTATCATTTGTAAAACCACTCTTTTAACCATGTTAACTATCCACAAGTGTGTTGACTTAGAACCACTGTTATTAAATCTATACTGAATAAATGTGAGGGGGAACAGCAAGTAGGGGTCTGTTAGCTTCAATTGCCCTCTGAGATTAGCTGACGACCTCCCTAGCTCACTCAATTCACTGTACTTTGTGTGTGAGTGTATTTATTCATCTGCCACTGAGTCAGAGTCTGCAGGACAGACCTCCACAGGCGGTGATCAATGTCTATCACCACAGCTAGCATCCACGTGCAGATGCAACCTGTGGGCCTGAGAACTGTCCTGCCCAGCCCATCATAGTCACAAAGAATATCAAGATAGATTGCTTGGAAGCCAGAAGGTTGTTATGCCACTGCTACTGCTATCATCTATGTCATAGGTACACTGCTTTGGACCTGAGAGCCTCCTATCCATATACCCCACTGCTGCCACTACCAGCACCTGAACAAGCTACATGGAGGCCCAATAACTGGCCCAATAACCTGCCAACACTGGTGCCAGCATACACTGCCCAGAGGATCAAGGATAGGTGCCCTTGGTCCAATGCTGCCACCATTGGAGCCCAAGGATAGGCTCACCTGATATCCTTAACCTCAGTAATACTTCACCACAGCCACAAACAATTGCACCCTAAGCCACTGAAGAAATCATAATCACCATTGATACTGTTTACAGTCAAAGAAATGCTCAGACTATACTACTGTCCACATCCAGAATCAAAGCCAAAGTGCCCTACTCAACCCATGCCATAGATACATCTTTAAGAAAATATCCTCTGTTATGAAAGCAAATTTTAAAAAAGAGAAGTGATTATTACACCAGATGCACAGAAATAAACATAAGGATACAAGAAACATGACTGGGTGCGGTGGCTCCCAGCTGTAATGCTAGCACTTTGGGAGGCCAAGAAGGGCAGATCACATGAGGCCAGGAGTTTGAGACCAGCCTGGCCAACATGGCAAAACCCCATCTCTACTAAAAATACAAAAAATTAACTGGGCATGGTATTGTGCACCAGTAGTCCCTGTTACTCAGGAGGCTGAGGCATGAGACTCACTGGAACCCAGGAGGCAGAAGATGCAGTGAGCAAAGATCATTCACTGCACTCCAGACTGGGTAACAGCGTGAAACTCTGTCAAAAAGAAAAAAGAAAAAAAAGAAGAAATATGAACAAACAAGGAAATATGACATCTCCATAGTAACACAATTTTCTCCAGCAACAGATTACAATCAAAAAGAGATTTATAAAATCCTAGAGAAAGAATTAAAAATAATGAGATAAAAAAAAGCAAGAAGATCAGAAAAACAATTCAAGATATGATTCAGAAATTCACCAGATATAGATCTCATAAAAAAGATCCAAACAGTAATTCTGGACAGAATTTAATGAATGAAATACAAAATAACTTAAATAACTTTAACAATTGATTAGATCAAGCAGAGGAAAGAACTTCAAAACTTGAAGACAGGTCTTTCAAAATAACTCAGTAGACAGAGGAAAAAGAAACCTACATGACATATGTGACACCATAAAATAGCCACATCATTGAATTTTTGGTGTATTGGGGGTGACGAGAAAACCAAAAGGACAGGACACCTATTTAATGAAATGATCTCTTCACGATAAAAACTTTCAACAAACTAGGCATAGAAGAAATATACCCCAACATAATGAAAGCCATATATGACAAACTGGCAGCCAACATCAACTGGATGAGGAAAAACTGAAAACCTTTTTTCCTAAGAACTGGAACAAGATAAAAACATCTACTTTTACCACTCCCATTCAACATAGTGCTAGAATTTCTAGCCAAAGAAACCAGGAAAGTGAATAAAATAAAAGACATCTAAATTGGAAAAGAGGAAGGCAGCTTGTCCCTCTTTGCAGATGACACAATCTTATGTTTAGAAAAATCCATAGACTCTGCCATAAAAAACCTCTTAAATCTGATCAATAAATGTAATAATGTTGTAGGGTACAAAATCAACATATAAAAATCAGTACTGTTTCTATATACCAATAATGAGCTAACAGAAATGAAATTAAGAAGTCAATCCTATTTTCAATAGGTGAAAAAAGAAAAAGCTAGAAATAAATCTAACCAATAAGGTAAAATACCTCTTCAAGGAAAACTACAAAACACTGATGGGAGAAATTGAAGAGGACACAAACAAATGGAAAGCTATCTCAGGCTCATTGATTGGATGAATTAATAGTGGTAAAATGATAATAACATTCTAATTAATAGTATTAATATATATAATATATAATATAAATGTATCATATTAGTACTAATTAACAATACCAATTAATAGTATTATTAATACTACCCTAGAATATCTTCAGATTCAGTGCAATTCCTATCATATTACCAAAATCATTTTTCACATAATTAGGAAAAAAATCTAAAATTCATAATGGAAACAAAAAAGAGCCTGACCAGCCAAAGCAATTCTAAGCTAATAAACAAAGCTAGAGATATTATTACCCGACTTCAAATTATACTGCAAGGCTATAGTAACCAAACAGCATGATACTGGCATAAATATGGACATGTAGCTCACTGGAACAGAATAGGGAACCCAGAATTAAAGTCACATACCTACAACCAACTAATCTTTGACAAAGCCAACAAACATATACACTGGGGAAAGGACACCTTATTCAATAAATGGTGCTGAGAAAATTAGATAGCTATATGCAGAAAATGAAACTGGACCCCTATCTCTCACCATATACAAAAATTAACTCAAGATAGGTCAAATATGTAAATGTAAGACCAGAAACCATAAAACTACTAGAAGAAAACATAGGGGAAACACTTGAGGACATTAATCTAGGCAAAGATTTTAGGGCTGAGACCTCAAAAACAAAGGCAGCAGAAACAAAAATAGGCAAATGGGATTATATTAAACTTAAAAGCTTCTACACAGCAAAGGAAACAATTAACAGAGTGAAGAAACAACCTGTTTAATGGGATAAAATATTTTCAAACTATTTATCTGGCAAGGGACTAATGTCCAGAAAATACATGGAACTCAGGCAGCTCAACAGGAAAAGAAACAATTCCATTAAAAAGTGGGCTAATAACACGAATAGACATTTCTCAAAAGAAGGCATAGAAATGGCCAATAGGTATATGAAAAAATATTCAACATCACTAATCATCAGGGAAATGCAAATTATCTTACCCAAGTTAGAATGGCTATTATTAAAAAGACAAAGAACAGAGGCTGGAGAGGAGGCAGAGAAAAGGGATCTCTTATACACTGTTGACAGGAATGTAAATTAGTATAGCCACTGTGGAAAACAGTATTGACAGTTCTCAAAAAACTAAAAAAATAGAACTATCATACAATCCAGCAATTCCATTACTAGGTATTTATCCAAAGGAAAGGCTATCAGTGTATCAAAGGGATACCTGCATTCTCATGTTTATTATACCACTATTCACAATAGCAAAAATACAGAATCAACCTAAGTGTTCATCAACATATGAATGGATGAGGAAAATGTGGTATATATACATCATAGAATGTTATTTGGCTATAAAGAATACACTCCTGTCATTTGCAGCAACATAGATAAAACTGAATGTTATTACACTAGGTGAAATAAGTCAGGAACAAATAGATAAATATTCATATTCTTTCTCATATGTGGGAGCTAAAAATGTTGATCTCATAGAGGGAAACAGTAGAATGATAGATACTAAAGGCTGGGAAGGTTTCCTGGGTTGGAGGTGGGAATAAAGAGAGCTTGCTTAGTGGGTACAAACATAGAGTTATATAGACAGACTAAATTCTAATGTTTGATAACAGAGTAGGGTGAGTATAGTTAACAGCAATGTATTGTATATTTTAAAATAGCTATAAGAGACTTTCAAATATTCCCAACACATAGAAATAAATACTTCAGGTAATGGACACCCCAAATACCATGACCTCATCATTACACAGCTTATGCATGTAATATCACATATACCCCATAAAAATGTACAAATATTATGTATCAATAAAAAATAAAGAAGGAAATAGGCAATATACAGATTGGGAAGAAAGAAAAAAACCTCTCTGTTTGCAGATGACTTGACTGGCTGCACAGAAAATCCAAAGAATCAACATAAAACATCTGAAACTAATAAGCGTATATAGCAAGGCTATAGGATACAAGATTAATAAACAATTAATCTTGTAGATTTAATTGTTTTCATAAATACCAGCAACAAATAATTACAATTGAAATTTAAAGTCATACAACTTAACACCCCCAAATGAAATATTTAAGTATAAATCTAACAAATTTTGAGCAAGATTTACATGCAGAAAAATTCTGATGAATGAGATTGAAGAATATTTAAAGGAATGAAGAGATATTCCATATTTATGAATTAAAAGATTTAATTTTGTTAAGATTTTTATTCTTCCCAACTTGATCTATGATTTAACATAATCCCAACCTAATCACAGCAAGTCACTTTGTAGATATTGACAAACTAATTCTGAAGTTTTTGTCAAAAGGCCACAGACCTTGAACAGCCAAGACAATTCTGAAGAAAAAGAAAAGAGTTAGAGGTCTAACATTGCTTGATTTTAGGACTTAGTATAAATTTCAGTGATCAGAATAGTGTGATGTTAGTGAAAGAATAGACATATAGTTCAATTAAACATAATAGGGAATCCAGAAATAGATCCTGAAAATATTGTTAATTGATTAGACAAAGCTGCAAGGGAGCAAAAGCAATGCAATGTAGAAAGAGTAGTTTTTTCAATAAATGTTGGTTGACCACTGGACATTCACATGCAAAAAAATGAATCTTTGATCTTTTATAAAATGTTTCTGAGTTTTCAAGAATTCAAAATAGATCAGAAATCTAAAAATAAAATACAAAATTATAAAACTTCTAGAAAAAAAGGATTCACAAACTTCTGATGGCAATAAGCTTGTAGATACATCATCAAAAGCATAATTTATAAAAAATATAATTAATAAGTCTTAATGTCATCAAGATAGACTAACTTTGGAGGTTAAAGTGCTTCCAGGTATTTCAGATTTTTCTTTTGAGAACATTTTACCAATAATATTGTATCTTGGTAGAGTTCATCTTCCAGCATTTAACAATTTGCCAGGGTGTACCTCAAATCGCTTCTTCCACATCAGCAGTTTATTCAAGAAAACGTGTAATTTTTCTGTAGCAATCATGTTATTTAGGATCTTTCATTGAAAGACTAAATTATTTCATGTTTTAAAATATGTGCAAGCAGAATTCACACGGTCATAAAATAATTTCTTTCATAGTCTTTGCTATAGTCTGAATGTCAGTGTCTCCCCCAAATTTTTATGTTGAAAAATATACCCCAAAATCAATGGTTTTGAAAGGTGAGACCTGTAGGGGGTGATTAGGTCATGAGGGCTCTGATTTCATGAATAGGATTAATATTCTTAAGAAGGAAGATTGAGGGAACCTGTTTGCCTTTCTGCTATAAGAGGACACAGCTAAAAGATGCTAACTTTGAAGCGAGGAATGAGCCCTCACCAGACACTGAATCTGCTGGTACCTGGATCTTGGACTTCCTAGCCTCCAGAACTGTGAGCAGTAAATTTGTGCTGCTTATAAATTACCCAGTCTAAGGTATTTTGTTGCAGTAGCTCAAACAAACTAAGATAAAAATTGGTAACGAGAGTGGGGCTGCTTTAACAAATACCTGAAAATGTGGAAGCAGCTTTGGAATTGGGTGATGGGTAGCAGCCAGAAGTGCTTTGGAGTGCATTGCCATTAATGGACCATAAAAGGTGATTCTTGTGAGAAGCCAAAAAAAGAAAAGAGATGTAGGGTAGCCTCAGCCTTCTAGCGATTACCTAAGTGGTAGCCATTAGAATGGTGGTAGAAATACAAACAGTAAAGGCCCTTCTTATGAGGTTTCAGACACAAATGAGGAACATGTCATTGAAAACTGAAAGAAAGGAAATCCTTGTTATAAAGTGGTAATTTGGCTGATCTGTGTCCATGTCCTAGGATCCTAGTGCTTTGTGGAAGGTACAGCTTGTGTGTACTGAAATATATCCCATGAAAGAAATATCTAAGCAAAGTGTTGAAGGTGAGGCATATCCTTTCTTAACTGTTTATAGTAAAATGTAGGAAGAGAGAAATGAGTTAAAGATAGAATTTATAATCAAAATGGAAGCAGAACTTAAAGATTTGGAAAATTCTAAGCATGGCTGTAAAGAATGAAAAAGCAAGTTTTGGAGAGAACGCCAATGTTGTGGCCAAGTGACTGTTAAATAAGAACATTACCATAGCTAGAAGCTAGGTGCTATTCATTAAGACGATGGAAGAATGACACCAAAGGCATTAGATATTCAGGGCTGCCCCACCTATCATAGGCCCAGAATGTCAGAAGCTTGAGGAGAGAACAATTTTAAAGCTCCACTCACTTCATTCATGTGCAGTGGTCCTTGGTCATCCCAGCTGTGGCTTAACTAAGCCCAGGTGTGACTTTGGCGGCCCCTCCTGAAGGCACAGGTGGTAAAACATGTGGCAGTGTCTGCAAAGAGTCACCTCCACAGGTGCACAGTGTGCATGAACTGTGTGGCCATGGCTATCTTCAGCTAGATTTCAAAAGATGCCTAGAGAGCCTCTGTAACCAAGCAGAGAACTGCCACAAAGGTGGGGCCACTGCAGAGAGCCCCCATGAAGGCAATGCCCAGCAGAGCCATGGGTCGGGATCATTGCAGAGAGCATCACAACACTTAGTGTTATTGTGGGAGTAGGATCTGAAACTCCAGAATGGTGCAACTCCAGTCTGGGAGAGCTGTAGGCAAGTAACTCCAATGTATGAGAGGTACTGTGTGGGGTGCACCCAGCCAAGCCTTGGTGGTGGGGCTGCCTGCATCCTCCCAGGAAACACCTCCAAGGCTTGGTTGTGACCCAGTGTGTACAAGAAGGCAGGACATCAAGTAAAAGGATTTATTCTCAAGCCTTAAGTTTTAACGGTATTAGCCCTGTTGGGTTTTGGACTTTGAATCAATTACCCTTTTCTTCTTTCTATCTCTCTCTTTTGGGATGAGAATGTCAATCTTATGCCTACCCCAAGGTTGTATTTTGGAAGGACATAACTTGTTTGAATTCATAGGATCACAGTTGGAGGGAAATTTGCCTAAGGACGAATCACACATTTGAGTCTCAACAATTTCTGATCTTGATGACGTTTAAATGAGACTCTGAACTTCAGGCTTTTGAGTTGGTGCTGGAACAAGTTAAGATTTTGGGGGCTATTAGAATGGAATAAATGCATTTTGCATGTGCGAAGAACATTAATTTGGGGGGATCAGGGTGAAATGCTATGATCTGAATGAAGATTTTACCTCCAAAATTCATATGTTGAAACCTAACCCCCGTGCAACAGATATTGAAAGATGAGGCCTTTAGAAGGCGAACTAGGGGCCTTTGGGAAGTGGAGAGCTCATAAATTAGATTAATGCTGTTATAAAGAAGGCTTGAGGGAGCCTGTTTGCCCTACTGCCATATGAGGACACAGCTAGGAAGTGCCGACTTTGAAGCAGAGACTGGATACTCACTAGACACCAAATCTGCTGATTTTATCTTAACTTATCTTGAACTTGAAATTCTCTGGTTTTATCTTGAACTACAGCATCCAGAAACATAACCAACAAATTTATGCTGTTTATAAATTATTGAATCTAAGGTATTTTGTTATAGGAGCTCAAACTGTACAAAGACAGTGTTCAAAAAGTATATTTTGTATTGTTGTTTCATAAAATGTATAACTTGTGCCTCAACAAGCATAGCAAGATTTATCCTCTTAAAAGCCAGAAAATTTCTCTTTGGTAGTGATCATATTCTGTGCCCATTCCTTGACAAACATTTTTAAATGTAATGATTCACATATCTTTTTCTGATAAAGTTGGTGAGTTTTATAGCTGTGGACAAAACTTATTTTAAGACTGTAGGAAGAGTTTTGTTGCAAGTACAGTACATGAGTGTGTTAAATGATGATGTAAAGCACTTTCTTTTCCCTGAAAGTGGTAAAAAGTAGAGACATTATCAAACATTATGGGAGCTCCATCTGAGCTAAGAATATAAACCTTACTTCCTGATAGAACTACTTTGGCCAAAATATGATGTGCTAAGTTTATTAATTGCAGTAATTTCTAAGTAATAAGGGGTGAAAACAATATTTTTAGATATCTGTAATTGCCATTTGATATTAAAAATCTCTAATTTCTATTGGTAGCCAAGCCAGGGATGCTGCTATAGCTACTGTAGTTTGTTTCCTATATTCATCATTGATGGAAAGTATATCAATTAGATGTTAATGAAAATAAAAGGTAATATTTTTCCATTCAGATTCATAGATTTGCCCTGAATCTATGCATCTCTTGGGGTACCCATGGGTGCTGCTGGTCTGCTCAGTAAATGATGATAGAAAACTGGTTAACAATCTAAAATAAATAATTATTAAATAACATCATAATTTTAAAAGGTTCTAGAAGGGTCAAAAGTATCACTATTTTTAAAACTGCAAAATAAATAGAAAAACATGTTGAAATATATTTAAATTTTGGAATTTGACAGAGCTTTTCTGAGATTGTTATATAGCATAGAGACCATCGAGAAACTGAAAAAAAAATGTGTGACCATAAAATAAGTTATTCAAAGAAGAAATATAAAAGGCCAATAATATTAACAGCTCAAACTCTCCAATAATTAAAAAAACCCACAAAAATTAAAACAGCAATTATATCATAGTTTTGTCTACTGGATTGGTAAAAATGAATCACACTGATAATATCCAGCATTTATTTTTTATCAAAAATTTGTCTTTTAAAAAAATGTTTAAGGTCTTGATACATGTGCAGGACATACAGGTTTTTTACATAGGTGAGCATGTGCCATGGTGGTTTGCTGCAACTATCAACCCATCAACTAGATATTAAGCCCCACATGCATTAGCTATTTATCCAGATGCTCTCCCTCCCTCCAATCCCTCGACAGGCCCTAGTGTGTGTTGTTCCTCTCCCCGTGTCCATGTGTTCTCATTTTTCAGTTCCCACTTGCAAGTGAGAAAATGTAGTGTTTGGTTTTCCGTTCCTATGTTAGTTTGCTGAGGATAATGGCTTCCAGCTCCATCCATGTGCCTGCAAAGGACATGATCTCATTCCTTTTTATGGCTGCAATAATATCCAGCATTTCTGAAGGTGTAATAAATTTGCCACTTTCTCATACTATTGTTGGGATTGCAAATTTTTATGACCTCTTGAGAGTGAGAGGACTAAAAAAAAGCTATTATCAATTTCAAATGTGGATACCTTTTGAACCAATTAATTGCCATTTTAAGATCACAGTGGCCTACCAGGGACAGGTCAGTGGGAAGATCTACCCAGGATATAGGCCACTATATTGCCTAATCAAGAAGCTTGTAGAGAGTTTTAAAAAAATAAGATTAAAGCCAACCAAAAGTTATTATTCTTTTTATTATCACTATGAGCCAGCAATTCTAAGCTATTTCAGTAATAAAACACTTCTTCCAGTTAGGGCTGACTGCTCCATTGCCACTCGCTCCACCCACCCCTTAATTGCTATTTTAAGATTTAATCCTACAGAATTACTAGCTCAATGCAGCATTATTTATAATAATAAAATAGGCACCTGGCTGGGCACAGTTGCTCATGCCTTGTAATGCCAGCACTTTGGGAGGCTGAGGCGGGCAGGTCACTTGAAATAAGGAGTTCAAGACACACCTGTCCAATATGGTGAAACCCCATCTCTACTATATTTTTAGCTGGGTGTAACATTGTGTGCTTGTAGTCCTAGATACTCAGGAGGTTGAAGAGGATCGCCTGAGCCCAGAAGGTAGAGGTTGCAATGAACTGAGATGGCACCATTGCACTCCAGCCTGGGTGACCCTGTGCCCTGCCACCCAAAAAAGGCACCAATTTAAATACAATGGTAAAATAAATTATACACCTATTGCTCAACATAATTCAGCTTTTAAATCAAATGGAACTCTAATAGAAAGTGGTCCTGACCTATTCTGTCTCTACTAAAAATACAAATATTAGCCAGGTGTGGTGGCACACGCCTGTAGTCCCAGCTAGTTGGGAGGCTGAGGCAGGAGAATCGCTTGAATCCAGGTGGTGGAGGCTGCAGTGAGCCAAGATTGCACCGCTGCACTCTAGCCTGGATGACAGAGTGAGACTTTGCCTCAAAAAAAAAAAAAAAAAAAAAGTAAAAAAGAAAGAAAAGAAAAAGACAAGTTATATGATCTTACTGAATTGAAAAAGTATGTGTATATACATGTGGTATGTGTTTGTAAATATATATGTATGTTTAGAAAATTCAGAAAGAAACTATTGTTACTCCTGGGGTAAGCCTTGCAAAAGAACAAAAGGAAGAACATATTACTTTTGTATTACTTAGAGAAAAATCCACTAAAGTTTTAAAAGAAAGAAAAGAAGGAAATAAGTAAGAAGGGCGGGAGTGAGGGGGTAAAAATGAAAAAGATATCGTATTCAAACACCGTGTGATTCAAATCTATGCTCTGTTATTAACCATGAGTCTAAATTTTTCTCAACCACAAAACACGTAATCAAATAAATAATTAAAGGGAAACCTCAAACAGGACATAAAGGCTTAAATGAAGACCATGAGGAATGATGATAGGATACGCTGGAGAAACTAATGAGATTCAATTGGTTATCATGAAATTTTGTACAGTGTGGGGAGAAAAGTGTGAATTAGTTAATGGAGAGTTTGGGTATAGGACCACTCCGTGTCCATCACAGTCCATCTCTTGCATTTCTCAGATTCATTACTTCACATACATTTTGGCAAGCAACTCTTTCAGGATTTATTCCAGTAGTCCTCCCTGCCTGGAGGAAGCTTAAAAGAAGAAGGTTAGTAAAATAAATTATGGCCCCTGCCTCTACAAATTTTCTCAGTAAATATGAATTTCTTTTGTCAACAGTGTAGGAGAATATTATTTTTTACATACTTACCAGTTTGTGTCCTCTTACCACTAAAATATCTCCTCCCTGTCTACCATCTGCCATTTAGGTAAAGTTCTGAACTAGATTTGCAAAAGATGAAGATGTAGGGAAGATGAGAAAGGGAAGTAAAAATGTGCCTGCTTCTTGCAGGCAAGAAAAGGATACAGTGGTATGGCGAGAACAGCAAGTGTTGAGATGTTTTGCTGTAACAGAACACCAAAGTAGAAATGTATGAATTACTGAGATGGAATACCATGTGCCTGTTAAAATAAGTGGAGTGGAACTACAGGTACATTTTGCCACAATAATGCAAGCTGTAATATTATTCAAAAAATACTTGGAACAGGTATAATAAATCCTATCTTAATGTTGGATCTGTACATATGTAGTTGTTCTATAGAAACATTCATGGAAATGATAAATATAACATTTAAAATCACTGACTTCTATGAAACATGAAATCTGAGATTGAATTTATTGTGCTTGATGTTTAATTATAGAGTGGACTTGGCATCAGTCCCTGTAGACGAGAGGAGAAGGAAGTAGAGGGCTGGGAAGAGGTAGAAGTCTAACTATGATGTAGCACCAATTGTGGCTCATCTTGTTACTTTCTTTAGGGTATGCTTTGATTAAGATTTTAATATATTCATGGATCAATGTTTTCTTTGTTGTTAGCATTTTTATGTTTTAAGAATTTTTCCCTGTCCTGATATCATACAGATATTTTTTCACATATTCCTGTAAAACTTTTAGAATTCTAAAGTTTACTTTTCAAATTACAGGCATTTATTCACTTGAATTTGACTTTTATGTATAGCAGGAGGCAGAAACTCAGTTTTGATTTTTGCTTTTTTTCCTTATGAATAAGCAAATTTATCAACACCTATATTAATTATCTATATAACAAATCACCCTAAAATTAATGGTTTAGAACAACAATACTTATTTATCTCTTATGGTTTCTGTGGGTCAAAAATTTTGAAAAAAGCTCCACGGAACATTTCTCACTTGTGTTCTCTCATGCAGTTTCAGTCATATGTCTTCTGGGGCTGCATTAATCTGGAAACCTGTCTTACCTAGGGCTGGGACATCAGCTTCAATCTCATTCACATGGCTGGTAAAACGATGCTCACTGTTAGCCAGGAGCCTCAGTTTCTCTTTGCATGAGCCTTTCAAAAGGCTACTTAAATGTCTTCATAACATGGAGGCTGGATTCTCCCAAAGGAAACATTTCACAGAAAAAGACAGAAGATAAAATGCCTTTTATGACCTAGCCTCAGAAGTAATGAATTGTCACTACCACTGTTATTTATTGGTTGAGGCAGTTACAAAGTTCTGCTCAGATTCCAGGGAAGGGAACACAGACTCCACTTCTCAGGGGGAGGTATGTTCATGTCACAGTATGAGAAGAGCATGTGGGCTGTGATATATATTTGGTGCAGTGATCTTTGAAAATAAAATCTGCCACAATACCCATTAAAAAGCCCATTCTTTCTCCACTCATCTTCAATGGCATTGTTTTCACACATTTTAAATTTCCATATATCCATACGTCTGCATTTCATTTCTCTATTGGCTTGTAACTCCTTGCCTATCTGGCTGTAATAACATTTATCTTAATAATTATCTTAACAATATAGTTATATTGTTAATATCTGCAAGATATATTCCTCAATTATACTTATAATTGAGGTAAATTTAGTATGTTTGGAACTCAGAATAGCTGGTTCTAAATTCACTGCTGCCATATAGTCAAGATCTAAATCAACACCATTTCCTCTTTTCATTCATGATTCTCTTCATTCACCTTCTTCTCCTCAATACAAATTGATATGGTTTGGCTTTATGTCCCCACCCAAATCTCATTTTGAATTTTAATCATCCCCAAGTGTTGTGGGAGGGGCCAGGTGGGAGGCAATTTGAATCATGGGGGTTGTTTTTCCCAAGCTGTTCTCGTGATAGTAAGTCTCATGAGATCTGATGGTTTTAAAAAGGGAAGTCCCCCTGCACATGCTCTCTTGCCTGCCAACATGTAAGACGTCCCTTTGCTCTTTGTCTTCCACCATGATGATGAAGCCTCCCCAGCCAAGTGGAACTGTGAGTGCATTAAACCTCTTACATTTATAAATTACCCAGTCTCGGGTATGTCTTTATTAGCAGCATGAGAACAGACTAATACATAAGTAGGTCAAAAACACTGTGAATCTAGATTGTACTATGTGGTAGAAATTGAGTTGTCTATTATACATCACTGTTCTTTCTTTTTTCCTTAGGGACAGATCCCAAATTTTAGTTGGGAACAGAAACATTTAAAATGAAATGTTACATTTCCCATCCTGCTATATTACCACTCCCACATGTAACTGAGTTCTGAGCAGTGACATCTAAGCAAAGAATATTGGCTTTTAGCTTAAAGAGACCTGACTCAGCATAGCAGGACCCATTTTGCTTTTTTGCCTTTACTGATTTTGACCAGCAACAGTATTAGTCTGGAAGGTGGTGGGATGGAAAGATCAGAGTCTAGGTATCTACTGATACTGGAGAACCACTTCACTAGCCATGGACTATTTCTTTTTGGTCTTTTTTATTTGAGAGAAGAATGACTTCTGTCTTACTTTAGCCACTGTTACTTTGTAGTTTTATTTTATATGCAGTTAAAACTAACTGATTCAAACCATATGCTAGGACTTAGAAGCATCATTTTGCTTGGTTAAAATCTGTAAGGGTTAAGAGGACAGTGTGTGTGTGTGTGTGTGTGTGTGTGTGTGTGTGTGCGCAACCGTAATATTCTTATGTGTTCCATGATAAGTGGAACACATGACAGACTTGGATTAGTTTAATTCAGTTTGGAAATGCTGAAGAAAGTACCATCATCGCTTCAGCACCAAACAGCCCAAGCTTAAGGAAACAATACTCCAGCCAAACAGCTGTGACAACCTTCTGAGCTAAACTGAATGGAATAAGAAACTAGTGTGGGCAAAATTTTGAACTTCGACTTAATGCAAAATTTTGAATTTTGACTTTTAGCTTTAATTTCAGAGACTTTTATAGTATTAGGAGTTTCATACATTCTAACATGGCTTCCATATTGTGTAGATTTCTAAATTTGTCTAGGAATTTCATTTGTGTCTTCCTGGGCATAATTTGAGATTGAAATAGAAATTGGGATAAAATTTAGGCTATGAAGTGCTTTTGAAGTTAATGAATACTCTATTATAACCTATTTCAGAAGTGTCTGGGAATAAAAGCTGAACTGCCCATCATTGGTCTTAAATAAAAGGAGCAGTGCATGTTTTGGCAGAGATGCCTCAAGTCTAGTTATGGGCCTGCTTTGACAAGGTACTGGTGGCCTCTTCTCCAAGAATTACAGCCACCCCCACCACACCCTACAGCCTTGGTTGTTAAACCTAACCAGTTAATAGAATGAGGAGCTGGAGTAAATAGAGGGAAACCATTCTCTATCTAATCCTGCTTTTATACTATGGCCCATGTAACAAGAACTCAGCCTCTCAGAGGAATTTCAGTGAGGAATGTTTCCTCTTCTTTTCCCTGGAGCACTGAGGAGATGTAGGTGATGATCAGTGCTCCTTCAGGTTTAACACAATGCATTTGCACTTTCTTACTAAGGCTTACTGCCAACATAATTACATCACTCTAGCTCTTGAACTCCAAGACCTCCTGTGTCAGGGTCAAAAGCAAGGCTGTAGAGTTACAGAGGATTCTAAGACCTACAGTGAATACACTACAGACATTCCACTGGTTTTCATATAATAATGCAAACACCAACCAGAGAGGACCTGTCTAGATTACTTATATTTATTTTACTATAATAAATACCAAATACATATGCACATACAGTCATACATCTCATAATTACATTTTGGTCAATAACTGACTGCATATACCACGATGGTCCCATAAGATTGTAAGGGGGCTGAAAAATTCTTATTGCCTAGTGATGTCATATCCATCATAGCATTGTAGTGCAATGCATTATTCATGTGTTTGTGGTTAGCTGGTGTAAACAAACCTGCACTGTCAGTTGTATAAAAGTATAACACAAACAAATATGTAGAGTAGATATTTCTAGTGATAACAAATTACTGTGTTATTGGTTTATGTATTTACTACAAGATACTTTTTGTCATTATTTTAGAATGTACTCCTTCTACTTATAGAAAAAAAAGTTAACTGTAAAACAGCCTCAGGCAGATCCTTCAGGAGATATTCAGAAGAAGGCATGGTAGTCATAGGAGATGATGGCTTCATGCATGTTATTGCTCCTAATGACTTTCCAGTGGGACAAGTTGTAGAAGTAGAAGACAATGTTATTAATGCTCCTGACCCTGTGTAGGCCTAGGATAATGTGTGTGTTTATGGCTTAGTTGTTAACCAAAAGTTTAAAAGTAAAAAGAAGATGAAAAATTTTAAAAAGGAAGAGAAAAAGTAACAAAGATCAGAGGACAACTAAAGGCAATTTAGATACCTCCAAAAAATAGAAAGCCTCAACAAAGTGAAAATTGGTTCTTTGAAAAGATAAACAAAGTTGATAGATCACTAGCTATATTAATCCAGAAAAAACAAGACTCAAATAAGTACAATTGAATGAAAAAGGAGACATTACAACTGATTACATAGAAATGCAAAAGATCATCAGAGGCAACTATGAGCATCTCTACGCACATTGAACTAGAAAACCTATAGGAAATAGATAAATTCCTGGAAACATACAACTTCCTAAGACGAAACCAGGAAGAAATAGAAATCTTAATCAGAGCAATAATGAGTACTGAGATCGAATCAGTAATAATAGTTACAAAAATAACCAGTCAGATTCACAGCTGAATTCTGATAGACATAAAAAGAAGATCTGGTTCTAAAAACTCGAGAAGGGAATCCTCCATAACTTGTTCTGCAAAGCCAATATAACCCAGACACCAAAGCCAGCCAAGCAAACAACAGCAACAACAGAAACTACAGGCCAATATCCCTGATGAATATAGATTCAAAAATGCACAACAAAATACTAGCAAAACAAATCCAAAAGCACATTGAAAAGATAATTCACCGCAATAAAGTGGATTTTATTCCAGGGATATAAGCATGGCTCAACATTTGCAAATCAATAAATGTGATTCACCACATAAACACAATTTAAAACAAAAACTATACAATCATCTCAATAGATGCAAACAAAGCATGGATAAAATTTAGCATCTCTTCATGTTAAAAACTCTCAGAAAACCAAGCACCAAAGGAGCATACCTCAAAATAATAAAAGCCATATATGACAAACCCACAGACAACATCATAGTGAATAGGGAAAAGTTGAACGCATTCCCCTTAAGAACTGGAACAAGTCAAAGATGCCCACTTTAATCATTCCTATTCAACATCCATACTGGCAGTCCTAAATAGAGCAATCAGGCAAGAGAAATAAATAAAAGAACTCCAAATTGGAAAAGGGGAAGTCAAATTATCTGTTTGCTGATGATGTAATCTTATACCTAAAAAATCCTAAAGACTCTTCCAAAGACTCCTAGATTTAATAAATGACTCAGTAAAGTTTCAGGATACAAAATCAACATATAAAAACCAGTAGCATTTCTATACACTAATAAAGATCAAGCCAAAAACCAAATCACAAACTCAATACCATTTACAATAGCAATGAAAAAAAAAAGACCCTCAAAACACCTAGGAATACATTTAACCAAGGTGATGAAAAATGTCTATGAGGAGAATTAAAAAATACTGATAGAAGAAATTGTAGATTCTTCCATCAGTATTCTTTCCACAAAAAAATGAAAAAACATTCCATGCTTACAGACTGGAAGAATAAATATTGTTAAAATGACAATAGTGCCCAAAGAAATCTACAGATTCAATGCAATTCCTATCAAATTACCAACATCATTTTCCAGATAATCAGAAAAAACAATACTAAAATTCATATGGAAACAAAAAACAGCCTGACTAGACAAAGCAATCCTTAGCACAAAGAACAAAGCAGGAGGTATCACATTGTCTGACTTCAAATTATACTGCAAGACTATAGTAACCAAAATGGCACAGTATTGGTATAATCATAGATACCTAGATCAATGGAACAGAATAGAGAACCCAGAAATAAAGGCACATATCTAAAACCAACTGATCTTTGACAAAGTCAACAAAAACATACAATGAGGAAAGGACACCCTATTCAATAAATGGTGCAGGGAAAATTGGATAGCCATATGCAGAAAAATAAAACTGGACCTTTATCTCTCACCATATACAAAAGTTAACTTGAGATGGATTAAAAACTTAAAATATAAGACCCGAACTATAAAAATCCTAAAAACCTAGGAAAAACTTCTAGACATTGACCTAGACTAAGAATTTATGACTAAGCCCCCAAAAGCAAATGCAACAAAAACAAAAATAGACAAATGAGACTTAAACTAAAAAACTTGTGCACAGCAAAAGAAATAAGAGAGTAAACGACAACCTACAGAATGGGAGAAATATTTGCAAACTATGCATCTGATAAAGGACTAACAGCCAGAATCTGCAAGCAACCTAAATCAACTCCACAAGAAAACAAACAACCCCATTAAAAAATGGCCGAATAATACACTGGTAATACTGTGGGTTTTTATACTAATCTTACACTCCAGATGGGAATGGGGGAGGTGATTCTTGGGCTTAATTTTCTTTAAGGACATGGGAATTTGGCTTCCTTTTTATGGCAATGGGCTCTTTTGGAAGACAGTGAGTTGATTAGCAGGGAAAAACCATAGGGAGTTGTAGACTGAGTTTAGGGTGTACTGGCTGAACTGTGGAAAACATATGTAATTCTGTGTTCCTCAGTAAGTGAGATTAGCATCTTATGAGTAGTAAAAAAAAAAAAAAAAAAAGCACAGCTTTACTAACTTACTAAGTAGTGGCATAAAGGGATTTTTTATTTAGTTGATTACCAGGGAGATTTAGCACAAAGATTGGTCTGAATTCAGTAAATCAAGTCAGCTTAGATCATTCACCTTAACTTTTACTTTAGCAGCCATTTCCACTAATTTTCATTAATAGTGTTCTATAAAATTTGGTTCAAAGTGGAATCGATGTCTTTTCCATCTTGTGACTTAACTTTCTTTGACTATAATGCATGTGAGTGCTTTCATTTCATCTATTCCTTTAACTATGGTGTTCCTTTCACCATGGCATTCACAAGATGAAATGAATGACTGACCAGAATGAAAACTGTCCAGGTTATTAAAATAAACACTGTGAAGCAGAATATACGAATGGATGAATTAATAAGTAAAACAGAACATACAAAATTCTACAATATTCAATGGGAAAGGACTAGAAATATAGGCTTTCAAGAGTTGGCATCTTTTAGCTGTATTTGCAAATACAATAGAATTTAGGCAACTGGGAGAACAGCAAAGTTGACTAAATTATGCATTTCTTGTCCTCACCATATTTTGATAATTTTTGGATTGATGCAATGATGATTTGTTCCTTCCATATTTATATATAAAACACTTTTAAAAAGTGTTTCTAAACCTAAAATCTATTTGGTTTGAAATCAAGTGGTTGGAATACTGTTTTGATTTTTATTTGAAGGATGTTTGTGATTAAAAGTTTCACTGAAGAAGTTTTCAATCAATGTGATCAGTTTGATTCTATAATTAGCATAGTACCTAATACTTTGAGGTGCTCTGTTTCGAAGACCAGTGCTCAAGATGGATTTTGTTTATGAACAGTCTCACAATAGATTTGATGATGTTTGTTGATTTGAGGTCTGCTTTTTTTCTAATAGATTTAAGAATTTTAAATTAGAATTGCAAAGCCTAGATAAAGGAAAACTTTAAATAGTCATCTAAATTAATCATAACATGATAAAGGAGGGAATGTTTCGATGCCATAATTTTTCCCTTCAGTTGGTGGGACTTAAATCAGTTGAACTGTATTTCTGTACCACAATTTAAGCTTCAATAAAAGTTTAAGTGTCTGGTGAAATTCAGAAAGTTTTCTGTTGTCCTGTTTTTTAAAATAATCTAAGTCACCAAACACTATACATCTGAAGTCTAAAATCAATATAAGAATGTGCATTTGTAAGTCTGAAGCTAGAGAAGTCAAAAGTTTAAAGTGTTAGGTTCCAACGTTTTTATACATTAGGCTCTTAACATATTGGTTGGATGATCAAACTGTAAGCTTCCTTATTTTATTCATGGTTATGTCCATTAAACTAGAACAAATTTATAAGCTTAAAAAAATAAAAAACAAAAAGTAGGCAAAGGAGGACATGAACAGGCATTTTTCAAAGGAAGACAGACAAGTAGCCAACAAACATGAAAAAATGCACAATATCACTAATCATCAAGGACGTGCCAATGAAAACTTTAGTGAAACTCACAACAGTCAGAATGGCTATTATTAAAAAGCCAAAAAAAAAAAAAAAAGAACAGATTCCCATGTTTCAAGGGGGCCTAGAAAAATTAACAAGAACAAAACAAAAAGAAAACAACAGATGTTGGTGAGGGTGTGGAGAAAAAATAATCCTTATATATTGTTGGTGTGAATGTAAATTAGTACAACATTTATGGATGGAAAACAGTATGGAACTATCTCAAAGAACTAAAAAGAAAACTATCATTTGATCGAGAAATCCCACTACTGGGTGTCTACCCATAGTAAAATAAATCATTAGGTGAAAAAGAAATCTGCACTTGTATGTTCAGCACCACACTATTCACAGTAGCAAAGTCATGGAATCAACCTAAGTGTCCCTCCTGGATGACTGAATAAAGAAAATGTATTTCATGGTGTGTGTGTGTATATATACCTTCAGTGTGTGTATACATGGTGTGTGTGTGTGTCTGTGTGTATTTCTTCAGTGGAAATAACTCAGAAACAGAAAGTCAAACTCCGCATGTTCTCCCTTATACGTGGGAGCTAATAAATGTGTACGTATGGACATAAGACATAGAGAGTGGAATAACAGACATTGGAAATCCCAAAAGGTGGGAGGGAGAGAAAGGAGTAAGGGATGTGAAATTACCTATTGGGTACAACATACACTATTTAGGTGATAGTTACATGGAAAGCCCAGACTTCACCACCATAAAGTATATTCATGTGAAAAAAACTATACTTGTACTCCCTAAATCTATAAAAATAAAAAAAATAGAAAAAAAGCTTGTAGAACAAGGATTTGAAAAGAGAAGATACTTTAACTAACTGTACAATATCTCCGTGTTTTAAGCTATGTTACAATAGTCAAAAAGTTAAAAAAATTTGAAAGTTTATGAAGCCAAAAAGTTACAGTAGGTTAATTTATTATTGAAAAAAGAAAAAATTTTAAATAAATTTAGTGTAGCCTATGTGTACTATGTTTATAATCTACTGTAGTGTATAATAATGTCCTAGGTCCTCATATTTACTTATGGCTCATTCATTGACTCACCCAGAGCAACTTCAAGTCCTATAAACTCCACTTATGTATGTCCCCTTTATACGTGTACTATTTTTTATCTTTTTTTTTTTTTTTTGGAGATAGAGTCTCCCACTGTCACCCAGGCTGGAGTGAGATGGTGTGATCTTGGCTCCCTACAACCTCTGCCTCCTGGGTTCAAGTGATTCTCCTGCCTCAGCCTCCTGATTAGTTGGGATTACAGGTGCCAACCACCATGCCCAGCTAAGTTTTTGTATTTTTAGTAGAGATGGGGTTTCACTACGTTGGCCAGGTTGGTCTCAAACTCCTGACAATGTTATCTGCCTGCCTCGGCCTCCCAAAGTGCTAGGATTACAGGTATAAGCCACTGTACCTGGCCTATTTTTTTTTATCTTTTATACTGTATTTTTACTGTAACTGTTCCATGTTTAGATACACAAATATTGACTATTGTGTTACAATTACCCACAATGTTCAGTACAATAACATGCTATACAGATTTGTAGCCTAGGAATAACAGACTATACCATACAGCCTAGGTGTGTATTAGGCTATACCATTTAGCTTTGTGTAAGTACATTCTATAATGTTCACACAATGACAAAACCGCCTGACACATTTTTCAGAATGTATCCCTGCCTTTAGGCAATAATATGTTTATACTTATTTTACCTTACATCTATTATGCTATAGTTTAGTTATTATAAAACATATTAAATAACTATGTAATACTTGGTATAATATACTAATATTTAGTATTCTTATACTCCTCTATATTATATCATAATAAATATAAAATTTATAGAATACAATATACAATATTATATTAGTCTGCTGGAGCTGCCATATCAATATACCACAGGGTGGTTGGATAAAATAAAAATTAATTTTCTTCCAGTTCTGGATGTTGGAATTCTAAGAGCAAGGTGCTGGCAAAGTTGTTGTCTGGTGAGACCCTTGTGCTTGGCTTGCAGATAGCTACCTTGTTGCTGTGTCCTCATGTTTTTTCCTGTGTGGGTGTTCTTGGTGGTTCTTCCTTTTCTTAAAACATTAGTTTTATTTGATTAGGACCCCACCCTTATGAACTAATTTACTACTTTCTTAAAGGCCCTTTCTCCAAATAGATCACATTGGGGGTCAGGGCTTCAATATATAGATTTGGGGGAGAGAAGGCAGACAATTTAGTCCATAACAAATATATTGTAAGGATTAACTCTACATATGTATGGAATTCATCAACATTAAAAAAGTTCTACATAGGCTGGGTGTGGTGACTCATCCCTATAATCCCAGCACTATGGGAGGCCGAGGTGGGCAGATCACTTGAGGTCAGGAGTTTGAGACCAGCCTGGCCGATATGGTGAAACCCCATCTCCACTGAAAATACAAAAATTAGCCAGGCATTGTGGCAGGTGCTGTAATCCAGCTACTTGGGAGGCTGAGGCAGGAGAATCACTTGAACCTGAGAGATGGAGCTTGCAGTGAGCCAAGATCACACCACTGCACTCTTGCCTGGGTGATAGAATGAGAATCCATAAAAAAAAAAAAAAAAATCCTACATAAAACTAAACCATCTAAACTGCACTTTTATATTCATAATAAAAATAATACATACATTTCTTTGGGGTAGATATAGAACACCACCTTTTAACCTCTACGTGGGTGTCTGTGATGGTTCATTTATCATCTCTTAGGTAGGGATGCTTCTTCTTCAAAGTGGTCCTTCAAGCTATCACTTGTGGATTGGAATCACTGTGAGGACTCTCATCACACTGAAGTCCAGGATATTAGATCAGAGACTTGATTTTTCAGTGTTAGGGGAACATTATACAGCAGGTCCCTTGAAGCAGGAGCAAGTATCATGAAGCACTTCATCAGGATTTTTATACTTAGTGAACCCTAATGTGTTAAACTAGACACGTATGTCTGCTACTCCTAGCCATCTGGTTGTAAATTTTACATATGTGCAAATAAGTCCAATCTGATATGTATCTTCTGATAAGAGATATCATTGGACTGGAGACAACTTATGTATCAGTGTTGACAATGTCCTGAGAACAAACTGGGGCTCTAGTTCTATACTGAGTACTCATAAGCAATTATATAGACCTTTCCTTAAAAAGGTAGGCTTCTAGGCATATCTGCCTTGCTTTTGTTCCTTTCCTAAGTTCTTGATGGGTGTGAGGCAGTTCATGTGCCTCCTTCAGGAGGCTATGTTAAGGTATCTACTCTGAGCACATCACATCCTCAGATCCAGAATTGGGGAGGAGGAAAGGAGTAGGATGGATAATTTTAACCTTTTAACCTAAGGCCCAAATTGCATTCTACAACTTATCTTGACTATATTAAAGATGCATTTTAATCCACGTCTAACTACCTGTGTTCATTCTCAAGTAGGTACAAAAGAAGAGAGAGGTCATTAGTGAACACTCTTCCAACTTCAATATTGGATTTTGGTAAGGTTTAGCACTTAGTAAGAAGACAAGCCCAGTGTCACAATTGGGTATTATTTAAGACTTGGACTGACAGGGTAATTTGATGTGCCAATGTTGTGGTCCAAAAGCTAGCAAAATATCATTCCCCCTACTTTAATTAATCTTAAGAACTGCAGGCAGTGATGAAACTTAGGGTATTACTCAGGAGACTTCAAAGTAGAAATAAGCATGTGTAGTCTTCAGATCAACTTATGCCTGGAAGGTAGGATGTTGTATTATTTTATTAGATTTATTCTAACATCAGGCTGATATATGTGAGATTTAAGTAATGTTGAAACCGCTTAGGAAATAAAATAGGGAAAAATATTTGTTTTTTAAAAAGAATTTTATCTATAATAAATTTTTTTAAGATGCTATCTCTGAGTATAACTTCCACCTATTTCTTTCCTTTTTTTTTAACATGGACCGATTGAGAATAACTAGCCAATGATACAAAGTGATATAATTAATTTTAATTTAGGGATTTTCTTATGTATGGTCTATAAGGCTAAATAGAAAATAGTAATTAATGATTTAATGATCTTCCAAAGATTAACTTGCTCTCTTTTTTGAGTTTGTGTCTTGGATCAAAATGTTAATTCTGTAAATTATCCTGAGTTACAAGGAACTGGGATTCTAGATATACAGCTGTCAACTACCTCTAGGAATTATCTGGGAATAGAATAAGGGAATTTTATTATGTGCTAAAAGGGTTGCTTGGGAAGTCAATTTGGGAGGAAGGAATCATTTCTCTTATTATTTCTAATCCTCAATTGAAAAACCTGAGTAAAAATAAATACTTAAGAAATTTAGTGTATTCTAGAAAAAATCTTAAATGTTGAATATCCTTTGTCTGCATTAAATGACAATTAAATGGTGTCTACTCATAAATGACTTGGGTAACTATGGTGCCTAAGTACTCAGGTGCTATTATTTGGATATGGTTTGTTCTTATCAAAACTCATGTTGAAATTTGATAGCCAATGTGGCAGTGTGGCGAGTGCGGAGCGAATAGGAGGTGTTTGGGATATGGGGGCAGATGCCTCATGAATGGCTTGGTGCTGTTCTTGAGGTAGCGAATGGATTAGTTTCCTCAAGAGTGGGTTGTTATAAAGCCAGGATGCCCCTCAGATTTTTCCATTTGCACGTCTGCTTCCTCTTTGACCTTCTCAGACATGTTGTGACAAAGCTTGAAAGTCCTCGCCAGAAGACAGGACCATGTCCTTCAACTTCTCAGCCTGCAGAACTGTGAGCTTAGTAAACCACTTTTCTTTATTGATTACTCAGTCTCAGGTATTCTTTTATAAAACAAAAATAGACTAAGACACCTAGTTAGAGAACCCTTGGGTGCTCACCCTTCAACTGCATTAGGTTTCTCAGTCCAAGGTCTGTACCCTGAGTTGTGTCCCCCTAGACCTAGCCTACTGGCTCGAAAAATGAAAGAAATCAATAAATTATTATTGAACATATCACACACACACTGTCTCTTATTTTTATTTATCCATCCATCCAGATTATTTTCCAAATAGTCGTCCCTTGGTGTATGAAGGGAATAGGTTCCAGTTCCTCCATAGTAAAACCTGAAGATGCTAAAGTCTCATATAAAATCCACAGTATATGCATATAACTTATGCATACTCTCCTGTACACTTTAAATAATCTCTAGATTACTTGTAATACCTAATACAATGTAAATTCGATTTAATTAGTTGTATTGTTTATTTTTATTGTTTTTTTAATGAATATTTTCCATCTGAAGTTGTTTAAATCTGTAGATGTGGAGCCTGAAGATAAGGATGAAAGGGTGGGGATTGGGTGTTTACTTAATTTTTCCAGGAAAACATGAGGTGGTTTGGGTAATAAATTAGATGTCAAATATTTTATAGGTATGTACCAAATGTTTCCATTCTGTTGTGCATGTTAGCTTTATGAACTTAATTCATCTTAGATTTATTAGTTTATCCTCCTCATACGAGTAAGTTCTTCCTTCTCATAGTCCTTGAATTTATGCAATTCATTAGTGTATTTTTTGAGGTATGGATCAAAAGTAATTCTTATCCTCATGAATAATTTATATTTTTTAAAGTTATTTATTTTCCCATTGTTGTGTAACATTTTGTGCTGCTGATTTATTAAAAAATGCAACCCAGAGCTCCAGTCAGTGGAAGAGGGACCTCTATTAAGATTGACCTAATGAATGTACATTTGTGTTTTAAGTTAACAAAGTGTTGCCATCATTCTAAACAATTTTTTTTATTGTTTAGACTGTAATTAGTTGTTTTGATTGCTAGCATCCACTACACTAGATAAGAGGAATTCTTTATTCATTTCATAAAAGGTTTCAAAAAATATTGCAATTTTCATGTAAAATAAGTTTAATGTTCTGGACTAGCTTTGTCGTACAGCTGTATAAATTAAGTTATATTAACATATTAAGTAATATAACTTATATATAACTGAATATAATCTTGATGCTGAGTACCTTTTGTTTTTGTTTAATCATGTGGATTGTGGAAAGAAGTGGGGCCCAGATGGGGGGGAGTCTAGGTGTAACAAATAGGGATAAACAAGATGCTTCCATTTTCTTTCAACGTGATTTGGCTAATCACTTTTGCATCATGTTCAATTGTAAGAAACTCCCCAGGCAGGTACTTGATAACTCAGTTCTTAGCCGAGGACCCTCACTCCCAATTTCTATAATTCCACCAACCACGCTACACACTATTGGCGTTTGTGACCTCTACTTGATGGACAGCTACTCTGGTAGCCTGCTTCGGAGAGGAGACAGTTATTGTGTGTTTTCATTAGTTCTGGATTTTTCCTTTTAGTCACCATCTTCCCAATAAACCATCATATTTATGTGACTGTCATGTCGTGTGAACCCAACAGCCCTTTGAAACTAGCCCACTAGGAGTCCCTTTTTTAAGGTTTCCTATATGCAACCTATTATTCTACAACTCTGATTGGGGTCATCATGTTTTAAAATCTGATAGGATGAATGCCTTGTGAACCCCACTTGCCACTTTTTCCTTAAATTTCACTGTCACTCTGATTATATTGTTTCAGTGTTAATTGGTATAAAACTATGTGTTAATTTCCCACACATCCATACTGCATTTTTGTCTTCTTCTATGTCTTAATACTTCATAATTTTCTATTAGTGAATCTCAAGTATTTAAAGTGAAACTGATGTTAAAGTTTGTGATATTATATCACCAGAGTTGCTATATTAACTGTGTATCTTTATATGTTAAGCTTTTGCAGCTGGAATAACTGATTTCCTGGAGTATTCTGGCTATGTAATTGATACTGGGTTGCAGTTGATGATGTTCTTTTATACCACCATCCCACTATCCCAAACTCAATTCCATCCCTACCCTATCCACCCTCTATCTCCCACCTCCCTACCTCCTCATAATCCCATCCTTCTCACAGCCCCACCCTATCCTACTGTCCCCACTCTTAGCTTCTCCCACCCTGCCTACTCTCTCAGCCTTCCCCACCCTACCCCACCCCATTTCCTTGATGCTGACAGACGCTGAAATGATCAGGACACAGTTTGCACTTAACCACTAAATCTTTATTGAAATTTTATTGTAACAGCAATGCAGTATTAGTAAATAGAGAGCAATATAGAGTGAAGAGAATACAGCAATAAAGTTTGAAGGAGGGGTAAGGGTAATGGGGTTCAGTGGTAGGAGGAGGGCTACTGACAGGGGTGAAAGCAAGGGTTTTTTATTTATCACTTTTATAACTTCCATGAAAATTTACCAACCATCATTGACAATTTCAATCTAGCAATAATTTCTCAAAGGGCACTCATCCTCTATTAAATTGTTTATCTAATAACCTTTGAACTTTATCCCACTAGGGTTTTTATCCTTGTCCAATTCGCTCTAAATAAGTTGGTCTCCCTGCAGTTCCCTCCGAGTTTATTTGAAATCTTTAAGGATAGTAATTACAGGGCAAAGGTTCACAGGTACACATGTTCACTTATAGCAATATCTAATACATAATATTATTCTAACATTCTAAATAACCCCACCCAGTTAAAATTACTTAATATCCCTCCCACCCTAAAATGCTTATGATTATATATCCCCTATTACTTAAACTGATTACACAAAGAAATAAAAGCAATGCAATTTTCCACAGACCAATTCAATAGCATTCTACAATCTAAAACAACAAAGAACTTTCATCTTATCAGATGTGTGTTCTCTCTTTAGATGATAATGTAGCATGGTTTCCTCAGGGCTCTCCATTTCTGCCCAGGTCTTTCCAGCAGTGTTCTCTGTTGTCAATCTTGGAACTGTCTGTATTTGACGTGAGATGTCTGTGGTGGATGAC
Source organism: Cebus imitator (assembly GCF_001604975.1). Lineage (NCBI taxonomy): Eukaryota > Metazoa > Chordata > Mammalia > Primates > Cebidae > Cebus > Cebus imitator. The sequence continues at coordinate 1,621,070 of NW_016107352.1, read as the reverse complement.
AACCAGATCAATTCAGAAGTCCAAGAGGTACCTGCAAACTTAAACAGAATTCCAGACTGCACCATATAGATGTGTCCCTCTTATTTTGTGCACCTGGCAAGTTCACTATATTACTTCACAACTCAATCAGACTAATGCTTCTTCTTTCCACTAAGACAAATACCTCATGTCCAAACTAAATTGACCCTTCATAAATGTATGCAAACTTTCTCTGTTTCAATATCCTAGCATGATAAATTTAGCTAGTTCTCTCTAGGCTTGTCTATCAATGGGAGCTCTTAGATATTCTTCCTTTTTGATTTAATTAACAATGCAAATTTGGGCCAAAAGTCAATTAATTAATTTTGCCAGTTTGTCTCAAAGACTCGACTATTGATTTTGCTTAATAATTCATCTATCTCCTTTATGTTTTTATATTTGGCTCCCTTTCTAACTTCTTGAGATATCAAATTCCATTGATTTTTTTGCTTTCTTATGAATAAAGGCATTTTTTGTTGGTAAATGCCCCCCAAAATTTTAAAGAATCTAATTAACATAAATTTGATTAACAACAAAATAAATCAATTGAGTGAAAGGAAACTTAACTAAACTTCAATACTACAGCATAATAAATTCAGAATTACTTATCCTTAACATCTACATTTATAGATAGCATATATAGCAATAGAGCATAGTACACACTGCCAAAAAGTTAATCACAAGCTTTAATAAAATCACAGCCAAATGTGGGTCAGGGACTTTCTGAGTTGTTTGCTAACCCACACCAGCATATGTATACTCCTCCGATCATTCTTGTCGTTGGCCAACTTCTCCAGACTTTTGCTTGCAGTGGTGGCAAATGTCCGTGTGCACATGCCAGGGCTACAGGCAATGGCCCATTTCTAGGCACCCTGCAGCTTAAAGATCAATTGACAACTGTAAATTTGACACAAAACAACTTGAATTCAAATGTATGGAGATGAATTGATACTTGAGGTAAACAGAAGTGACGCTTCAAAATAGTTCAGAAGCACGAATGCACCATTTTAAAAGTAATTACTCTAAAACACGAGTGATTGACAAGCTTTCTAATTCCATTGAAGGAAAAAAATTGTTTGGATTAAATAGCCAATTAGGTTTCTCTTTTGAAATTTTATATCCTTTTGTGTGATTTTTAAAAGCCCAATTAGATAGAATTGAAATTATATATGATGTTAAAATTGAAGATGAACAGGATGAACTATTATACAAATACTCCAGTTCTGAGGAGCCTCTCATTCACAGTGTTGTAAGAAGTTCACAGTAAAGAAATATTTTACACTATGTTACTTATCATTTTTACTTAGTTTAACTCTAACAATAAGAACTGGGTAGTACTTTGTAATTCAATGGACATTTCTGAAAGCCTAGTCACCACTTCAAAACACTTACACTAAAAATTTTAAGTATTTAAACATGCAAGAATAAGGGTGGATGATTATGAGCATGTGAAAGATGATGCTGATGAAAAGTGAAACTTCACCGTCAGACTCCTCTTCATGTCAGGCAATTTGAGATACACACCATGTTGTTTTCTACTGCTCAAAACTGTGTTTTGGCAATTGAAGCCTGCCTCTTACATATCTGTGTAGCAAAGATGGAGTCTCAGCAACCAGGCAGGAAAATGACACAAATCCTGCAGGAGGGTCAATGGCAGTAGTAAAGAATTAAAAAGAAAAAGAGACGTTAGATAAAACAGTTCAAAGGAGTAGCAAGGAACCAGGCTAAAGTAAGTCAGGCAGTCCCAGGTTAGCATAAAACATCCCAGGGACACCAGAGGTGTCACTGGGCTGAAGACACCTCTTGGCTTTGAGTCCTTAGAGTTGCTTTCTGAGGCTTTTCATCCACTGACAGCTTCACATCAGCTCCATCCTCTAGAGCGACCCTTTTCATTATGTGGATTCTGATTCTTTTGAAGTGGTTACCATCAGGTAATGTGGAGCTCACTAAGGAAGTCCACACTCTCAAGACAGTGTCCAGAGCCCTAATTCCTTTTGTTCAAAGATAGGAGTGTGAATCTGGGTGCTAAATCATTTCCCCTCTCTCCATGCATCCTAACACTACAGTCTAATGAAGGGATGGAAGATAGAATGCCCAGATGCATATGGAGGCAGACACATGGATAGATGCTTCCAAAACGTCAGCTAGTGCTTTTCCAGCCAATTAACAACACTCATGAAAATTCTTTCTGAAGTACCAGGACAAATCTCTTAAGAGGTGGGTAAGAGATTCTGGAGTCCTTTTGATCTGCCACTCTTTAGCCTTTGAAGGTGATTGAGAGGTGGTTACATTTCACGAACATCTAACACCGCTGGAGCCACCAGTAATCACTGGTTATCAGGTTTAATGCTTTGTGGAAGCCATTATGGCATGATGATGGTAAGGTGTGTGTCAAAGCCAGAGTCCTTGGGTACATGTGATTTGCACCACGATGTGAAGGCATACTCTTAACATACAAGAGTCCATCTGAGAGAGCACTTTCTTTTCAGGCCTGCGGTGTTTTATGTAGCAAGGGTTTTGCCTGCTCCCGGGAGAACCAGTTGAGTTGCTGCTCCTTGAGAATTAACGGAACCATGGAAATGGAGTTTGAAGACGGTGAAGTTTCTAAGGGTGCAGCAGAATGATCACAGAAGCCTTTCCACACTGCACCAATAGTTTTGGCTTCCTTAATAAGGCTTCGATCCTCTAGTGATGTAAAGAGAGTACCGAAACTGCAAGAAAAGTCATGTCCTCCTCCGCCTCCTCCTCCTCGTCTCCCCCTCCATGAAGAAATCAGCATTTTCTGCGTTTGTATCAGCTTCTCTGTAAATGTTGAACAAGAAACTTGGCAGCCTATAATTTAGATGATGATAGAGGTTTTAGTAAGTAAAACTCAGACTTCCAGGACTGGCTGGAAAGTAAACTTATTAATTATTTTAGTTAGATTGGTAGTCAAGGTGGAAAACTGAGAGATAATTTGTTGGCAAATACTCTGTTGCTCTCAGAAAATGTTGAAGGTCTTTTGGTGCTTTAGGATGTGTGCCAGTCCAGGGTGGCCCTGACCTTCTGTAGCCGTTTCAGAGAGGATGTGCCTCAGGTGGCTTGAAGATACAGTAGCCTAAAATTTAGCACACAGTCACTGATTGAGAAGCTGAACAGGAATAAATTTTGAGGGTAGAGATCCTGAAGGACATGACAAGTATTTACAGGGTACTGTAAGATGGAGGCGGCGGCGGTGGTGGTGGTGGAGGTGGTGGCTGTGGCGGCGGGTACTGTGGTACCGGAGGCTGGCGGTACCAGTGTGGATTCCAAGTGATCATAACAGGTACATACAGTGATCTTCCTTGTCCGTCTCGTCCCACTGGGTACCAGGCGAATCCTACTGGGTAGGTCGGGTACGTGGCATATGTGGGGTATGTTTGGTATCCAGGTATTTGAGGTACGAATTCAGTGTACGTTGCCAGGTGCGCTTGGTCTTCTAAATTTGGAATAGATAGGCGAGGATACTGATTCTGGATAGTCATATTGTTTGGAGCTCGGCAATCATAAGAAACTTGCAGTTTCCACCCCCTCTTCACCTGGAGAATTTGGGCTCCATTAGGTGCAACTGTTGGAGTAATTAGCCCATCCTTTACATTTCTTGCCACAAAATCTCGAAGAGCTGCCATATCAGATTCAGACAGTGAGTACACATGTCCACTAGGAATACTGTGTGCTCCAGGTATCATTTCTATGTGAGGGTCAACCAGGCGGTGATCTGGGTAGACGTGCTCATCTACTGGAGTGTACACATTCTGGACATAGTAATACCTCACTGGTTGGTAAACTCTGTATCCATCTACTGGATAATAGAATGGTGGTTGTGGTGCTGGTGGTGGGAGCGATGGTGGTATTGGAGAATACATCCGGCAGTGGTAGCGGCAGTATTCAGAATCAAAGATGATAGATCGAGTGCTCCAGGTGATGTTGGGATCATGTGTGCTCAGCCAACGAACCCCCAGGACGACAGGGAAGAATGGAGACTGAGTCACATCAAATGACAGCACCTCACGGTGATCTCCCAGGTCAACTATCAGGTCATGAGTTTCGTGGACAACTGGGCCCGATGCTATGGGGCGCCCATCAATTGCTTCCACAAGTATTGGCCAGTCCTTGATTCTTAAAGGAATTCCATTTTGAGCAACGTATTCGTGATCAATGAAGTTGCCAGAAGCACCAGAATCGATCATGGCTCGGACGAACAGGGTGTGTCTGCCTGGAAGATGAATCTGGAGCATCACTTGCAAGTGTGGAGATGAGGCATCATCTTGTGGGGACCTTATTATTTCTGGCCCGGTCGCTGAAGGTCCCTCTACAGCGGGGCCGGGGAGTTTCCCGCCGGCGAAGCCTTCGAGGCCTTGGCAGGACAGTTGTCAGCGTAGTGACCTCCTGTTCCACAGTAGAGGCAGAGGTTCAGCTTTCTGCGTCTTTCTTTTTCTTCCTGGGTCAGGCGCATGCGGGCACCTCCCACCGGCTCAGTTGGATCTACCTGGTGGTGGCTTGCAATGTGAGGCAACACCAGCGCCCGGGGTGGTGAGCGTGGCTTGCGAGCTGCAGCAGCCCTGGCCAGCCTTCTCTCAATGTGAATGCACTGCCCTATCAGAGCAGACAGCGACTTGGCAACCTCGAGGTGGGAGAGCTCCTCCTGAATGTGGTCACTGAGGCCCTCGTGGTACTGGTCAATCAGCGCAGGTTCGTTCCAATCCAGGTCCTGGGCAATCATCTGGAAAGCATTGGAGTAGTCAATGACAGACCCCATACCTTGGCGCAGTCGTCTGATCTTGCGTTTGGCAGCCTCTCGCCTCTGAGGGTCTTCAAAGACATGCTTCATTTCCATCATGAAAGCCGGGTAGTTGTGCATCAGGTAGTGAGAGCGCTCCAGCTTCGCTGAGGCCCAACGGGCAGCACGGCCGGTCATCATGCTTGTCACGAAGCAGACTCGGACACGATCAACTGAGAAATCTCTGGTGCTCTTTTCCATGAAGACCTGGCACTGGGACATAAAAGGAGCCAGCATGTCTGGGTTGCCATCGAACTTCTCTGGGAGGTCTTCTGGGCACTCTTCCTCTATTGGAGGGGGTGGGGCAGCAGCTGCTGCAGCACCGCGGAGCTCGATGTCATCATCCTCATCCTCTGGGGTGGGTTCCACTTGCTCTCGAAGGGTGGTGTTCTCCTCTGTGAGCTTCTGCACCTGGTTCTGCAGGTTGTTGTTCTCCTCAGACTGCTTCATGACCTTCTCTCTTAAGTTGTTGATCTCTTCAGAGAGCTCATCTCTCCTTCGTTCGGTCATGTTGGGGACACACGCACTCTTATGGCCGGTGTGCTTGGAGTTGTTGTTGTTGTTGTTGTTGGGGGGAGGGGGAGGAGGAGGAGGTGGGCAGTCGGGACCCAGGGTGACGGTTGGGGTGGGAGGAGACCTCCCAGCTGTAACTTCACTTCTGTGGGGATGGAGGCCTGGATCCTGGCCCCCTCTTCCACTCCTTCTTTTTTTTGTTTTCAAAACGCGCTTATTTCTGTAAATAAAGATAAATGTATGAATCTAATTTATACCTTCAAAGCAGCAAAATGTAGACACAAAGGATTTGATATTTAAATTATCCCTTGCTCTATGTGCTTACTTTAAAAATTAGCAAACAACCAAAAAAAAAAAAACAAACTCTCAAAAGGAAGTTATCGATCAGCACCATACAAAAAGCAAACTACTTTTTGATGTTCAAATGACCTTGTCCTTCTCAAAGACCACTTGTTCATTATGATTCAACAATACATTATAAACAGCATGCTTAGCTTTATAAACTATAAGAAAATGTTAAAGCCCTCTAAACAAGTAGTTTTCTATTGAAACAGAGCAAGAAACTTCAAGGCAAACATGGATACCAAATCAATTATGCAAATTAAAGCCAAAATAATAACTTTTGTTATTAGAGAAGCTGGCCAAAAATAGTCAATACTACAACTGATAGAAATTCATAAAAACAAGAGGAGAGTATTAAAATCACAATGCATGTATTCATCGGCCATGTGGGTGTGGGGGTACCCTGGCCAACTGTCATAATCCTGTTCCTCCACTGCCACAGAGAAAGTAACTGATTATCAAATCAATCACCACCACAGAAACCACAGGACTGCCTAAATTACTTTTCTGACCATAATTTAAATCCCGAAATAAAATTCTCTATGGGACAGATATGGCACTGAGCAGCAACATATATATATATCAGTTTCCCTTGTCATTATGCAGTCATTCAAGAAATACTAATTGATGTCTCCTAGGAAAAGCTATAAAATGAGACATTCAAAGAAGCCCAATAAAAATATACCTCAAACTAATTATGAGGACTTAATTAAATAGTGCAGGTAAATTACACAGTGAGTATTCAATAACGGTTAGCTAATATTAACAAAATTATTAATTAGAAAATAGAAAGGTAACTATCTGCAAAAGAGAGTGGGATTAAAACAGGGAGAGGTTGCAACTATAGCAACATGGGAATGCATTTCCCACCTAAAGATATTTAATTTTAAAAAAATACTGTGTTAGTCAAACAAATTCAAGGCCTTATTTGTCTGCAGGTCACCAGTTTGCAATCCATAGTTTTTAATCAAGATTTGTCGGCACAGCCCCAAATGAAGGTTTGTAATGTTAAGGTGGGACAGAGCCATAATCCTATGCGGTGAGTGGATGTATATGGAGAGGTGGGGGTAGGGTGTGTATTTAAGCATTTTAATTATGAGTGCAATGACAATAAATTACAGGACCTAACACGGTGTCTGCCTGTGTATTTCCTGAAAATATGGTTAAATGCATTTAGAATAATTTAATTATTTTAAATTTTACTAATAATCAAGTCCCATATTTAGAAAATACAAACATATAAAAAGTTTAAAACATAATATGTAAAAGTTTAAAAAACTTTAAAGTTTAAAACTTTTCAAGAAAGTTTAAAAAATTTGTAAAACTTTTTAAACAAACAAAAGTTTAAAAACATAACTTGGTCCACTCTGGATACTCATTATGTGATTTACCTGCAAAAGTGGATACCAAATAAATGACATAGAATAAGGCCAAAAAGAGGATACGTAGTTGGTAATTAGAGAAATAGTTGGTAATTAGAAAATAGTTACTATTTTCCACCAATAGGGTAAATGAAAGAAAAAAAAGATGTAGTAATTAAACATGATGCCCAGCCCCTGGCTGTAAAGAAATGCTCCTTCCTCCTCTACTTCTAACCCTTCAGGTACCTCCTGTGCCCCAATGTCACCACCCACATATACTTTCCCTGTGTCCTTTGCAGTTGGTGTAGCCTCTCCAAGGAGTGGCTATACAGCAAGCAGGGTCTTTAAGAGACAGGGAGTAGTGTGACATTTTAATAGTTTTAACCCCACTACTTAATTATGTTAGTAACTTAGGCTACAAAAACAACATATAACTGAAATTCAAGATAAAATATAAAATATTCAAGTTTAGAAAAAATTAGAAAACACAATAAACACATCATAACCTGTGACATTCAGTATCATTTCCAACTCCTTAAAGACAATTGTATTGGTGACCCTGACAATATAACATCACAACATAATGCAATTTTTACTTATTGAATTAGGAATTTTCATGTCCCATTAACTAACAAACAAACAATGAGGAAGCATAAGTAAGGTGACGAAGGTACCAAGAGCATTCATAGCATGGCCTGGTGCAGCCTGACCACTTGTCAATCACAGCCACTAAGGGGGGCTTTATTGAAGCCCAGGTCTGATAGTTTTATTATCTGCAAAAAACAATGATGGGACAGAAATAACAATAGATTAGGAAATTAGCAAATAATTACTGTATGGTTTAGGGAAACAAAAGATCAATGAGTTAAAAATTCAAATACCTTTGGTATATAAGGAAGGTAATTTAAAAGTGAAAAGAGACCAGAGTTAAGATGGGAGGGCTGCAACAATAGAACTTGGGGGTGCATGCCCTCCCCCTGCCACCAGTCATTTTGTTTTTTATTTTTTAATGTACTGTTGGCCAAACAAACTCAAGGCCTACTTTAGCCTGTAAAGGCACTAGCTTGATTGCTGACCTTTGCTAAAAACAAGCCTGAGGCCTTCACATGAGGGTTTGCAAGTTTAGGGTGGGATGTTAAAAGAGACAACTGCCCAGAAAACAGTAGTTTATCTGTTAAAGTAATAGGGTAATGGGCAGGGAAGGTTAACAGTACGTATAAAAATGTTTAAACAGCAACTGAGGCAGCACAAGTTAAGCTGGGACAAGGAGCATGTTTACTTGATTTGAAATATAGAACTACGTATGGCTCCTTAAACTCCCCCTTAGTGGGGCTGCACTGGAGGGGAGGGGTCAAGAGGTTCCATTCCTGAAAACTTGAAGGACACACTGCGTAAAGCCAAGCTGCCTAGGACAGATGCCATCTTATATGATAATAATTTCAGTTTTAGTCTATTTAGTAATTAAATACATTTGGCTAATTATTGACTCTTTGCAATAGCTTGGAAAAATTTCTATTCCCCAAACACACCAAAGAGCAATAGTAGCTAAAAACCATATGTAAACATCTCATTAGGAAATGACACCTCATTAAGCAACTCTTATTTGCTTCATATTTTCAAATGTCCAATTTTTAAAGTACTATGTATCATATACTATTTATGAAATATGAATTCTTTTAATATGCATGATTTTACCATTGTTTTGAACCTCTTTAATATGCAAACATACAACTTCCAAAGAGGAGGGAGAATTGCTTAAAGCTGTAATTATGATAAGCACAAATTTTCCATAGATGTGTACTTGTTGGGGGAAGGGGAGTACATGACAGAGATTTTGGGGAAACAAAGCCCCAATTTCCGTCTTACCAAAGTCCTGGCTCCTGATTTGTAATATATGGAAGCAGGTTTAAAAATTTCTTCATTCGGCTAGAAACATATCTTACGTGGTCCTTCTTACTAGCAATCAGTTATAAATTTGTTTTATATAGATATTTAATTATGCCAGCTGAAACAATCTATATTTTGTAATGTAACCACTTTATGTTATATTACACAAACTTTAAATAATACCAATATGTACCATTAGTAATCCACTTGCCCCAAATTAAAATCAGCTTTTTATTTAAAAAGCTAATTATTTGGAATAACTAGCTTTTTATGAAAAAGCTAATTATTTGGAATAACTAGCTTTTTATTTAAAAAGCTAATTATTTGGAATAACTAGCTTTTTATGGAAAAGCTAATTATTTGGAATAACTAGCTTTTTATTTAAAAAGCTAATTATTTGGAATAACTAGCTTTTTATTTAAAAAGCTAATTATTTGGAATAACTAGCTTTTATAGAAAAAGCTAATTATTTGGAATAACTAGCTTTTTATGAAAAAAGCCAATTATTTGGAATAACTAGCTTTTTATGAAAAAAAGCTAATATTTGGAATAACTAGCTTTTTATGAAAAAAGCTAGTATTTGGAATAACTAGCCTTTTATGAAAAAAGCTAATTATTTCGAATAATTAAAATTAATTTAGTTTTGTATTATAATTACAGCTTATATTATTGGAGTTTAAAAATACATACACTTTTTTTTTGAATTTGTTAAATGTGAGCGATAATGCAAACAAGGCAACCCAGGACAGCAAAGCACCATAGGAAAGTACCAAATCAGAAGAAATCCACACACATCATGCAAGACACTGAATAAGCCAATTTATTCTGGTCATTTAACACATATTTAATGAATGCCTACCATGTGCCAGGCAGAACTTATTATGCATAGGCAAATAGGCTAGGATTAATCACCTAGAGATCCAAGAAAAAACTCCAGCTTCATAGGTACGCAAATAAAAGCCTCATCCTACTCAGAGGCCAAACCAGCAGCATCAATTTTGTATCCAGCAAAACATCCGATTCCAAAAGGTCCACTAGTGTCTCTTAAAAAAACCTTAAATGTGAAAATATTTTTAAAGTTTTTAAAAATAAGTTGTTAATGTTTTGTTTTTCATTTGCAGTAAAATCATTTGGCTTACTTGCCTTTAGGGGAACCAGCCATGTCAGCTTACAAGGTCCCTTCACAAGCCACTATCACGAGTTTAGATTGTGGGATTATTTTATAGAATATATGTAAAGCACCTATTAAAAGTGCTCATAAATTCCAGGTATAATTATTATTGCTGTTAATTGTTTTGTTATTCTATCTATTAGACACTAGTAGCCAAAAAGCTAAACCAACACAGCAGAGAAACCGCAGGGGGGCGGGGTTGTACAGCCAGGCTTAGGCAAGGAAGGTGCGCAGGCGCAGAGGACACAGACCTGAAGGGAGGAGCTGAGGGTTCACACTGCGCATGTGCGCTGCCGGCTCTGAGGGAGGCTGGGCTTATAGCCCAGCCCGGCAGAGGCAGGCTTAGGGTGGAGCCAAGCTTTGGAGAGGCGGGGCCTGGGCAGGCCACCTCAGAGGAGGCGGGCCTGTGAGAGGCGGGATCTGGGCAGCTCACCTCAGAGGAGGCAGGCCAGGAGAGGCGGGGCTGGACAGTTCACCTCAGAAGAGGTGGGCCCGAGAGAGGTGGGGCCTGGGCAGTTTACCTCAGAGGAGGCGGGCCTGGGAGAGGTGGGGCCTCGGCAGCTCACCTCAGAGGAGGTGGCCAGCGAGAGGCGGGTCCTAGGCAGGCAGGCACTAAGGCGCTGAGAGGAGGGGCCTGGGGAGGCTGGGTTTAGAAGGCGCGCTCTGGGAAGGCGCGCTGCAGGGGAGGCGCGCTCTGAGGAGGCGCTGAGGGAGGAGGCGCTAAGCACGCTCCAGACCGATACTGCGGAGAAGACACGCTAGGATGGGCGGGGCAGGCTTGAGACTGGCTGCTACAGGGCTGCAGAGTATATGTACATCCCCCCATCCCCCTCCCAAACCCCTCCCACCAGCCACCAAAGCCAGATTCATTTCATGCAGCAAGAGCAATCACCCACAGATCCAACCCCCCTCTCCGGCCCCCCCCGCCCGCCGCCATACTCAGCAAACCCACAGTTTCCACAAACTGTTGCTGGACCCTGATTCGCGCCACCACAACTACACCGCCACTTCAATCAAGCACAACTAGGAAGGCAGCCCGCTCTGCCATCGCCAAAAGATTCCCGTTTCCACTCAAATCAGCGCCCCAGCCACTCCACTGCTATAGCAGGAATGGTGCGGGCAGAATGTTAAACACTAATTTTCGCCCGGGGCTCCATTTTGTCTACCAGCACCATCGTGCAGAGACCCGTCCTGCAGAAAAATAGAGTGCGAGCCATTCCAAAAGGTGAAAGGGTGGGGTCCTGCTCCAAAACAGAGGAATTGTACTCTGCAGCGCGTGTCCCACTACGGCTGCTTTATTTGTAGCGCAAACGGTCTGCAGCTCCTGTACCTCTGCAGCTCTAACCACTTTGTAGCTCATTTTAGGTGTGAATTGTTCTGCAGCTCATGTACCTCTGCAGCTCGTGTGCCTCGTAGCGCAATGAAGCGCTATTTTCGGGCTGGCTAATCGCATCATTTTTGTAGCGTTTTTTGTAGTGCTACTCTTCTGCAGCTCAGATTGTGCAGCGCGCGTAAAGCGCAATTCAGTTTTCCGTCTGCAGCTCCTATATCGCTGCTCCTAGTTCTGGATTGTGGCGCCACTGAAGCGCCCATTAGTTTCATAGCGCAATGAAGCGCCAGTTGTAACGCCCATCAGTTTGTAGCCCGCGTGAAGCGTGCTTGCAGCACATCTGAAGCGCCAGTTTGTAGCGCATTTGAAGCGCTTATCAGTTTGTAGCGCATGGCACTTGGTAGCGCATTTGAAGAGCAAATTGCAAATCGATCTGTAGCTCTTGTCGGTCTGCAGCTCATCACTGTCCGCAGCTCATCTCAGTCTACAGCCCGTATCTGGACTTGGTCCTGGAGACCCAAGCCTTGAAGGCTTGGTTTCCCCATTCGTTTTGGGGTACGGCCAGTGAAGGCGTGACGAGGTTTGCGTGGAGACATTCTGAGGTGCTACTCCATCTCCCGCAGCTGCTGATAAGTACGGGGAACGAACGTGATCTTTAAAAAAAAAAAAAAACGTCCTCACCGCATACTCACCACGCGAGGATTCCTCTGCGAAGACAGGAAGGATGGGGTCCCACACCTGAGCCAGGCGCGGTCTCCACTGGGTGCTCCGCAGCCCGGAGTGGCTCCGGACGCCAGCCCGCTCAGCGGACCTTTCGCCAGGCTCGGTGGACCTTCTCCGCTGTTCTCCTCAGGGCGCAGTCAGGTTTCTTCGACACACACCAACCGAAGTTGAAGCGCGTGTACTGGGAGCGCAGACTGCGAGCCTTATATAGGGTGCACCGAGAAGGGGGGCGCCAAATCCCAGCGTGCTCCGCGGGCTAGGGGGCGGAGGGGCGTGCGGGGGCGGAGGGGATGGGGGGATGGGGGTGGGGGCGGTGGCCACGCTTCAGTGGCCCGCCGCTAGAGGGAGTACGGGATTACAGAGGGGGTGCGGGATGCTGATGCTGAACTGGCCAAGCTGGGAGGGAAGAAGAAAGGGAGGGGAGGGGAGAATCGAGGACGGACGGCCTAGCCAGGCCGAGAATGCTATTGCCCCGGTGGTGGGAGCTGGGAGACCCCTGTGCTTGGACGGGACAGGGTCGGGGGACACGCAGGATGAGCCCCGCGACCACTGGCACATTCTTGCTGACAGGTTAGTGGCCTGCGCGCGACGCGGAGGTCCCGGGGCCATGAGGCCGCCGCCTCCCCCTCCCCCGCTCGGGTTCCGGGCGCTTGGGCGCGCCCTTTGGGCGCTGGCCCCTCTTTCTGCCCCAGACCCCACCGCGCCGCTCCTTCAGTACGCCCTGTACCCCAATTCCCCGGCCCAGGCCCAGCTTATCTGTCCCCAAGCTTGACCCCTGGCCTTTTTTCCCCGCGCGCCCGCGGGCCCCTCCCTGCTCTGCAGGCGCAGAAATTCCATCTCCAATTCCCTTTCCCAACATCCGCCTTCCCGCCCAGCCCCAGGGTAGTCCTCTCTCGATCCCTGCGGCAAAGAGCTGGGTGGGGGTCGTTGCCTGTTTTTCTGGGGTGGGGGACGTTTCCCCGCGTTTGGGCTCTGCGGCCGGGATGCGAGCCAAAGGAAATGGGTATCAAGCTGTGTCCCCGCTACACAAACACATCTTTTCTCCTTTTCTTAATCGTAATAGAGAACACAAAAATGTGACATTTAAAACATCGAACTCCCCCCTCTTGCTAAGTGCATTTTTCGGTGGCGGAAATCTCGGTTTTCGTAGGTTTTACGGAGCAGGGAAGCGGAATCATGAAATGCTGGGAGCCAAACAGGGCGTTCAGGTCAGGATTAACCCCGGCTGGAGGCCAAGAGATGCTGCCGCACCAAGCGCGCTATTTCCAGAAACGAAAACCAATTTAAAACAGCTGTGGATGCCTCCAGTGCGTTTGGCGGGCTTCAGAGGCTCCCAGCTACGGACTTTTGTTGGTGATTAGGCGGTTTAAACAGAGACCTTGCTTCCCCTGCAACGTTACCTTTTCCTAAATCTTGTAGGCTGAATGAAGGCGTTTAGTCACGGCAACCGCACGTTTAATCCTCTCCAGCGGGTTGCCAAGATTCGGCCACAAATATTTGCGTGCATTTATACTATGAACATGTATATTTAATGTCAGGGAAAATTGCAGTAGCTGATAAGACTCTAAAATAGTGATGAGGAAGCACGTTAAATAAAACCTTAACGCGAATTCCCATCTGAGCGCCTCAGCGTTAGGCGCTTGGGAAATTGGCAATCTGTTGATGATCTTAGTAAAAGAAGTTTAAGTTAAAAGGGAAAACCAAATTGTCTACAGCTGAGTTAGATTTCTGACACACAGATGAAACGCTTTCATATTTGAAGAGCAAAATTGAGCACATTAGTAACATTGCTACAGATTATTTTATACTTGGAGGATCAATAAGAATTTGACTTACTGTCATTACAACGTTGCAGGCACCACACTTTAAAAGCGAGTCTTTCTAGGAATAAACAAAACTGTAGCTCATTTACTGAGATTTTACTTTCGATTAGAGATAAAATATCCACCATCAGGAACATGAATGAATGAAGTGCAGCTTTTTAACAAAGACATTTCTCTAGGAAGTTGGATGAACACAATTATACTTTTTAGAAATGCCTTTTAATTTAATCTTTAGGATGTTTACCCTATTCTGCAAGATAGAATAATTTCAGGATACCTTATGCTTGGAAGAGTACTGTTCCGGTGACCGCTGACAGTCAAATTGTTAGGAGTTTTGTTTGTTTAAATTCAAAAGTTACTTTACCTTGTTAACTGAGACATTATTTTTCTAAAAGCTGAGGTTAAAAATCAGTATAGATGGAAAGTAGGAAAATTTCAAGTTCAAAAACCCATCTTAAGACTTTAAAAGTTTGAATAAGTTTGAATCAATTTGATTTTTTCATTTCAAAATGTTAACCAGGACTTTTTTAAAAACCTTAATTATATTTTACCATACTAAAAGTAATTTCTAGTCATTGTCCAAAATTCAGGAGAGAAAACCCTAAAAATGCTATAAAGAAGAAAAGGTCACCTGTAACCTCCTCACCCTGCAATAATGCCAGTAAACATTATAGAGTCTGCTTTTTCAGACATTCTCTGTGCATATATAGGTAGCTATACAGTAAATATATTTTCATAGGATTGCAGATAAATACTTTCTAAAAGTTAAAAATAGGATCAAATTAATTCTCCTCACTTATTTTCTTTCCAAATAGCCTTTAAATGTTAAATAACATTAAGTTTGCAGAGCTTTCTTTAAAGGAAATAATATTAATTAATTTTTCTAATTAAAATTTTAAATTAACAACCTTAGTACATAAATATTTAAAACCAGAAAACTGAGAAGAATTTTCTCTGATCTCACCATTCTAACATATTGTGGTTTTTTATTCCCCTACATGTGAAAATATTTTCACTTGGCATAGGAATAGAATTTTCTAAGGGAAAAAACGGCATCAGTAAACAAGTAATTTAGATAAAACCTTTTTGTTATCAAAAAAAAAAAAAAAAACATTAAAAATAAACCTAAAAGATAACATTAATAGAGCAATACTTTAGGTAACATTTTTGTGTGGTCTAGAACAACGAAAACTTTCAAAACCAAAACAAAACAAAATTAATAGATAAGAACTTTAAACAGTTTTTGGACATTTAATATCTATGTGAATTTTGGATTTTCTCCGATATTTATTACTGGTGTTGACTTTTTCTGCCCGTTTTGCACACGGTTGCATATACAGCAAAGAGGAATTAATGGGTATTATTTGTTTTATCAAATAATAATCGGGCTTTGAATTTGGACATTTTATCTATTTTTATGAGTGTTTGCTGTCGATCTATGAAGCTGTTGATGTAACACTTATATTTAATTTCTCGTATGGTAAGAAAATTGTATTTCAAAACAAAGTGGGATTTTTCACTTGTTAGATAATAACTAGGCTTTCTCTTTGGCCATTTTACCCATTTAATGAAAATTTGCCATGTATTTTTAAAGCTGTTGAATTTACCTTATGTATTTAACTTAAGTTCTAGGGTGTTAGAAAAACTATTTCAAAGCAAACTGGAATTTTCACTTGTAAAATAATAATTGTAGTTTCTATTTGGACATTTTATTCCTTTTTAGTGACAATTTGCTACAGATCTATGAATCTGCTGACTTACCATATGTATTTGGCTTAATTTCTGATATGGTAGAGAAAATGTATTTCTAAGCAAAGTAAAATTTTTGTTGTCAAATAATAACTGGACTTTCTATTTTGACACCTTATTCATTTATAATGGCAATTGCTTATAGATTTACCAACCTGCTGACTTACCACCTGTATTTGGCTTAGGTTCTAGTATGGTAGGGAAAATGTATTTCTAAGCAAAGTAGAATTTCCACTTGTCAAACAGTAAGTGGACTTTGTATTTAACATTTTATCCATTTTTACAACAGTTTGCCATAAATCTAAAAGCTGTTGATTTGCCTCATGTATTTTGCTTAACTTATGGTATGGTAGACAAATTGCATTTCTAAGCAAAGTGGAATTTTTACTTGTCTCACAGACATTGAAAATAAGGGACAGCACTAGTAAAAACAGGTTAGAGACAACCTCAAAGAAATAAAGATAACATGTATCTAGTTGCTAACACTAGCTTTCCACTGGAGAAAATCATGCTGTACACAAATATTGACGCAGTGGAGAAATCCTGATTTGCTAAAAGTCAAATATTTAGATTGTTTCTGATTCTTATAAGTGCAGTATTTACAGATCATATTTTCTCCAAAATACCTAGTCACCTTCTTCCTTTTTCTTTTTTACTAATTATTCATACTCTACCCGAATCCTTTCCTTAAAACTCACCCTTCCGCTTATTTTCTAACCCCAGTGTAAAAAAATGACCATAGGGGAATTGATAATACGGGTTTATGTGTTCTTTAGAAATTCTTGGGCTGGAGGGGAGATCGCTTTTACACTTTGCTCCATTTTAATCCAGAGCTTCACAGAAATATCAGTGTGATGACTGTTTTCTTTCTATCCCTCTCAAGCTCACCAGCAGAGACAGACAGACATGAGGGGCATAATCTAATCAACATTAGAAACATACTTCATACAGTCAGAGTGAAAGTGACTGCATTTCTGACCCAACAATGGAGTGGAAGAGAAAGTTCTAAGTGTGAGGCAGAGGTGAAAGCTGCAGCGAAACATTAGAAAAGATGTTTTAGAAAAGCAAATCAACATAGACTAATACACACTGCATTCAGGCTTTTTCTAAACTTCGGAATCCAGTTCTCCAGTCTGCTATCTCCCTGATTTCCAGAAATATTAAGCCTAAAGTAGCAGTACAAGGAAAAAATAATAAAGAAGAAAAAGCCAGTGTTTCCAGGTATCAACAAGTCTTTTCAAGTGAATATGTTTCTGATTCAAGTTTTCACATTGGTAGGATCAGATGGAGTCTCAGTGCTCTTAAATCCATTCACATGGATTGCTTGAAAGCCAAATCCTCTCTTCATAATTCCGAGTGTTTTAAATTTGGTAAACAATGTAACCCTGTATTAAAGACACTATTAAGTAAAAAGCAAACGTCCGGTTTCCACAGCTTGACAGTGGAACAACCATTTCCATTGACGCTGTATCCCTTCTAGTCTTTATTCTGTGTACATACTTATTTTTATATAATTTTAATATGTGTAGATTTCTTACGCTTTGTTTTGAAAGGTAAGTTAACCCTGCTTTCAGCGATGCATTTGTCAAGGATGCAGGATGCTTTTATGTATGAGGTGGTGTGCAGATTAATTAGCGGTATTGCTGTGTGCGCGGAAGGCAGACTGAACCAGCACCGACAAGGTGTATAGGTTCTTGGGTTTGGGTCAGGAATTGTCCCTGCATAAGGATCACAAGCCTTTGCCCTGAGTTTTCTCTTCCTCAGCATTTGTATGAATGACTTTGATGAAGATCTAGGAGGCTTGCTTTAAAAATTCATGGATGAATTGAAAAGGGATAGCTGTTAGATAACAATTTAGAGTTAACACAGTTCTTAAATGGGTTGCAATGCTATGCTAAAAGCAAAAAATATTTTATAGTAGTAAATGCATCATAATTCATTGGTATGGAAGTATGGAGGTGACTTTGTATGGTGGCAGTTCTTTAGGAAAATGAAGGTTAATAGGAACCAGTGACATGACATGGTTGCAAAAGAAAAAAAATTAGTTAGGTTCTGGTAGTAGGATAGTGTCCATATGTCACAAAAAACTTATAGTACCCTGCTGTAATCAACCACATCTGTAGTATTGTGTCAATTTCTGGCTGTCACATTTAAAGAGAGACGTTGACAAATTAGACAACTTTCAGAGCAGTCCATGGGGAGGTTGAAGGGTCTGGCAATCCTGTCATAGGAGGTATCCTCACAGGGTCTGGAAATGTTTAACTTGAGAAGACCGAACAGCCGACATGAACTCTCTGCTGTTTGCTTCGGAAAATAGAGAACTAGCATCGGTGGGTGAAAGGTACAGATAGATTTCAACTTAAGCCCTTCCTAACAGTGAAGCTCAACAAGACAATCAACTTTATTTGTTCTGTTCTTTAAATATCAGAAATATTCACATTTCTTGCAATGAATATTTAATTTGAAGGTCATGATAACGTTTTAGTATAGACCTGAAAGATACTTGTGATGAGAACATTTTATTTTTTCTGATAAACTGTCTAAAAAGAATAGCCCTATGTGTTGCAAGTTCATTTCTTACAGCTTGAAAAACAGGGTAATTTAACACGCACCCTCCTCTCTCTCCCATTCTATTTCAAATATGAAAACCTGAGAAGAAAATTAGATTCCTTTTCCCCCTGCAGAGTGTCTTAACTTGCTTAATTTGCTTCCCAGAATTACTCTTTCCTGGAATTTCTTGCTCTGTCCGAGCAGGCTTCTGGGGCTGAGTGGCCGTGGATGCCGAGGATACTCAGGGCTAGAGGAGGCAGTTTGAGTGCTAGAGCTCAGCTGCCTCTTCTCCAGGGAGAAATAGGGTTTCTTCTGCAACCTCCCCTCCCTTGTGATATATCGCTCTATAAAACTTAACAGTTACAATTTTTGGCTTTTACATAGCAAAATAAAATATTTTAATTAAATGTTTTCAACTTCTGTCTGTTTCAGATTAGCCTGGTTTCTGCGTGGCTTAAGGGCACATTCTTAGTGTCTCAGACATGTCTTGAGGCAGATTTTTCTTTCCTATGCGATCATCTGCCTATTGATTGTTTATTTTGGCTACTTTATCAAACTTTGAAAATGTGATTTCTCAAAATGAACTTGTGGAGTATATAGGGCTTCTTTACAGGACTCCTTTTTGAGTAGTTTTGGATTCTACAGAAGCTGTTTTTGTGCCCTGAAGTTCTTAGTTCTTGCACACTAAGAAGTCTAATGAAAGAGGTGAAGAAATGATAGAAAAATTCTTCTGTCATCTTTTCTAATGTTTCGCTGCAGCTTTCACTTCTGCCTCACACTTAGAA
The DNA here is from genome assembly GCF_001604975.1 of Cebus imitator. Taxonomy (NCBI): domain Eukaryota; kingdom Metazoa; phylum Chordata; class Mammalia; order Primates; family Cebidae; genus Cebus; species Cebus imitator. The sequence continues at coordinate 1,602,020 of NW_016107352.1, read as the reverse complement.
CTTTCTCTTCCACTCCAGTTGTTGGGTCAGAAATGCAGTCACTTTCACTCTGACTGTAGGAAGTATGTTTCTAATGTTGAACAACTTTCTCCTCTCCTTATTCTCTCTTTTATAAAAGGGCCCCGTGCACTTTTGTGGGATTGTAATAATGCAAATGGCAATTTGTGATGGCTTGCATCCCAGTTGTTGAAGATGCCACGGGCATTCTTGGGCTGAGTTCATATTTCCAAGACAGAAAAGCTCAAAGATGAGTTTCTGGCTTGTCAGTCCTCAGCTGATCTACAGGCGGCCACTTGTAATTCCTTGAATGCAGCTTGCTTGCTCCAGCTCCGGCTCCCCTACTTTGGAAGTAATAATTCTCAATGTTTACATTTTAAAACTTAAAGGAGTTACCTTGGGAAATAAATAGGTAGCCTCAAAACATTAGTTGCTGGCATTATTATTGTTATATTCTTGGAAACAATATGTTAATGAAAGCCACAGTGCTGTTTTCTTCTTTGGTCGCTCTCTGATAGAATTTTTTTTTTTTTGTATCTTCATTTAAGAATTTTTATCCAATGTTTATGCAATAGCAGTTTATGTATATTTTATTATTTAAAAACCACTCCTGTTAAGCACATTTCACTTTCTATCTAATTGCCTTAGACCAATCAGTTTTTTGGAATAGATCTTTGGCATCCTGTACCACGGGAATCGCCACAGCATCTGTTGTGACATGTATACAGACTTTCTTTTCTGATAAATGAACCCGCTCATTTCAAAAATGTTTAGGAGTTAGGCAGCTCTGGTATAAATTCTTTCCCATTCTTTCCCACTCATTCATCTGGTCACCACTTTGATTATTATGGAGATTTGAAGTTCGCTGCAAATTTGAAAGAAGGAATCGGAGTAATTTTCTTACAGCAGTTAAAGTGGAATATTTGTCACCTGTTTTCTTCAGTGGTTTGCACAGAAGTATAGTTGCTCTTTTACCTTGGAAAGCAAAAGAAGGGAAAAAATATCCCAAGGTTTTGTTTTTCCTCCTTGGCAAATTCATTTTTCTTGCTGTGCAGTAAAATGACATTGGCTTTTCTTTTCTGTGAAATAATCGATGTAGCACTTTTAATATCTTTTATTTTCTGTAGCTACAGGGTTGATTCCCCTCAAAGACCAGTACTGCAGAAGTAGGAACAGAACAGATCACTTATGTGTTTATCAGAATTTGAAATGTATATTATTTTTTGTCTAACCATTTTACTGCTAGAAATCTAGCTTACAGATATACTGTTGAAAGTGCTCAAAGATACAGATAAGGATTTTTATTACAGTATTGATAATCATAATGAAAAACTAGAAAAAATCCTGGTCATCTTTATTAATTAGTAATTTTTTTTTTGAGACAGTTTTGTTCTTGTTGCTCAGGCTAGAGTACAATGGCGTGGTCTCCCCTCACTGCAACCTCTGCCTCCTGGGTTCAAGTGATTCTTCTGCCTCAGCCTTCCAAGTAGTTGGGATTACAGATGCCAGCCACCATGCCTGGCTAATTTTTTTTGTATTTTTAGGAGAGACAGGGTTTCACCATGTTGGCCAGGTTGGTCTTGAACTCCTGACCTCAGGTGATCCACCCGCCTTGGCCTCCAAAAATGTTGAGATTACAGGTATGAGCCAATGCACTTGTAATTACCCGGCCAGTAATTATTTTATTCATTCATTTTTTTTGAGTATAGACTAGTTTTGAGACCCCATGCTAGATGCTGGGGAATACACAGCTCGGCTATTGAGAAAATTTTTATACTAGTGAGGTTGACAAAGAACAGGGTTTTTTTTTTTCAAGATTATTTGATTAATCAAACAATTACATATATAAATGTGCTATTAAAACTATGGTAAGTACTACAAACATGACTAGAACTTTTAAGTAGAGGATTTGGCCAGAGAGGGGGTTTAAGGAAGGCTTTTCCAAGGAAGTACTCAGATCTTAAGGATGAGTAATATTAGTAAGGAGGGTACGTATATTTGAAGTAAAAGGAAGACCTCTGTAGAGGCCCTGGGGCAGGTTGAATATGGTAAACAGAAAGTGCTAAAAGAAGTCTAGTGAAATTGGAGTAGAAAGAGAAGGATGAACACAATGTTAAATGAGGCTGGAGAGGAAGTCAAGGAACAAATTTTGCAGGACCTGGTAGACTAACTTAAAGGGTTTAATTTTATTCTAAGAGCAGTGGGAACATCTTTGCAGGTGTTTAACCCGGACATGATCAGATCTGCATTTCAAAAAGAGCACTTTAGCTGTTTGTGAGGAAAGGGTTGGAGGGGTCAGAATAGCTTACAGCAGACTAGTTAGGCTCCTTTAGCAATTGAGGATAGAGATGATGACTTTGTGGGCTAGGGTAGTGACTGGGAGATTAAGATAGGAGGGATATTTTGGGGGATAAAAATCAACGGGAGCGAGTGTTGCGTTGAATTTGGTGTTGAGTTTGTCGGGAGGAGATTTCAAGGATGATTTCTAGATTTCTGTCATCTACCTGAGGACAGATAGTGGTGCCACACATGGGATGAAGAAGGCTGGAATAGGATCAGTTTTTAAGGGAAAGATCATGGACAAGCTTAGTTCGAGGTGGTGATAAATAAATTATGATTGAGACACATAGCAGAAAACAATGTAGCCTTAAAATGTGCTATCATGTAAACATGTTCAAGATATATTCTAAATGAAAAAATGTGATGGTATGTGTTTTTATGTGCACACACATATAAAATATGGAAAAGATGCCAAGACGATTAAGAGTAGATACCCTAGGCAGTGACATTGGTGGATGGCAACAGGGATATGAGAGAGAATATTTTTATTTTGTACCCTTCTGGATATACTATTGGAATATATTATAATACAATGAGAATGTATGGCTTTTATAATTAAGAAAATTAATAGCAATTTACAGCAAACATCCAATATAAGAATATTTATTCTTTAGAGATTACTTAGTTGGAAGGATCACGTGAACCTTGTTATATTTTTTTATTGTGATGGAAATTTTTCCTGTAGCTTTACCTCCCTAACCCAATAGCTCATATACTTGGCTTTTTAATCCTTTTCCACTAGATTGCACTATTACACTAGATTTTACATTGCCTGTATACTGTTTTGTATTCTGCTTTTCACTAATTTTATCACAACAGTCCAACATTGTACAAATAAGGACATTAAATTATAATGTGCATATAACTGTTGTTTATATGAATCATTTGTGTTAAAGTTCCCGCTGGTGCTCCTATTTCATCTGAGTTATACAGTACTGTTCCCATGAGTGGAAACCCAAACTTACCTTCTCAGGCTATTTGAGCAAAGGAGCAAAAAATACCAACAGAAATGAATAACCTTACCTTCTCCATTAACTGTTCTGTCAAACCAACACTTTTTATATTGAACATTGAACTTTCCACTCAATTTTGATGTATTTAATGCAGTTGAATCTTGCTCACACATAAAATTTTGCTTTTGTTGCATTGTTTCCTCTAAATAAAAATCTAAAAGTTTATAAAAGTCAGAATGTAAATATCGATATAATTCATTTCTTAATACATCTGGCTTCCCTCAAGGGTTAAACTGGAGCTCTCAACTTGCCTGAGTGTGGGGAATGAGGACTGGCTGAGATACCATCTTCTTAGCCCTTGGGCAGTCACGTGGTGAAGTTTGGTATGGCTGTTGCCTCTTCTTCTGAGTAGCCTCTACAGTTGACTCTCTGTGTATTTCTATAGAATATCATTTTTCATATGTGTCATGATTGTGGAAAAAAGTGAGGGTGCAGTATTATATAATGCCACCTGTAGTGATGGCAGTTTTTTTCATTTGAAAATATATTTTTTAAAATGACCGTATTTAAAGAAATCCAAAATTTTCTTCAAATTAGAAGAGTAAATATAATGATAGTTTTCATTTTTTGAGGACATCATTATATGGTAGACATTCTTCTAAAGTTCTTAAATGTATTATGTCATTTAATACTCAACAATCTCTCTCTGATATGAGTACTATTCTACTCCAGATGAGGAAACTGAGGCACAGAAACAATGAGTAACTTGCCAAATGGACAAAAATTAGGATTTGAACCCAGACTCTCTGTAGAGACCGATGTTAAACACTGCCTTTCGGCACTAGTTTTATTTCACTCTGTAGTATCTAATTTTTTAGCTTCTTCTGGCATCCTTCATTAAAGTCTTGCTATAACATTTCTTTTAGGATTGTCTTTTCCTGACTCCTTTCAGAGGTTGGACTAGACAATCCTCCTTAACAAAGCCATTTTTTCCCCATAGGTTCCAAAATTTAAAGCTTTTTCTTTCAACAAATTGTTTTCATTTTTGTTTTGATGCCCATAGTTCATGAGATTCATTTCTACTGCACAGCAATAGCATAGTAATGGTAATGGGGACTTTAGTTTTCTATATGAAAAAAAAGTATAAATTAAAATGTATATATCATTTTGTGTAAGTACATTCTATGATTGTACAACAACAAAATCACGTAACAATATATTTCTCAAAAAGTATCCCCATTGTTAAAGCAATACATGAATGTATTTGGGGGTAGTATTTATGTGTACGTGACATAGACTTGGCAGCCAGCCATGAAATGGGTTCAAAATTCAACTCTGCCACTTAGTAAACATATGACCTAGGATAAGTTAACATAATTTTCTTAAACTTGGTTGTCTTGTAAAATAGAGCAAATGCTACCTACTTCACATAGTCATTGTAAGGATTACATTAGTTAATATGTGTAAAACCCGTAGTGTAGTATCCAGCACTTAGTATTTTAGACATGGTAGCTGAAGAAGAGAAGTAATAGTCAACTTATATTTTTTAGAGAAAAAAATATAAAAACAATGTTTTGATATAGGAAACAAAGTAATGAGAATTGCATAAAAGAAGGGAAGAGAAAAATGTAGAGGGTCAGGGAGCAACATAGCACCTTGGATGGGGATGGTAGAGAAGGGAAGGGATGTGGGACAGGTGAACTGTATAACCAACTTCTGAAAACAAAGTCTTCCATTCCCCTTAGAGTAGAATATGAAAAAGACAAATGAAGTAGTGGACAGAGAAAGACTTGACAGTTTGGTTTTAAGGTGAGTATGATAATCAGATTAAATTTCATTTGGCATATCCTGCTGTTTACTTGGACAGTGATGTCTGAATAAGTTATTATTTATTATTTCCATTCCTTGATATTCTGATTAGCTCATCAGCAATCAGTCACTATTCACAGCTCTTCAATTACTTTTATTAAATAGCAATCCTTTCCTCCCACAGTCAGCAAATTATTCAGGTTTGGGAAAGAGTAGTATCTCTTCAGAGAGTGCTTGCCCCGGGCCAGATGAAATGTAGTCACGCTGCTACAAGACTCAAAATGAATCATGGACTCTTGAGTCAAACTTTAACTGTTGTATGGCTTCTAGGGATGGTGAAGGCATGCCAACCACCTTTGGATTAATTTAGGCTTTGATGATTTTGAAGAGGGAACATTGAAAAGATGATTAAATTGTGTACAGTGATATCCTGGCTAATTATGTGAATGCCTTTTTAGTTTAGGCTGTGTAAATGCAAGATGCCTGTGATTCTTTGCTTTTGTGTTTATGAACTAGAGTAAAATTCGCACCCAGATATAATTGTAGCATAGATTACCATGAACCTGGTGAGCACAGTAGTGTTCTCTTCCTTTTAAGATTTCTGAGGATAGTCCATTATCTTTGGAGGAAGTTCAAGAACTAGTCTCTACAGATTGACATATCTTTACACATTAGATTTAATATTGAAAAGTTGTAGGTAGGATAACTATTTTAAATATTGAGTCATATTTTTCCATCCTAGAGAAATTCATTCTCAAGTAAAAAAATGCATTGGTTATTTTCTAATGAAAATTAAACTTTAAAATACTAGCCTTTTTCAGTGAGTACTCTGCACTTATCAATGTACGGAATGCAATACTCTGTACAAGTAGTCAAGTGGATCCAGGATATTGTACATACAATTAAAAACAGATAGTTATTTCCCTGTTATTGAGGTTTCTCCCTCAATGTGTGAGACTTGAATGTTTAAGCAGCCACATCATTTGTGGCATCGTGTCTTGCCTTTAGTGATATTATCTGAGGAGTAGAGCCATAAAACATTGTCCTTTTATTGAGATTTATTGGACTTCAGTCTTCTGTGGTCAAAGTAGGACTTCATATAGATCAATACAAACTTTTAAAAAATGAATGTGCTCAAAAGCAGTGCTGGCCTTGAAATAGAGCAATATCTGTGTGTTGTGTTTAAACTGTTCTACCCTGCCTCTCTTTTTAAACAATTGAGACACCCAATTCAATTTGCTTTTTGAATCCTGTAAAAGCCAACCAGACTGCCCTTATACTTTACAACTGGAAAGTATGAGCGATGATGCATTGATTCACTAGCCAAGGACATGTAGTGGTGTTAAATATTTTGCTGGGTTAGTCAGATTCTAAAAGCAAGAGTTTAAGAAAAAATTCCATAGACTTAAAGTTATCCTAGTAAATCCTTTAAATCACCCACAAGGTAATATGTGTAGTTTTGTGTATATCACTCTGAGCAATAATTCTTATGCACAACATAGTCTGAGAAGCACCGAGCTAATATAAAGGAAGGAACAAAAGAGAAGCTGTCTGGGCACTCAACCCATTCTTTCTTTATGGTAACTACCCAGTCCATGGAGAAATGGAGAGTTCTATAGAGTGTCTGCTTGCCTGCAGGATTTATTCCATTCTGCTGTAAGATTAAGCCTCTATAATCTTCAGACACATTAAAAGATTGATTTGGTTTTGTAAGGATTGAATTAGACAGTATATGTGAAAGCACCTTGCTTAAGAGCTGGTAATGGGAAGCAGTTAAATCTAAATGTTGCTTGTCATATCCACACATACATTGTTCTTTGGAATGTTGTAGAAAAGAATTTGGCCACCTGTTTTTTGACCTTCTAGTTGGGATTTTCCACTATCCAGCAGGGTCTTACATGTTTTTGCAAATTGGCTGTATCTGTAAATCAGCTGGAGGTTGGAATGGGTAGGGTTTTCAATTCTAAGTCAGCCCTACATTTGTTGCATATGTAACTCAGATAATAGTATATATTTCTTTGGGTTCTGTGATGGCTCATCTGTCTTCTAGAGTTCACAGTTGTGTATGTGAATTACCTGATAGAATTGTGTAACCCACGTACCTAGACTCTCCATGGTGGAGTCATGAACATGTGTTTTAAAATTTTTTTACTATCTATATTTTGGGGGTACATGTGAACATGTATTTTGGGGGAGCTGCCTATGTGATTCTTATGTAAGCAGCGTGGTGCTTTTGGAACATAGCCATCAGGAAAACCCCAGAGATGGAGTATTTTGCCGTAAGAGACTATTAGCATTTCTGATCCTGTGTTAGCTTAGATTATTAGGAAATGCCTACTGTATTATTCATTTAGATCTAAAAATATGTAACCAGTTATTACATAAATTATTAGACAAAGCATAAGATTAGTAGATAAAATTTAGTAGATAAAATTAATATTCTCAATTTGACATATTTTTAAAATTGAATACAAATTAAGTAGCTTATTTTGGGGGGTGCTGTGGATTTTGATTTGTACTGCAACATATCACTGAAGTGATCACCTGAAGTTTTGTTTGTTTGTTTTTAATAACTTGTTTAACAACTTTAAAAAATTTTTATTATGGACATCTAATGGTTGTACATATACAGAGGGTGTCTGTGACATTTTGATATAAGCATACTGTATATAATGATTAAATCAGTAACCTCAGTTTTAGCTAACTGCAGTGGTCCCAGCAGTGCTTGTACTCCTAGCTACTTGGAAAGCTGAGATAGGAGGATTGCTTGAGCCCAGGAGTCCTAGTCCAGCCTGGAAAACATAGTGGACCCCATCTCTAAAAACAACACTACCACTACTGCTACTAATAATAATAATCTGGGTTTTGAATTGTATTATTATTTTTTTTTCATTTTGAAGGGAACTTTGGATTTTTCATAATTTAGTTTAAGTTCAAATTTTTACTGAAAATTTAGTTTGAAAAGGAAATAAGTCTTTCATCTCTGATTTATTAAGGTGGGAGCCCTTTTAATGTTAAGTTTGCTGTACCCTACTAACTGTTACTCTTTTTACTTTCCTTTTCTCATGCACAAAGTATTTTCTTTACTTTCATATGCTTGGTCCTACCCATTCTGCCTTTTCTTGAATTGTATCTCATCAGCTATGCTCCTGTTCTTTATCCTTAATCTCTTTCTCCCCCCCTTACATCTTTTCCTCAATTTAGATACAAAATATGTCATCCCTACTAAAATAACCAACTTTTTGTCCACCTTGCTACTTCTTCAGTCTATCATTTGTTCTTTTTGCTTCCCTATTCTGACCAGCGTTCTTGAAAGATTAACTGTGATTTCTGCATCCACATCTTGGCCTTTTACAGTTTGACTTCTACTCTCACCACTCCATTGGAACTCCACTTTTGAGGAGTCACCAGTAACTTCTCACTTTTCAAATCTAGCAGTCTTTTCTAAGCTCTCATCCTTTTTGACCTTTTTGCAGTAAGTGGGGATCACACTCTCCTTCTTGACATCTCTCTTCCGTTAGCTTATGTGACTCTTCAGACTTCATTTTCCAACCTCTGTGACTGCCTCTCTTCTTTCTTTGCTGAATCCTCCTCTGCTTTTTATATGTTAATATATTTATTAACATGTTATTTTGCTTTTGCTGTCCCTCTTACCTTTTGAGCATTCTTTCTTCATTTCAGGTCCAGAAGCTAGGAGAGTCCAGGCACGGTGGCCCACACCTGTAATCCCAGCACTTTGGGAGGCTGAGGTGGGTGGATCACCTGAGGCCAGGAGTTTGAGACCAGCCTGGCCAACATGCTAAAACTCCGTCTCTACCAAAATACAAAAATTAGCCAGGTGCAGTGGTGCACGCCTGTAGTCCTAGCTACTTCATTGGCTGAGGCTGGAGAATTTCGGAGCCGAGAAGGAGGAGGTTGCGGTGAACTGAGATCATACCACTCCCCTCCAGCCTGTGCAGTGGTAGAGCTAGACTCCATCTCAAAAAAACAAAACAAAACACAGAAGCTAGGACAGATCCCCTGGGGAATTCTTGGGCTGAGCTGAATCCACAAGGAACTTACCTTAAGATAGCCCAAGGGAGAATAGGATGGAGAGCCAATATTGTAGTCAGAAAAAATGGTCCCCAGATCTATCACGTCTGAAATGTAAGGGTGAAAAATCAGAGAGTAGGCAGCAGACTGGCAGTTTGGATGATGAAAAACAGGATCGATGAATGGGACAAGAACAGGAATATGTATTTACTCCAGATCACGTTCGATGTAAGAGCTTGATGTATGTGTTACTAGGGACATGGTATCTTAAAGGAATCACATTAGGGCTTTGGCTTTAATAATCATTTCTCTGGAGAAGGACTTTAAATCTGTAAGTGAAATCCCATTACATTCTCTTCTTCCTCTTAGTTTCACCTGGATGTCCAACTGGTACCCTAAGTTTAACATATCACAAATCAAATTAATCATCTTTCTCTTGAAATTGACTTTTCTGAGGTCCTAATGTGTCACTGTTCTATGTCATTCTAGATTTAAAAAAATCAAAGGCATCTTTGATTTTCCTTTTATCCCTACACCCAGCAATTTGAAACAGTGTTGTCAGTATTATCTTCATGTTGTCTTGTAATTGGCATCAACTTTTGTTTCCTTGTGCTTCACCCTGACTACTACCTGACACTCTTGTAGTAGCCCCTATTTAGTGTTCCTATCCTAGTCATTGCTGCCAGTGTGAGCAAAATGCAACTGTGAATTTAAAAGGTACTTTAAACTTAACACAATATTCCTAGCCAGAGATAATAGCTTTCCATCAATGTTCTTATAGCACTTATGCTTTCTACCATTTGTGTAATTACTGTGATTTATTTTGTGTGTGTGTGTGTGTGTGTGTGTGTGTGTGTGTGTGTGTGTGTGTGTGTATTTGTACATGAATTGCCAATCCCCATAGATTGTAAGCTTCTTCAGTGGCAGGAACTGTGCTTTGGCTGTCTTATATCCCCACATATTTCTTGTATTGACATACAACAAATATTTGCTGACTAGAATTAAACAGTTAGCTAGGCTACAAGGAATCTGATCCCAGTTAATAGTAGATGATCTGTGATAGTCATTTTAACATGACATTAATTTCATTTTTTACATTTGTTTTATTCTGAAAAGCTTTTTTATTGAGCTGTGCTGATGGCATAAATGGAACAGTTAACTGGAAGACCAGACAGGCCAACAATTTTATTATCAGCAGAAAAATGGTTGCTGGGATCAAAGATGGTGAGTTTAGGTTGTAAATCTAAATCCCTTTGGGGGAGCCAATTAAATGTCTGCTTCCATTGTGGCTTTTTTTTTTTTTTTTTTTTTTTTTTAGTCTGAAAAAATAAAATTTTGTTTTCCTAATCTTCTGAAACTTCTGATCCTCTGTGTTCTTAATCCATTATTTTTCAAGTTATTTTCCTTGGCTGTAGCTTTGCCCTTTTTAAAGAAAAACTAAAAACCATTTCTATGTTTTTAACCAACCCTTTATCCAGTCACTAGCTTGCCACTTAAAAAAAATTGTCCTACTGTGGTTAGTATAACAAGTTATTTATAATATTGAAAATATTAAGAAGTACATTCAACATGTATCATTTAAAATAGCATGTATGTAACCTTGGAAAAACAGTCATAAAAATTTTTGGCTAATTTTGGATGATTCTTGTTGCAAAACCAAATTGATATGTTTTGCTATTAAATACTTAGGTGGTACTTGTTTTCTATTGGAAAGATGACTTGACCTGTAAATGATTGATTGATTCTTCTAAATTTTTCTTCTGTATCTGTAAATATATCCATCAGCAATATTCCAGGACCTTTGAAATAATACATTTTATTAGGGAGAAAAGGCATTACTTAAGTCAAAATATTAGTTGGTTTCAAAATATCAATTAATATTATGAACTTGCACTAATATTTCTTGTTTTTTTGGCTTGATGATCCTTCACATAAAATATTAGCTACCTGTGTTTGTGAACATTAGCAGAATAGTAGAGTAGTTTCTCTAACTTTGGAGCAACAAAAATGGGTATAAAAATAATAGTAATGTGCTGGGCATGGTGGCTCATGCTTATAATCTCAACACTTTGGGAGGCTGAGGTGGGGGTGGATCACGAGGTCAGGAGTTTGAGACCAGCCTGGCCAACATGGTTAAACCCCATCTCTACTAAAATACAAAAATTAGCTGGGCATGGTAGCAGGCACCTGTAATTCCAGCTACTCAGGAGGCCGAGGCACGAGAATTGCTTGAACCCTGGAGGTGGAGGTTGCAGTGAGCTGAGATTGTACCATTGCACTCCAGTCTGAGTGACAGAGCTAGACTCTGTCTCAAAAAAAAAAAAAGTAATAATAATAGTAATATTAAAATGTTTTCAAAAGAACATTAATTTTATGTGATAAGATTATAATGCCAGATGAAACCTGCTGGGTACTTGTAGGAGTGATTCCTGGCTTACTTCATTTTCTTCATACATCTGTGAAGTTGGGCATCAATAACGTTTTTACAGCTGGAACCAAATTATTCTTCAGCTGGACTCTTCTACCCCCAGATCTCTTTCACAATGGGACCAAGTTTCCCAACATCTTTTTTTTCCCAGCTGACTTTGAAACAAACCTACAAACACCTGTGTATTTTAATGAATTTTCATTACTAAGATCTGTAAGAAAATATAAATAGAGTTTCATAAAAATAACTTCCCATGAAAAGATCACAAAAATTTGTTTTAAGATGCGCTTGTTCCAGGACACAGGCCCATGGTCTCGTAATTCTTTCCCCCACATTCTCTTTAGATATTGCCATCAGATTCTCCCTGATTATCCTTATCTGGCTGGTTTCGCAAGCTGAGGGCCATCGGCTTCTTTGACACAGTTACTCTTCCTTTTTTCTAATCTCTTTTCTAGTTATGGGTCCCCGGTGTCCTTCACTGTTGCAATCTTCACTGTGCTTCTGCTCTGTCATCTCCAAAGGATTTGGGACATGCCCTGGCTCCTTATGCTTCACATAGGATCCCTGAAGACTCTTCCTCTAGACTTTACATCTTTTTTCACTAGGTTGCAATCATCCCTTTTCTTCAGACTTTTCACTTTAACTTTGATCCCTGGAACTTCTGTCCTCTCTGAGGTCCTCCTCTTGCTGTTTGATTTGCCAAAGAAAAAAAGCCACTCTCTCACCAGCTGCTAGACTCAGCGGAGTCATCTATTATGGTGCTGTTCTTAGGGAAACGCATTTCAAGACCTTGACATATAGTATAATCTAGAATCTCTAAGAGATGCCAGTCTCTTCCTGTTTCAGAATTCATAGTGTCATTGAACCTCACACTGATTTTCTCCTTGGGACCTGAGAGATAACTATAGTTTGCAGAATAGAAATGATCACTGCATCTTGAATCTACCGAGGTAACGAGTATAGGTTATCACGTTCACTTATTTCCTCAGTTTAGCTTGATCTCATCCTTTATTTTCCTTTCTTCTCATCCTGTTTATATCCTATCATTATAGCTCTGAATTATCAAGATACCTTATACAGAAAATACATTTTTTCAACTGTATGAGGAGAATTGTTTCATCACTTTTAAAATTATAATCACAAATACTAGTAGCTTGTATGGCAAGGCCGTTTTAAATACTGTCTCAGATGTAGAATGTTCTCTGAGATGTTCTTGACCATGAATCCCAGTTCAAGAGAGCACAAAAGATGATAGGAGCATTTATATTTCAAGAGAGCACAAAAGATGATAGGAGCATTTATATATAAAATAAATCTAACAAGTGTATGTTTGATATAGCTTTTTTTTTTTTTTTTTTTTTTTTTTTTTTTTTTTTTTTTTTTTTTTTTTTTTTTTTTTTTTTTTTTTNTTGAGATGGAGTTTTGCTCTTGTTGCCCAGGCTGGAGTGCAATGGTGACATGTCAGCCCCCTGCAACCTCTGCCTCCCAGGTTCAAGCAATTCTCCTGCCTCAGCCTCCCAAGTGGCTGGGATTATAGGTGTCCACCACCACGCCTAGCTAATTTTTTTGTATTTTTAGTAGAGATGGGTTTTCAACATGTTGGCAAGGCTGGTTTTGAACTCCTGACCTCAGGTAATCTGCCTGCCTTGGCCTCCCAATGTGCTGGGATTGCAGGTGTGAGCCACCATGTCCAGCAAATATTTCAATTCTTAGCTAAAGCAGTAGGATGATACTTCCTCTGTAAATTCCTTCTGAGGAATTCGAATGCCTTAGAACAGCACTTCTGACATCATACTACCTCAGCACCCAGTAAGTTGTTAGAAAAGTCATAAAGAAGACTCCAAATATGGACTGTGGAATCCCCATTCTTTTCCTGGAATGAGAGTAGCAGACTCACTTCAGCAAGCTGAGGGCCGTCAGCTTCTTTGACACACCCACTCTTCCTTTTTTCTAATCTTTTTTCTAGTTATGGGTCCTATAGACTTGAAGCAGTCACTTAGTCCCTCTGGGTTCAATTTAGTCATCTATAAAATGGACTGAACTCTCCTGAAGAGCAAATTCAAGCAAACTCTGTTAGTAACTGTCAGGAATCCTGGGTTGAGTAGGAAGCAGAGGCCATATGGAGGTAGGAAGTAATATGATCTGTCTCTTAATAAATAAATATATTTGGCATGTTCAGACAGGATGACATACAAAACTCTTTTCAATGTAGCATTCTATGACACTAAGCTGATTGGTCACCAATTAACAGTGGTTTGCAACCTCTTTCCAAGTGACATTTTAAAAAAACACACATGAAATCACATAAAAATCAAGATGTTTTGTTCCAGTTTGGAAAAATTAAAAGTAAATGGTTTTAGTTGGAAAAAAAATCTCATGAAGAAACTCTTGCTTTTTGTAGAAGATTCAAGTAATGGTTTCCTCTCCTGCTTCATGTAAAGAAAAGTGACCATATCTCTTAGAGAAATGAGGTTCACAAAGACACTGTAATGCCTTCCCAGTGATGAATTCCACAGCCAAGGCATGGACTACCTGTGACTGAAACAAAAACAATAGCTGTCGGCTGCCGAATGAATGGCCTGCAGTACTTTGATGTTGAGTGAATTCAAAGGTGAAGGGCAGACTACTGAGAAAAGCCTTTGATTAAAAGCTAAGATTCATAAAGTTGTATTGGTAAAATACAAGGTAAATCTTAGTGAGAAAAACAAAAACAAAAACAGTATCTGTAACTGGCTGGATATTCATATCTCTTAAAATATTTATCTACAGTAATTATCTGGCTTAATAATTAAATTTCAATTTGACTGTATTAACAACATGTTAAAAAAATAAATTAGAAAGGAATCCATAAATATATCAGGCTATGCAAACCTTAAAATGAGTTCTTTTGATGCAGAGACAGCAACTGAGATTTACCTATTGTAATCAATTCATGTGTATAGAGTCTCAAAGAGTTTTTAGATGTTAAAATTGTAAAATATGAGACAAGAAGTATTATTTTTGTCAGTACTTAACATTTTTAATTATCAGGGATGATCATACCTAGTTGCTTAGGCAACAATTTATTTTAAAAGATACAGCAGATAGGTGGCTATTCAGTACTCTCTTTATAGCCTAAACATATCTTAAAACCTTCCTAAATCATTCTTATTCAAAACTTTTTTTAGATAATACTTACTGTTAAGACAATATTTAAACTAAGTTCAAATTACTTAAACAACTAATTTCCCAGCTGTTAAATATATACTATCATATTTAAGTAATTTGAACTCAGTTAAAACACTTTTTCAATGCTTCCCAATGAATAGCCTCCATCCTCAAACTCTTTATGTAAGAAGCAAATTGACAAAATTGAAGTGCTTTTAGAAATACACTTTAATTGCTTATTAAGAAATTACTTATTAATTACATTGTGTTACAGTATTCTTAGGCTGATTTAGTGATAGCTAAGGGCAATATATCATTTAATCCATAGATCTCTTTGTTTAAATTATGCAGCATATTTCCCACATATCGAATACATAAGTAATTATTTTATACAATGCATTCAATCCATTTTTTATTGGACAGTTCATGGTTATGTAATATATGGGTTGAATTAAGACTTTCAATTGTATACCTACTTATTTGTGAATGTGTTTTATGACAGAGTTTCTGCTGCCATCGCCTTAAGTAATGGCTCTCTCCCAATTATAGTAAGATCATCTATTTAGAAGTTTACTGCGTCAACCAAGAACCAGGAAATATGCCACAAAAGGGTCTTTTGGCAGCCAAAATAGATGCTACAAATGTAGGCTCCCGTTTTTACATCTAGCAGAGCCCTATGTGTGTTAAACAGCACGTATTTGCTTTTACTTTAATGTGCAACCCTGCCTAATTTGGTAGTCTGGTTTCTAAACCTGCAGCTGATTAATAATAGCAAATTAGAGGGGATAGAGAAGCTGCTATGGGAAACATACTGATAGCAATGAGAAATGACAGCTGACAACTTGTCTACAAAAGAGAAAACAGAAAATCTATAAAACACACAACCCTAAAAAACATTAGCAGACCAGGACCCACAGTGTGATCAGTAAATGACAAGGCAACCAGACAGTCCTTAAGGGTATCACCATATAATAGGGCAGAGTGCAATAACTGATGTACAAAATGATAATCTTATACCGTCATGAAAAAGGGTTGACCGCAGAGTACTTCAGAAAAATTAGCTCTGTGGAACAATTCATTTTACGGGGTTCTGGTAAACTGAGATTTTACGATATCCTTGTAAACGTTAAAAATTAGAAAATGATTATATAAATGGATCTTTTAAAATGATGAATTTATTGATAAGGCATCTATAAGAGAGACCTAAACATACTGGGTACCTAATAAAAGTCACCTGGACATATATATCGATGATACTTTTTGACTTTCTTCTCAAAGATTTCAGAAGAGAGATGGCTTTAAGATTTAAAACTAGCTTGAACTTGCAGGGTCTCATACTCAGTGGTTATTTTATCTTTATAGCCATGTAATTGTTCTTGGTGATGCAGAAAAAGGGCTGGCAAGTGTTCTCTGGACATTTTTGTAGCGAAGGGGCTGTGTGTGTGCTTGTGCTTATTAATATCCCATTAAGAATAATCACTGTGAGAATTGTGAAGTTATATGCTGTGGATTCATTAGCAACGTACCACCATAATACTTTCAAAATTTAATGTTTACTAAATACATTGAAACTAGCTTTGAAGGTAATTGTAAGTAAGCACACACAAGCACACCCTTATATTTTCATCATGGAGAGAGAAAGTTTCCATTGGACTGTTAGTAAAGGAAGACAAGATATTGTTTAGCTAGCATGAGGTCCTTTTTTTTTTTTTTTTTTTTTTTTTTTTTTTTTTTTTTTTTTTTTTTTTTTTTTTTTTTTTTTTTGCTGCTACTATCATGGTCTGTTACTTGATTCTGGGCTCTGTGTGCTGTCACATAATATAGAGTTGTTGAAATGGCTGCAGATTCTATACCCTGTGAATGAAACATACAGATAACAGTTTTGTGAGCAACGTTTTGGTAACATGGTGATGAGAGACATTGGAGCTATGTTTAGGGAGAGTGAGATAATGATCCCAGATATATAATTATTACTTTAAAAATTCTATTCCTTATGACTACCTGTCTTCAGAAGTTTTTCTTTCTTTGTTAATCTAGCTGTCCTTGCTATTTGGAAATGATGTTTTTGACCTCTTGTGGGTTGGACTTTTGGTTTGTTTTTCCCATTAATGATGATAGAATTGCATGGATTTAGCAACCCATAGGTTTCAAGTTTCATTTGTGTCTAGTGGCATATGTTTGCAGAGGTAATGGATTTGCAGCCGTAGAAGATTGCAAAATCATGCGATACACAGAGAGGCCAGACCCTGTGACCTTGGCTTGATTAGCATGGCACTGTATGCATGTATATTTCAGAGATTATTACATCTTAGTGTTGTGGATTCTTAGTGTGTTTAAATTTGATTTTCAAAACTTGCTCTTAAGGAAAACAACGTGCTTTAAGCTTGTGGTTTGTGAGTACTGCCTAGGCATATATGAGTGCAACATGTGTTAACTGTTAGTAATAGCCTCTGTGGGTATTGGAGCAGACCCCATCAGCATTATTTATATAGCTCATGTTTAGAAGAAGAACCTATAGCTTTGAATTCTCTGTGTCATGTGTTGTTTTTGAAATGAAACATAGGTGTAAACACTGCCCAAATCGCCTCTGTTGAAGAGTTATTTGTTTTGCAAGTAACAAATGGGAAAGGGAAAGGCAAAGGGCACTGCTCTAAAATGTTGTGTGGGTGCCTGTAATTTAAACTGATGCTACAGAAAGGAAGTATTATTTTTACAAACAAAACATAGTGGCTTAGTCATTTTCCATTTCTAGATGATGAATGTGTCATACATCTGTATCATGTTTTTCTCAAAGTGAATGGCATATTATTCTTAAAGTGAAGCAGCCTTTACTGTGGAGTTGCCAAGGTAACTGACCAGCAAGTATGCAGTTCAGCAGATTGTTGAAAGGCAATTGAGTACACATGAATAAAGAAATGTGCTTGTCATCTTCAAACCCAGGAGGGCCATGGTAGATTGTGTCTTGGCTCTGTAGATCGCAGAAATATTTTTCGTAAAAGCAGAAACTGAGATGTTCTATGCAAGTTCTTGAAGGGAGATGATATGGAGTGGCAGGTACCCTTTCTTTAATGGTTCCACTTCAGGACATGTGGAGGGCAATGTAGAAAATGGAAACCATTTCAGTATTATTTAATATGAACAACCTTTCATTTTGCTTTGTAAGCTAGCTTTTAGCACCTTATAGCAGCAAATACTGAGGGAGACTATTTGTTTAGAATGTCAGTGAAGGATGATAATCTACAGGATGCTACCCTTTAAGTATTATATAGATTTAGTTCACTAATAGGAAAAAAATTTGTGTTTGCCTCTGCCATACTTTGTATTACAATGCACTCATCCATTCCATAGGCATTGATACAATTTTTCAAATATACCAGACTCTCTTCTAGCTGCCGAGAAAATGGCAAGATAAATAAAACTTAGTGCTATACTTTGAGGTATTTTTAATCTCTAGAAAGAATAATTTAGATAATTAGATAAACTCCAAAGAGATTCCTTTAGATTATTTGAAATGTTCTCTGCTTTGGATGTAGGATTGTGATCCAAAATTTAAACACTTTGATATAGAGTGAAATGACTTTTTAGCAGGAGTTCAAAACTCTCCCTGTTTGACTCTTCTTCCCAGTTTTGCCTCCCCCTACCTTAAATTTACCCCAGGATCCAGCATTACTGCCTTAATTCCCTTTCCTGAAAGGCCCCCACAGTATCCAGTATTGTATCTTAACATGTATGTTTACTGCTGAAATGCCCAAATTCCACATCTCTGAATTTCAGAATCCTACTACTGTAGTACTTTAAGAGCCATATTAGATTCCACTTCTTCCATAAATCTCTTCCAGATCTGTCCAACCTTAATTGCTCCTCCCGTATTTCCAGGTGTTGCCAAAGCAGTTTTACCTCTGGAATAATACAAAATTAGGTGGATGTTGGTCTCCCAAACCAGATGGTGAACTCCTAGAAAGCAGTGGCAGGGTCTCTTTCATCTTCATATTCCTCATGGCACCTCGCTTTCAGGGTACATTGTGGTATCAAACTGGTAAAAAAAAAACAAAAGTGTAAAATTCCCATCTTTACTATTTTTCTGTGATTCATCCATTCTTGTTTTGGGGACTGGGATTATTCCTGTTGGTAAGTACATTGTTCTTGAGTAGAAGTTGGGTACTGTAAATGCCACAAGAAAAATCACTTATGAATACTAGTACAAAACAACTCAGGAAAGAATAGGTCTCTCTACATACCTAGTTTAAACATAGCTTGTAACTTCCTTCCCTCTGTTACTAGGCCTTTGAAGTTGTGTTTTTAGGCGTATAGCTGTAGAAACGCGAAGGTACAAGCCAAATATTTTAGCTCAGTTCCCCCTTTTTTGGCAGCCATCTATAGAACTGCAGGGATAAATTTTCATAGATAAAGAAACATTTTGTGGGAGTTTTTATTTTTGTGCTGAAAAATGTAGTGTCAGTGATCTTGCTATCCAAGGCTTTTAGTTAAGTTTTGAGCTTGGAGTGAGCAGCTTTGGGGTTCTTAAGGTTAATTATCATATTTACAAATCCACCAATGACTTGAAAGAACTGGCCTGATAGGGTTTATCTATCTAAAAATTACAGCCACTAGCCAATCAGGAAAATAAAAGCCCCAAAGAGATTGTAGAAGTGATGAGAGTAATGGCAATAATATGTTAGTGCAGAAGATGCTAGCAGAGCAAAAACAATAGGTGGAAACTAATCAAAACAATTGGCCATTTTAATGTACTCACATGATAAGTCTTAAGTAACTGGTAAATCATGAAATTTGCTTATTTCACTTAAATAAATAATTTGGCCTGAATTTTATTATGTAATTGTTATTGCTTATTTAGGATGCAGCATAATAGAATAGATTATATTGTTTGAATTATTAAATATAAAGAGCAGGCAAAATTGAATAAATCATTTCTAAGAGAGATACGAGGAATGAATACCCAGAAAAAGCACCCAATGCATTTTTGTAAGTATTCATGAAAGCCACATTACATGTATTGATAGTGTTATATAGTCTGACATGTTTTGTCTAGAAAACAATTAGTACAGTATGAACTCTTACTACTTAAAAATTACTCTATGTACTTTGCTTTAAAGAATATGAAAGAAGAAAAAAATCTGTATCAATTATGTAGCTGGTCAGTTCTCATGATATATTTTGTTGATAATAACATCCAAGTAAAAAGAAATTATCAAAATGATATTATGGATGTCTTCATTATTTTGTCTATGTATGTGCCTAATTTTGTCTATATAGTGTTTGAAAAGGCTCTAAACACAAATCAGGGGAATTTTCCCCCATTTTGTCCTGAAATCACTTCCGTTTAAAACAATTGTTATTAACAGCTTCCTTGCATGTTGCTTCAGTTTTCCCAGAAATGTCTACATAGTGAGGACCCCTCTTTATAAACGGTGTAAGCTGAATTATCAAGGGCATATCTTATTATTTGTCTTTCTGTCACTTATCTTTCCTCTTTGTTTTCAGTGTACACTATTTTCTGCAAGGTACACTCCGATCGGAATGTATATCCATCAGCAGGTGTCCTCTTTGTTCATGTTTTGGAAAGAGAATATTTTAAGGGGGAATTTCCACCTTACCCCAAACCTGGTATGTTCTTTGTGAGGAAAAGAAAAGTAGTTAACTTACTAAATTTTTTGTTTAATTTGCATAATCCAGACAATGTGTGA
Source organism: Cebus imitator (assembly GCF_001604975.1). Classification (NCBI taxonomy): domain Eukaryota; kingdom Metazoa; phylum Chordata; class Mammalia; order Primates; family Cebidae; genus Cebus; species Cebus imitator. The sequence continues at coordinate 1,581,609 of NW_016107352.1, read as the reverse complement.
TAAAATATCATTAACATTATTTCAAATGGTCTGAATACGTGATAAATTGTAGGATATTTCTCATTTTAAGATTAGGAATTTAATTGCAGAAGAAAATTTATTTTTGAATTTTAAATAAAGCATATTTCTGGATTTTCAGTCTTGAATGTTATGTCTCTGAAAAGCAATCTACCTATATTCACATGGAAATAATTATAGCTGTAAACTTATAATTTTCCATATTAAGACCTAGATTCTCACATAGCACACTGATTTTTGGAAAACTATACATATGCGGTAGAAGAGAATGAAAAATGGCTCTAGGTAAGAATTTTTAAAAAGCTTTTATAATAGGAGTTAATTTTGTATAACTTCATAATATTATGGAGATTAATTTTTCCTTTTAAGCGATACCAATTATGAAGTCTTATTTAATTCACTATTAGTTTAAATATGCTATTTTAAATGATCATAAATGTCATCAAATTAATGAAGATACACAAAGAATAGCAAGAGAAGACATATCATTATAACTCTTCCTTAAATATCAAATAAAAACGAATTTTTTGAAAATTATATTGTGTAAGAATATGTTTTTAGCATTAGAATTGATATAACTATTCTTTTTGAAGATTACATGATGAATACTGTACCTGAAAACTCTCTTACAATATAGTTAGCCATATGCCTAATGGTATTCAAGAAGAAGAGGTAGTCTTTTCATCAATTATTTTTAAAAAATGTTTTCTCGCCGGGCGCGGTGGCTCAAGCCTGTAATCCCAGCACTTTGGGAGGCCGAGGCGGGTGGATCACGAGGTCAAGAGATCGAGACCATCCTGGTCAACATGGTGAAACCCCGTCTCTACTAAAAATACAAAAAATTAGCTGGGCATGGTGGTGCGTGCCTGTAATCCCAGCTACTCAGGAGGCTGAGGCAGGAGAATTGTCTGAACCCAGGAGGCGGAGGTTGCGGTGAGCCGAGATCGCGCCATTGCACTCCAGCCTGGGTAACATGAGTGAAACTCCGTCTCAAAAAAAAAAAAAAAAAAAAAAAAAAAAAAAAAAAATGTTTTCTTATGAGGCATCCCACGTTTGCAAAACTATATGGCTCAACCTTTTGAGCAGTAGCTCTAACATTATGGAAGAAAAGCATGTAGTTAAGAGCATAGTTTCTGGAGTCAGCCAGGATTAAATGCTATTACAGTTTCACCATTTAATATGACCATGGAGAAGTAACTTAATGTGGAAAATTACATATTCATTCCATCAATACAATTAGGGCTAATACTAGTAGTAGATTCATAGGTATGTGTGAAAATAGATGAAATAGGGCTTGTAAAACATTTAACACAGGGCTAGGGATTTGCTAACAAATGATGCTGTTACTGCTTGTTATTAATAAATGCTGCCATTAGTATACTTGTTATGGATTTGTAACATCTTTTTCATCCTATTCTCCAGTGTTTTAAAATTGCATTATTTTTGTTTTGATGATACTTTTAAATTTTGGAATGTATTTAATTCTCATATGATGGTGTCCAGAGTTTCATGAATGGAGTATTTCTCAAAAGAATGAGTACATCAGCATGATTAGGGAATTTTCATGAAAGATAGTTGTCTCACTGGCAGAACTATCTCACTGTTAGGTGACCAAAAATATATGTCCAAGAAAATTGTATTAATCCACTTTCTTTGTTGCATCAGATTTTGAGACAAATAACCAAAAGGATTTTTTTTTTTTTAACATGGAGCTCTGATCTAAATTCTCAGGTGGGTTTTGTTTGTGTGTATTTAGTTGGCTACAAATGTAAGTAAAGAATTTTAGAATGTTTTGATTGAAACTACCAAAGAAACATGTGTGAAAATAACTGTGTTATGTCTTAATTCTCTGTTTCTTATCTAGGTGAGATTAGTAATGATCCCATAACATTTAATACAAATTTAATGGGTTACCCAGACCGACCTGGATGGCTTCGATATATCCAAAGGACACCATATAGTGATGGAGTCCTATATGGGTCTCCAACAGCTGAAAATGTGGGAAAACCAACAATCATTGAGGTAATTTACACCTGGAAAGAGCAAAACTGTGTGTGTGTGTGTGTGTGTGTGTGTGTGTGTGTGTGTGTGTGTATTGTAATTTGAGTTTTAAGTGTTGAAATTAAAGTTCTCTGATCGTGGTTTTTAATATTTTGTGCATGGAAGCACAGTAGAAAACATTTGGAAATGTGCCATTCTTTTCTGTTTACCTATAAAGTTTTTGTCTCAGCTTTTATATTAAAAATGACAGTCTAAATTGGTGAAAAAATTATATTTAAAAGAAATAGTTATATGAATTCTATTTGAGAAAATAATTGTAGACTTGATATACTTATTTGCTCTGTATTTTGAATTGAAGTTTTATTTTCATTGAAACATAACCATTCAACAGACATCTTACATACCCCTACTATGTGCCAAGCATTGTCATAGGTGCTTAGGGATAGAATGATAAGTAACAGGTGAGTCTTGCCATGTCTTACCATTCAGGGGTTGGAGGACTGGGATGCAAACAATACTTAGCCAACACTATAATAACTGCTATAGTAAGAAGGTGCTGTTTGACACAGAGTTGTAAGAAGGTAAAGAATTTATTTCACAAAGTAGAAGGAGGGCCATCTTGGACAGAGGAAACAAGATATCAAAATCTTGGAAGTATAAGAAAAGCCACATGGTCTCAGAGAACTATAAGTGTGGCTGGAATAAGATGTACCCCAGTAGGCAAATGATGGGAATGGGAGGTGTTGATGTTGGTAGGGGCAGATCTTTGAGGGTTCTATAAGCCATCCTGATGTGTTTAGCCTTTATTCTAGAAGTGATGGTGATGTTACCATTCATCAGGTCTTCACCAGCACCTAGCATCATACCTGGGAGATATTAGAAATTAAAACAGCAACAACAAAACAGTTGTTACATTGAATCTTTAGTGGGAATTCATATAATACTTAAAAAAATGAATGGATGTAAAAGCTAAAAGTGGTCCACTATTTATTGTACCCCCCGAAATAAGAATTATAATGTCAATTAATGACAGGAGAGTCCTACCATAGTTTTAGGTCTTGATGTCCTGAAAAACTTAGATTCTAATTTAACTGTCCAGTCCCATAAGGGTTTACTGGTGGTGACCAGGGCAACAGCATAGAAACTGCCAGTGGAATTGCTAGGAGCTTGTACAGGTCCCAGATGACACGTTGTCTATCAGTTACAAACTTTCAGAGGATTACATCCTATGGGTCTTTCCCCGACGTTTTAGTCAGCTGTGAACTGTGGATATGAACTTCCACATTGGCCACTAATTTGGAATTGAAGTTTGAATTAACTGTTCAGTGATTTCTATCTATAAATCTTATTCCTTAAGGCAGTGTAGCTATAAGATAGAAATGTACTTAGAAGAAGCAAGTTAGTTTGAACTATTGTCAAATTAATTTTTTAAAATATTCAGTAAAAGCTATAAAAGAAATACGTAAATGCAGTTTACCACATTATCAGATTAAAGAAGGAGAAACAACATAATTGCCTTGATAGTTACGAAAAAGTGTTTACTACCTATTCATGATAAGAAAAAATAGCTCTTAGCAAACTAGGAATAGAAGTAAACTTCCTTAATTTGCCAGGTTTTACCAAAAGTAATAGCGAACATCATTGTTTATAGTAAAATGTTAGAGAAATTTCATTTAAATTCAGGAACAAAACAAGAATGACTCTGTCTGATAAATCTATTATAGAACATATTGGAAGTCTGAGCTAGTACAATAAAGAAAGAAAAAGAAATTAAATCCATAAGGATTAAAAAGAAGAAATGGAAACCATCAATGATATAAATTGTCTATAGAATATTAAGAATCTTAAGAAAGGCTAGCAGTGAACTGTGGGATCAATATGTTGTTACATTTCTATACATGAATAGCAAGTATTGAGAAAATACACGTTTTAAAAAATACTACTTTTAATAGCAGAAAAATGTTGAGGAACTAGGAATAAATCTTACAGAATATATGCCAGGTCTCAAGTCTAGGTAGATTAAGGATTACATGTAAAATGCAAAATTTTAAACAATTATATAAAATGTAGAAAAATCTCTTTTTGACCTCTAGATAGGGAAGGATTTCTTAAGACCTAAAAATTTTTATTTAAGAGAAAAAATTGATCAGTTTAACTATATGAAATTTGTGAATGTCTGTTCATCAACCATTAAACCAGAGCATGATTTAAAATGACAAGTCACAAACTGGGAAAAGATATTTTCAATACATATAGCTGACTAAGAGTATCTAAAATGAAAACTGAATCCTGCAATTAAATAAGAAACAGATATTCACTAAAGAGGAGACACAAATGCCAATAAACTTAAGTAGCATACTCTTATGGGTAATGAAGAATATTCAGATTGAGATCACAATGAAAATTTTGCCATCAGTAAAATTTATTGCAGATGGATGTGGGAGTTGGCATCACGATTTTGGAAAGCAGTACTGAATATCTCATATAGTTGAGTGTCCCTGTACCTTATGATCTGGCAGCCCTACTTCTAGCAATATGCTCCAAAGAAGTACTTGTGAATGCCCTCCTGGAGACACATACAATCATGCTCATCAAGCAACATTTATATAGCACAACACTGGAAAGCCACAAAACAATAGAGATCCAAAAGTCTATCAGCAAGAGAATGCGTTAATCTTGGTCTATTCACAACAGTGAATGTTCAGAGAAACAATGAACTTAAGCTTGCCCAGCAATATGGATAAATGTTTTAAACACAATGTTTAATTTAAAAGAAAGTACTAGAAGACTACATATAATAGTTTGCCATTTTGGTAGGACTCAAAAACAAGCAAACTAAACTATATGCTTTAAGCATTCACGTAATTATAATAAAACTGTATTTTAAATAAATGGACTGTTAAACACCAAATCCAAAATGACTACTTCTGGTTGGGGAGAGGCAAGGGCTTAGGCTAGGAGAGGAACACATATACGGAGGTGGTTTCATAAGAGTTCATTATGAGTGCATTCATTATATACTTTAACATACAGTGTTGTGAATATGTATAAAAATATATTAAAACAATAAAAATGGAAGTTTACCATATATTTCATATAATGTAGTGATTTATCTGTAAATAGTTCATTTTTGCATTCATTTATAGTAACAGGAATGGTATTTTTAAATATTATTCTATTTAAGTTAGTCAAGAATTTTCATATCTTAAATATATAATATTTAATCATATAAGTCTACTAATTCAGTAGATATTTATCTGAAAATTTAGATTTTAAGTGTCTAAAATAGATCGGCTCTATTTTAGAAATTGGGAAATCAAATATAAAGCATGCACATATAGAAACACACATACTCTTCTGCTTTGAAGATTTCACGTAATCATTAGTAAAATATGAGAATATTACAGCAGTTAAGTGTCTCATTGGAAGTTATAGAAGGACTACATTCTGTTATAGCTGTTAAAATTAAGCATCAACTATAAAACCAGATAATAAAATTCTTCCTCCTGATATGAAATATTCTTCACTTCCTTCAATAGTCTGCATTATTTAAAAATAAAGACATTTATTGGAATTTATGAAACTTATGATAATGAAATTTGTGATGATTAAGGGAAGGCTAGCCATAAAAATATTGCTATTAATTTGAAAACAACTATTTCTTTTTCCTGAGCTGAAGCTTCATGATACTGTAACAAATAGTAGAGGACTGATACTTTTTATTGAAAATGTGATTAAATTTTTTGCAGGGTAAACGTTTCAAAAGATGAAGTTCTTCAAAATGTATTTTGCATTTTTCATGTTTCATTTGAGCAAAAGTTCCTAGTTTGTTTAATGGCTAGTCTTAGTTTTAATGTTTGGTGTGAAATTAATTGATCATGTGTCCCAACAGATAGCAGCAAGGAAATAATTAAATTTCATGGAAATTTGACAAATCATGGAGAGGTTCTTTTAACTTTATGGAGTTATATGCCTTTCAAAACATATACCTTTTAAACATTGTTAAAGGTTTGGAATTATTTATTTCAAAATTCTTACTGTTCTAACTCAGTATTTTCAATAATTGCAACTTTCTTTTTTTGAGACTCATATGGGATGTATAAAAATCTTTGATACTTGTTTTAAAATGCGCAGGAATATTTATTTTTAGTTAAAGTCAGTTTTATCCTACTCTTTTGTCACAGTGTCACCTCAAGCTGCAATCATTGCCAGAAGTTTAGTGCTGGGATTCTAAGACTTGGACACAATCATTTGGTGTTTTTTTTTTTTTTTTTGAGGTACTGCAGATGTGTCCAAATGATTTAATATCTGTTATAGAGTTAAATAGTCCTTAAGTTTTGAAGCCATATCCTGTTGTTGGCCTTTGCTTTGTGTGTTGTTTGTACTGGCTGTTTCTGAATTGACTTTGATGTAAATCTATTGACTCTGCAAATGTTTACTAATATTTGACTGTTTGAAGGGATTGATTTGTGCTTTTGAGCATGTTCCATAAGCTTTATGGACTATGATCCTTACTACTTTACTCCCATCATAAGTGAGATGTGATTTCCAAAGGGTTATTTATGACATTTTTTGACTGATCGGTGTGCAGTTTAGTACTAAATGCAAAAAACACACAGATGTGCTTGTTTTAAAGTGTACTTTCCATTATAATTCTTAAACTCCATTTAAAAGTACAAAAATATATTGTTTATGTTTTTTTGAAATCTTAGAACATCACCAGTAAGTAATTCATAATGGTTAATCCATTTACTAATGATGCATCTGCGTTGCTACCAGCGCTTAATGGCCTTCTATGAAAGAGCCATTCTGATTTTAACTTTTTGTTTCAGCACATTAAGTAGATCTGACTAATTATTTATTTTCCCATAATATTGCTAAAAGCTCTGAGCTCTCATTGCCCAGAGAAGGAATATATTGTAAGTATATCAACAAGTAATGAAAATGGAAAGAACAACAATTTGTTTTCATTTTAATCCTTAATGAATTTCATTTTACAAAGAATATTTCACTTCTTTAATATGGTTTTCCTTTTATAATAGATAACTGCCTACAATAGGCGCACCTTTGAGACTGCAAGGCATAATTTGATAATTAACATAATGTCTGCAGAAGGTAGGTATGAAAATTGTTGATGATCATTTCCTTATTTACAAGAAGTATTTCATTATGTTTTAAACTATGTAAAATGTAGTTAAGAATTTTAAAATGCCACATACCTAATATAACTGATGAAATAATAAGATGTAGAAAAGAAAACTAAGCAATGTCTAATTTGTTATAAAGTATCATGGTGTGTTATGATGGTGAAAAGCTCAGATAGGAAGCCAAACAGATAGGCCCCTTACTTCTCTAAGCCTTTTTCATCATCTTAAAATTGGATTAACAATAGCATTTCTCTCATAAGTATGGGGTAAGGATTCTACGAGTTAAGGCTTGAAATGTGTTTATCACAGAGCGGATCACAAAGTGCACAGTCAATAATTATTAGCTGTGTTGCAACACTACACTTTAGCCTAGGTTACAGAGCAAGACCCTGTCTCAAAAAAAAAAAATACTAGCTGGTTTTATTATTTTATTTAAAAATTTACTATAGGTAATAGTCTAAGTGTATGTGATAATACAGAGTTGCTGGAAAACAGAAATAAACTATAATTTAGGGCTATCATTATGACAATGTAACAGTTATATAAACTATAACAATTTCCTTCCTAAATAATTAATAATGTATTAGTAATTTGTAGAGTCTATCAGCAATTTAAAGTTTCAAAATCTCAAATTGAGCGATTTCCTAAGAATTTTGAAAGTTAGGGATAAGGAAGTATTCCAAGAATTTTACTCTCAAATATTTTAACCCTTTTTTATCAGTTGACTGGGAAAATACCACCAAATACTTTGTAGTTAATTTTTTTAACTTTCTTAAAATTTGAGATAGAGTCTTGCTCTTGTCACCCAGGCTGGAGTGCAATGGCGTGATCTTGGCTCACTGCAACTTTCACCTGCTGGGTTCAGGCGATTCTCCCTGCCTCAGCTTCTGGAGTAGGTGGGATTACAGGTGCCCATCACCACGCCTGGCTAATGTTTTATGTTTTTAGTGGAGACAGGGTTTCACCTTGTTGGCCAGGCTGGTCTCAAACTCCTGACCTTAGGTGATCCATCTGCCTTGGCCTCCCAACGTGCTGGGATTACAGACATGACCCATTGCGCCCAGCCTGTAGTTAAGATTTATAAATCACAGAATTATCCTCCCTATGTTAGACATCATTTATGACGATGACAGGAGGGAAACTGATTCAGAATTTTTTTCCTCTCAAAACAAGAAAACAATTGTGCATTCTTGATTGGGGAATTTTTGCTTCTATTTACTAGTGCAACTAAAAACAAATAAGCAAACAAGAAATTTTTTTTTTTTTTTTTTAGATGGAGTTTTGCTCTTGTTTCCCAGACTCCAGACTGGAGTTCAATGGCATGGTCTCAGCCACCACAACCTCCACCTCCCAGGTTCAAGCAATTATTCTGCCTCAGACTCCCAAGTAGCTGGGATTTCAGGCATGTGCTACCACGCCCAGCTAATTTTGTATTTTTAGTAGAGATGGGGTTTCTCCATGTTGGTCAGGCTGGCCGTGAACTCCCGACCTCATGATCTGCCTGTCTTGCCTCCCAAAGTGCTGGAATTACAGGTGTGAGCCACCATGCCTGGCCAACACCAAACATTTTATCAGAACCTACTAATTTAGAATTCATAATAGTGTAGTCAAGGCTGAGTTAAAAATTACTTTTATAGCATATGAAAGAAAGAATTTCTGTAAGAGTAAACATACATATGGAGAGATTGCTTTAAGACTTAAACCCCTTTAAGTGAATGTTTTTCCCCAGGTGTTTACCAGTATCAATTGTAGACAGCAAATGTGCAAGTTTAAAATTTTAAATGACCTTCGTATATGAAAAGCAAGTCCAAGTGCCAGTTCTGTGGGCCTGGACAGAAGACTCCCTGTCCACTCTCCCACTCCCTGAAGGCTTTTGGTAGGTATTTATGTTTTTATCAGGGAGATTTTTGTTCTTGACTACAGTGGTGATTGGATTCTTGCATACTATCTAAGCTGCCCCTGTAGAATTGGAATACTCTTAATACGCAGAATAATTGAAGAGTTCCCTTCCTCCTTGCGAATTCATCATTATAGTTATAAAGTTATACTACAGTGGCTTTGGACCATCTCACTTCACCATTTGTGCACTCAAAGGGACTCAAAACTCTGTCAGGTGTGAGTCCCTGCAAACTGAAAGCTTAGTCTATAGTTTGAACTTCTTCCTTCTCAAATCTAGTGTCAGTGCTACAGATACAGAGTACTCAAGGCATCTCAATATGTTGTTGACATATGGGGACCCATGGTCAAGTAGATACTAATACAAAACTGCTAGACAACTATAGGATTGGAAATTGGCAGCAGGGCTCTTCATCTAAATAAGGGGTTTGGAAGGGTGCTAGTGAGAAGCAGTAGCAGACAGGTTTTAGAAGCCTCCACCTTTACCTCAGGCAGTGCTTGTTCCTCTGCTTTTTGTGTAGGGTTTGTGGCCCAAACCTATTTGAACCTCTGCACTAAAGTCCATCCATTTGTCCTTGCTGGTCTAGACAGAAATGTATATGTGCAGTAGGATGTACATCTTTGAGCATGGCCTACACTCATGTTATTTATCCCAGATAAGATTTGGGAGAAGAAATAACAAAAGTTGTATATCAGGGTAATCATGCTCTGTCCAACTCCCTGCCCAGCTGTCTCCTGTTCTGAGAGACCTAATGGGAAATTAGTCGTGTAGACTCACACAGCATGAAGCTCAAGGAGAGTACATAAAGTGATTCTCTAAATTGGGTTTGGCGCCTCTGAGGCCTGCCACCAATCTGTTGGCCTACTGTTCTCTTGGCCTCTGTGATTTCCAAATATAGCAGGCATGGGATTTCCCCAGAGTTAGAAAGCTGCTGTGACTCATCTCTGGGAGGCCTGGCAGCAGCTCTTGGATGGGTAGACAGCAGGCAGCTGCCCAGCTCAGAGCCTCTGAGGGGTGTGGTGGCAACCACAGGCTTTGCAGCGGATCTTAGAAAAGGAGCCATGAAGCGTGGTTACATGGAACAGGAAAAGTCAGATAACATTTCTCCAAAATGTAACGCTGATCATAAGAAAAAAGTTTTACATACTTTTTAAGAAAACTGGATGTAAAAACATTGAATGAAATGAATAGATTTTAGACTTCTGGCATATTCAAAATCTGTATTTAATATTATTTATAAATATTTACTGCCAAGAAACTTCTTCCTAACGTATTTCTGCATGACTGTTTCTAGGTATGTGGCTAGCTGTAGCATGATTAAGCTATTAATTATCTGTATAAAACAGGAAATATATCTGTATAAAACAGGAAATTTATTTGCATAAATGAGAATAAATACATTTTAGATTGCAGATGGGCTATACATTAAGCACATCTAACAAAATTGTAAGCAGAACATGTGACAATATAGAAGATAAGTAGAGAACTTTCTATGATTGGGTCTTGAAAACTAAATCTTTAGAATGTGATGACCACACTCTAGAAAACTCTGTTGAAAATTCTGAAGTCATAGTTTCTTCCCTGACTTCATCTCAGGCATCAGATGTCCTTTAATATCAAAGACGCTACATAAGAAATAAGTTAATTAAGATTTCAAGTACTTAATGTAATTTTTATTTTTTGTTCATTAAATTGAAGTGGAATATTTTACAGATACATGAATTTTATTGAAATAAATGAGAGGATATACGTAGTGTAATTACTACTGGGGACTTTAAATCTGTGTAGCATCCAGAAACATTTCCTTGTCCTTTTAAAGTACAAATTCAGATAATCAACCTTTTCATATTATTATAATAAGAGCTAACGTTTAATATTTTATAATCTCCTACTATGTGTTGGGAGCTCTGCTGAGCACTTTATATATGTAGTCTGTTTTAGCATAGATAAAAATCATATAAGGTAAGTTCACATTATGAGATAATCTTCTGGACCTCTCTAAAGATAAGCTTTCACATATGAAAGCATAGAGAAAAATATAAGCAGCTACTCACCATCTTGTTGTGAGAATTAAAATTTGTAATTCACCTAAGTCCCCTAGCTTGGCCTGCCTCATAGTAAATATATTTAAAAAATTAACCTTTATTCTTACAGAAATATTATTAAATAAACAGAAAGCTATTCTTTATCTTAGGAATGTTCTCTATTTGAATATAAAGTGATGATTTGTAATTGAATAGTAGCATTTGAGTTACAAATTATATTTTTTTACAGTTTCTTATATTGATAATCTGAATTTGACAAGGGGTTGTTCAACAATGTTAATTGTGGGCTGGGTACAGGTACAGTGGCTTATGCCTGTAATCCCAGCTCTTTGGGAGACTGAGGCAAGTGGATCGCAAGTTGGAGACCAGCCTGTCCAATACGGTGAAACCCCATCTCTACTAAAAAATACGAAAGTTACCTGGGCATGGTGGTGCATGCCTGTAGTCCCAGCTACTCGGGAGGCTGAGGCAGGGAAATTACTTGAACCCAGGAGGTGGAGGTTGCAGCGAGCTGAGATCACACCACTGTACTCTAGCCTGAGTGACAGAGTGAGACTGCATCAAAAAAAAAAAAAAAAAAAAGTTAATTATGAAATATTGAGAGGGAAATTTTGATGACACATTGGGGAAGAAAAAACATTAAATCTCCAACAACGTAAAGTAGAATTACATGAGAACTTTATACTTGTTCTAGAGTATTTAATTATAGTGTGATTAAAAACTGAAATTGTTCGTTTTTAGAATTCTCATTGATATATAATTGATATTTATTTCAGAAAAAAGCAGTATTTTGGCATGCTCCCCAAAAGATCAGTAATGTAAATTTAAAGTACAAATTTAGCTTTTCTTATTTCTTTTGGCCAAATTCTAGAATTATAAATTGCCCTGATGAGCCTCTGGTGAGCCTTGGATTTTATTATATTGTAGATAAATTTCTGTGTCTGATGTCTGTTATGTTTTTAGATACATCCTCTGTTATACAGAAAGCCTTTAAAGTCTGTATTAATATTACTCCCTGGTGCCAGGATTATGACAGAATTCAACCCATCGCAATTTGTTCTTTTGTTTCCCTTTTAAAAGACTGCCTCACTAAAGATATGTATATCCTTTTTCACCAAAATTAGACTTCCCATTGCCATATCAAGCAGAATTCTTCATTAAGAATATGAATGTAGAAGAAATGTTGGCCAGTGAGGTTCTTGGAGACTTTCTTGGGGCAGTGAAAAATGTGTGGCAGCCAGAGAGACTCAACGCCATAAACATCACATCGGCCCTAGACAGGGGTGGCAGGGTGCCACTTCCCATTAACGACCTGAAGGAGGGGTAAGCAGACCTTTATCTCATTGCCTTAAATATAAATTTTTAAATATGGTAATCTTATTGAACTGCTTATAGATGGAAGATGGCCTATTGCATTTTTCTTTTTAATAAGAAATAGATATTGTAAAGATATGAGCGTACTAGTAATTTTCTATATTGACAAAGATGTTGCATTAATGATTCTTTGTATCTCAAGTTTCTGGTCTGGGAAATCTAATTGTAGATGAGGATCAGCATCATAACTTATAGCACTAAGTCTTTTGTACCTTCTATAAAGAAGCTGATTATTTAGGGCCACCAATTTCAAAGGAAATGGATGTCCCAGTTATTAGCCGCAGAGGGATGCGCAGACTGCTGTAACTTTATTCTAGGAAACTATTTCTTCGTCTTTAACATTCTTTCCACCATGTGTTGGTGACTGATGGCTGGGGTGGATTTGAAACCCATTCCTGTGACACAAAGGCCCAAAGCCTGACCTTGTCACTCACAAGCTGGGTGACACTGGGCAAACCCTGAACTCCTCTGTGCCTCAACTTCCTCATCCCATCCTGTAGAGATTATATTCTTCCTCAGAGTTGTTACAATGATTAAGTGAGATAATATATTTGAAAGAGATTTTGTCAGTTCTCAAGCCATGCAGATAGAAAGCATGACTTCTGTCCTTGTGGAGATCAAGAAACAATCCTGCCTGGGTAAAGTTATTATCAAGACAAACTTTGATTTTTAATTTTTAATCTGTAGGTTGAGGCAGGTTTGCTTTTTCTCTCTCAATCCTATAAAAGTACAGTCTGTGGAATAAATCACATTTTGCATAGCATATTTCCCTTTCAACTTCTCCTTAACCCATAATCCTGGAAACACTATTATACAGGTGATATCTGGAATTAGCTAGAATATCTGGGTCAGGAAGAATTAAATTTAAGGATAGCTCTAAAGGAGAACTATGTTGGAAATAAGGGAAAATATGACAAATAAACATGGATGCAGTCTGTGGGAGTAGGTAAAAGTCAAATGGGGAAAAGCAGTAAGCTATAAAATCCAACTTAAAAATTTCAGAATTAAATTTTATCTTCTTTATATAGCAATGGATTTTCGAGTCAGTCAAGCATACCTAGAAGTCCTTTGAGGAAAATAGTTGCTTTACTTCTTGTCTATGTGCTGGTTGGCTCTCCATATGAAAACATAATTCTAGAGTTTAAATTTTCACTTCATAGTTACAACATGGTTCTCTTTCCTATAAAGTAATTAAAGTAGAACTGTGGAATGAGATGAATGGGGGTATCTTCTCTAAAGGCATTCTCCAAATATGGAGGTTTTTAAACAGTTTTCTTAAGGTAGTGTGTTCCACAATTGTTAAAACAATGACCAAAAAAATGTTGGAGGAAACAGCACAAAAACATTGGTAGAGTTTTTCATTGTTGTGCTTTATTCTGGTCTCACTTTTTCTCCATTTAGTAGTGCAGGTCCCATTTGTTGAGGTACTTTTAGAACCTGAACTAAACTAAATTGAACCAAGCAACTTCCTAAACCAAACTGTGACCTAAAGCACTGCTTTCCAACTATGTCTAGCCTGAGAATTGCCAATAGAACATTACTAAAAATATAGATAGGTTCCTGGCCTTTGATTCCCTCTAGAGACTGACTCTTTGAGCCTAGGGCTGGGCCTGAGCATGTAAGTCTATATTAAGAACAGAATTTTTGTCCTATAAGTACTTGTTTGAGAATTCAATCACTAACTGACTGACCCCCAGCACCTGCTAGAGGGTGGCACATGCTGTCACATATTTGAGAGAATCAGTCCTGTGGCATTTATTTGGACTCTTGTCTCAGATCCCTTCCCAACTAGAAATGCTTTCCATGAGTTTTAATTTAATGTTAAGCCTTAACCTTTATAAAATATTCATATGAGGAGTCTTTTAAAATAGAATTTCTATAAATTGTACACAATGCCAACTCTATTACTTCAGTATCCCTATGCAAACACTCATAAAATAAAATCCTACTTGAGTTATAATTCGAAAAGAAAAGTTTGTCCCTGCAAATGATTTTGCATGTTTTCTTTAGATGTTATATAATAGCATGGCAATAGAAACAATTTTTTAGCCCTGTTGCCTTAAATTTGGAAATAAATCCAATGCTTAACTAGTACTTTCTTTCCTTTTTAATGGTGTATATTATGATTTTTAATTCACTTTGTCTTTGTATTTTCTTTTGAAAATATCAGATTCTATAAATCCTTTAAAAATGAAATATTGAAAAGATCAAGAAGTAGGGTAAGAGCTAGCAAAGGAATTATATCCCTTTTAAAATATTTATTAAAAAATATATTCATACACTTCAGAAGTATTAACTAAGCACCTAATAAATGTGTTCTGTTTAATACTTAGCATAAATTTTAGTCCCAGATTTAAATTTAAAAAAAGATCTCGATGAAATGATTTCCTAAACAGCAGATAACCAAGAGTAGCCCTCATTAGTAGATTCTCAGAGTAAATCTGCTACCCTTCTACTGCCTAAAGTGTCATTAAATGTCCATCCCCAAGAACCCAACCTGCAGCATCTTGACTCCTCATCCTTCTTGATGAGCATTTGTTTTTTATTCTCTGCAGAACTCACTGTCAGCTTTCAAACTTCTAAATCAAACAGAAAATGATTATAAAGATTTACTTCAAAGTACGTAAGCTCCTGCAAAGCAAGGCTGAGCCCTTTGAAAAGATTCATTTTCACTTGCCAGACCCATAACCCCAGGGTAACTGTGCTGTCTCTGGGCATGGTCTTGGTGCTACTTTTGCTCCTGATGCTGAGCCAGAGGCTAAGGACTCATGGTTGTATTTAGCCTGGGATAAAGCTGGTGGAAAGAAGAGCAGGTTCGTATTTCATTCCAGGCATGTCATGGCTGCCAACTACAGGCGAGTGATGTAGTGTAAATGGTGGCTATGAAGGGAATGATGGGGTGTGAGGATTAAAGAATATACTCACTTTTCCTAAGAGATTGTCAAACCTACCACTATTTCCTCTGGTTACCAAAGCATGTGATCTAGCCTCAATCAACAACAGAGAATCCTAGCTTATTCTCTAGACCATCTCACAAAGTACTCCCTCTGATTGTCTGCTTTTTGCTGTATGTCAGAGGCCTCAGTGAGAAGTTATACTTGAGGGAAAGAATGAAAGTCAATGGCTGCCCAATATTGGTCTGATGGAAAGTCATGATCCTGGGCCAATTTCAATAGAGTTCTGAAATTGTCTCCATCTATGGTAACTTACAGAATTGCCCTTTATTCTTAAATGATGTCCCTTTTGTAATTTTGGAACAAATATCCTTTCTTTTATTGAATAGTGGTGATACAGGAATTTTCGAAAGTGCCTTTAATGAACTAAAATTGAAAACCTTTATGAGTCCATTTTTATAACAAAAAGCAAATGAAGTCAATGCAACTATATGTTTAATATCTACTCTTCTGTCATTTTTTCTTTCATAGTTTAAGGTTTATTCATTATTTTTTTAAATGGGAGAATATTTTATTAGTTTCTGGAGTAGAGTGATTTTAAAAACACAATCTAGGTTGCAATCTACTGGGAGTAGGCAAATAATCAGATAATTAATATCAGTACCACAGTTGTGGTTTTAAGTACCACAATTGAGGCATCACAGAGAGAGCTCCTCTCTCACTATAGGGCTATGCCTGGAAAAGGTTTATAAAGGAGATGAAGCCTGATCTGAGTTGAAAATATGAGTATAAATTAGCCTTCTGAGAAAAAGAGAAATGGGAATGCTGCATGGGTAGGGGCTTGGGCAAGTCCCTTAAGTAGAGAGAGCATGGTGGATTCAGAAATCTACTTAGTGTGGAAATGGAGAAAGAGATCCAGAAGTGAGTTATGAAAGGGGCAAAGACCAGACCATCTTAAGACCTTGTCTTCTGGGAAAAGTTATTTGGATTTTATCCTAAAGCATTAGGGACCTGTGCAGCAAATGACTGATACTTAAGTTTTTGTTTTAGAGAGATCACACTTATAGAATAAGGAAGACTGAAAGGAGGAAACGCTGTGTGGATATAGGTGCTGGGATTTTAGGGGACCCAATAGCATCCATTTTCCCCTGCCAGAGAAACATGAACAAGAGGAACATGAACACACAAAAAAAATTCTTTTAGAATTTAGTGCCACTAAAATATTTGGGTCTCTAAGGAATAGTCATGCTTTCCCCTCTCTAATGATGAGAACTGTGACATTTGCTGTTTGTGTTTTTTTCTTTAATTTCAATTTGGGTACAAGAAAATTCAGTGCCAAATGCAGTGCTCTGGTTTGCAACAGAATTATTAGTCCTGTCAAGTTTTCAATGTTTTCCTAATTTTGAGTGACTTTTTCATTTTTTATATGTTTTGCTATAATCACATGCATCTTTCATTCTTTATTTTTCATCTTATTTTTTGATTGATTAATTGCAGATATGTACATTAAAAAAAGTGGGGTGGGGGAAAAGGCAGGAAGTGCAGTGCTGCTGCTTTTGAGAGCTCAGCAGTTTCCAGGCAACACATAATATATATGGACACATTTTTCTCTAAACTGACTTTTTTCTTCTATACACATAAAATAACAAAATATATTCATTAATTGGACAATTAGGAAAAAATACAATCATCAGATCCATTTATTTGGCTATTGCTAAAAGGCAGAATTTTGACTGACATTATTTACCATTACTTGTTTCTTTACATTATAAATCTAAAGGCCTCAATAAATGCATTTTACCTCAAAGAAGGGAAATTCAGTTGTTCAAATTGGAAGAAAAAATTCTTCACAAGAAACAACTCTTTCTAGTGTACTCCAGTCCCTAATATTTTGAAGTACCAGATTTTGTTAGCATTCATTGAGAGCCTTGTACTTGATAATAGCCTCCTGTTTCATCTGTTTACACACATTTGAAATTTTGAAAACATGCGCTCGGGTCATAAAGATAAAGATCATTCTCATTTCACTTCATACAAATTTTAAATTTTGACATATCAAAAACTAGCTGAAAGAAAAACAGATTATGAAAAACATAATTTTAGAATGTGTAGTGTAGTTATTATTATTACACATGAACTCAGACAATTACATATTTTAAAAAGCTAGCATGTTTAAACTTGTGATTCTATAAAAGAAGCCAAAAATTTACTTTTTAAAAAAAGTGTATTAAAAAAATTGTTATGAGATAAATTAAACTATATTATGAAACAAATCCAATATCTACTGCTTTTGAGCATGACATTTGTGTTCTGTTTGTTTTTTTTTTTTTTTTTTTTTGAGACGGAGTTTCGCTCTTGTTACCCAGGCTGGAGTGCAATGGTGCGATCTCGGCTCACTGCAACCTCCGCCTCCTGGGTTTAGGCAATTCTCCTGCCTCAGCCTCCTGAGTAGCTGGGATTACAGGCACGCGCCACCATGCCCAGCTAATTTTTTGTAGTTTTAGTTGAGACGGGGTTTCACCATGTTGACCAGGATGGTCTCGATCTCTTGACCTTGTGATCCACCCGCCTCGGCCTCCCAAAGTGCTGGGATTACAGGCTTGAGCCACCGCGCCCGGCCGTGTTCTGTTTGTTTTTAAACTGGTATAATGCTTTTCATTCATGCATTCATTTAACCAGTAGGCTACCTGAGGACAGTGGCAAAGACTGGGTTCAAGGAGAATCACTAAGGGACTGTTCCTTTACTCCCTGTGGAAGGTGATGGTGACTAGACCTACAATTGTAGCTGTGGGATAAAACAAAGTGGACAGGTGTGTATGAGAGTTATTTCAGGGTAAATGTCAGAGACTGATGATGGATTGAATATATGGAGAGAAGGAGAAGAGTCAAAGATGATGGTGCTTGAGTTCATGACTTGAGCATTTGGGGATGTCAATCACTGAGAGAGAAGATAAAAGGAGGAACAGGTGGAGGTGGGGTGGGGTAATGATGAGCTCAGTTTGGAATGTATTAAGTTTGAAAAGCTTATGGATCATCCAAGTAGAGATGAAAGTAATTTAACAGTATGTATGAACTGTCATAAAAATGTGTCCACTTCTAGACCTTTCTTTTAGGATAGTCACATTAAAGAATTTGCAATATTATTTATAACATCAAAAAATTGGAAGCAACTTAGTTTTCCAATTCTGAAATAATTGTGGAATAAACCATGTGCACTTAAAAAATTATATTACCATAAAGCTATAATTACAAAGACTACAATGTGGAATATGCTTATGATGCAGTAAGTGAAAACGCAGGATAAAAATTATATTTTAGAGATTATTGTGATTAGATTAAAATAAATGCATTTGAAAAATATTCTGCAAGGTACATTGGAAAATGAAAATAGTTTTCTTGGCAATGTAAATGAGTTTTGTTTTTATATCTCACATTTTCTGTAATGTTTTTATATTGCTTTTATAATTTAAGGAAAAAAAGCTTCAAAGATGTAATGTTTTTATATTGCTTTTATAATTTAAGAAAAAAACATACATGGGCATGAAAATTTCTTATGCCCATTTATATTATCTTGAAAGGAATTAATTTAAAATATTATTAATTGCAAATGCAAATCAATGTCTTACCTAAGCAAAAGGGCCATTAACAGTTATAGAAAATGTTCATTTTGTCTCTGTCCTTACAAATATATTTCACAATCGTGAAGGAAAACTACAGTGTTGGCTTGGTAGTTAATAAGAGGATAGAAGTTGAGTGTATGCGAGTCTTAAAAGTAATAACTTGTTTTAAATTGAATATGTTTATATCCACTGATCATCTAAATGCTAGTGGTTTCTCATATCTACTTTTGTTCTGAATTTTAAACTTGATCTTTAATTTTAGTCCATTATTTACTATTTGTTTCCCAAAGGTACAATAGGTTTTTTTTTAAAAAAAAAAATACTCTTTCAAATGAGTCCTAAATCCTAATATAAATTTGATGTGAAGAGCAAATGAATTTGTGTGAACATATTCTGGAACACAGTTGTCATCTCAGGCTTGGTCATAACTTTATATTTACATTTACATAAGTTTGAACTTCTGTGCCGTACTTTCAGTTTTTTAAAATAACAGCTTTAATGAGATATAATCCACATACAATGCACCTATCTAAAATGTACAATTTTAAATTGTGATTTTTAGAAAATTCACAAAGTCATGCAATCATTATTATAATCAATTTTAGAAAGTTGTTACTATACTAACACTGCACACCCACCCTTGTACCCATTTGCAGTCACTTACCACCACCTCCACCCCTAGGCAACCACCAATATACTTGCTATCTCTATAAATATGCCCATTCTGGACATTTTGTATAAATGGAATTATATAATATATACTTGTCTGTGACTGGCTTCTTTCACTTTGTAGAACATTTTCAAATTTCATCTATGTTGTAGAATAAATTAGTATTTCATTTTTAATTGTGCAATAATATTCTATTTTATGGATATGCCACCTTTTGTTTATCCATTTATAAACTGATGAGCATTTGGGTTGTTTTTATTTTTTGACTATTATGATGTCATTGTGAACATTCATGTACAAGTCTTTGTGTAGACATATATTTTCATTTTTCTTGAGTATATCCCTAGGAATAGAGTTGCTGGGTCATATGTTAACTCTGTATTTAACATATTGAAGAATTGCCAGACTGTTTTCCAAAGCAGATGCACCATTATACATTTCCACCAGCAAAACAGGAGAGTTGCAACTTCTCCACATCTTCACCAGCACTAGCTATTATGTCTTTTTGATTATAGCCATTCTAATGAAAGTGAAGTGGTATCTCATTGTGGCTTTGATTTCTATTTTGCTGATGACTAGTGATGTTGAGCATCTTTTCATATAGCTATCAGATATCTATATATCATTTTTGGAAATATGTGTATTCATATCCTTTGCCATTTTTAACTGAATTATTTGTCTTTTGATTAAGTTATAAGAATCTTTTATATGTTCTATATACAAGTCCTTTGTTAAATATATGATTTGCAGATATTTTCTCCTATTCCATGGGTTGTCTTCACTTTTCTTAATGGTGTTCTTTGAAGCACAGAACTTATAAATTTTGATAGAGTTCAATTCATCTATTTTTTTTTTTTCTGTTACTGCTGGAGCTTTTGGTGTCGTATTTTAAAAGTCATTGTCTAATCCAATATCATATTTATACCTGTTTTCTTCTCAGAGTTTAATAGTTTTACCTCTTACATTTAAGTCTTTGATTTTTTGTGTGTTTATACTATTTTAAGAGAATTTTTAGGTTTATAGAAAGATTAAACATAAGGTGCAGAGATTTCTTTTGCATAGCCTCCCCCATTATCAGCATCCCTCACCAGAATGGTACATTTATTACAATTGATGAACTTACATTGACAAATCATTATCACCCAAAGTCCCTAATTTACATTAGGTGTCACTGTTGGTAGAATATATTCTGTAGGTTTGGACAAATTTATAATGACATGTTTCTACCATTATAGTGTCATATAGAGTAGTTTCACTGCTCTAAAAGTCAGCTGTGTTCCACCTGTTCATCCCTCCTTCTCCCCAACTTCTGGCAATCATCAATGTTTTTATTGTCTCCATAATGGCTTTTTTTTCCCCAGAAAGTCATATAATTGGAATCATATAGTCTGTAGCCTTTCCATATTGGCTTATTTCACTTAGTAATATGCTTTTAAGTTTCTTCCATATCTTTTCATAGCTTGATAGCTTACTCCTTTTTTAGCACTGAATAATATTCCGTTTTCTGGATGTATCACAGTTTAATTATTCACCTACTGGAGGACTTCTTGGTTGCCCCACTTTTTGGCAGTTATAAACAAAGCTTCTATAGATATCCACATGCAGGTTTTTGTGTGTAAATAAGTTTTTATCTCCTTTGGGTAAATACTCGGGAGAGTGATAGCTGGATCATATGGTAAAAGTATGTTGTTCTGTAAGAAACTGCCAAACTGTCTTCCAAATTGGCTACACCATCTTGCATTCCTACCAGCAATGAATGAAAGTTGCTATTGTTCCATATCCTTGCCAACATTTGATATTGCCACTGTTCTGGATTTTGGCCAATCTGTGTGTTGTATATCTCACTGTTTTGTCTTTCCCTGATGACATGTAAAGTGGAGCATCTTTTCATATACATATTTACTACAAGTATATCTTCTATTATGAGGTATCCGTTAAGGTCTCTGGCTTTTTTTCTTTCTTTCTTTTTTTTCAGACAGAGTCTAACTGTGTTGTCCAGGCTGGAGTGCAGGGGTGCAATCTTGGCTCACTGCAGCTTCCACTTCCTGGGTTCAAGCAATTCTCATGCCTCAGCCTCCCAAGTCGAGTAGCTGAGACTACAGGATCATGCCACCACACCCGACTAATTTTTGTATTTTCAGTAGAGACGGGGTTTCACCATGTTGGCCAGGCTGATCTCGAACTTCTGACCTCAGGTGATCCACCTGCCTTGGGCTCCCTAAGTGCAAGGATTACAGGGGTGAGGCACCACACCTGGCCTGTGTTTTAAATTTCAAGTTCTACTTGTTCATGCTGGTATATAGGAAAGTGATTGACTTTAGTTATATTAATCTTAGTATCAGCTCTATCAGCTTGTGCCTCATGTAATTTGATGCTTTCTGTTTTGGAAGGTTATTAATTACTGATTCCTGCAACCTTGCTATAATTACTTACTAGTTTTAGGAGATTTTTAAAAATCAATTCTTTTGAATCATATAATCTGCAAACAGTATTATTTTATCCTTTCAAATTTGTATACTTTTTATTTTCTTTTTGTTTTTTATTACATTAGTTAGGACTTCCAGTATGATGCTAAAAAACAATAAAGAGAGGCAACAGTTTTAACTTGTTCCTGATACTAGTGGGAAAACTTCAAGTTTCTTACCATTTAGAGTATTATTAGATGTAGATTTTTTGTAGATATTCTTTATCAAATTGAGGAAATTTCCCTCTATTCCTAGTTTACTAAGAATTTTTTTTTTTTCACAAATTGCCATTGGATTTTGTCAAATGCTTTTCCTACAACTGTTGATGCTGTCATGTGATTTTTCTTCTTTAGCCTGTTGATGTGATATTAACTGATTTTTGGATGTTGAACTAGCCTTGCATAACTGGGGTAAGTCCCAGTTGATCATTGTGTATAATTCCTTTTATACATTGTTGACTCTGATTTGCTAATTTTTTTTTTTTTTTTTGAGGATTTTTGTGCCTGTGTTTATGAGAGATGCTGGTGGGTTGTGTAGTTTCTTTTCTCATCATGTTGTTTTCTAGTTTTGGTATTAAGGTAATTTTGGCCTCACAGAATGAGATAGGAAGTATTCTTTTGGCTTTTGTCTTGTGAGAAATATTGTGGAGAATTGGCATAATGTCTCCTTTAAATGTGAGAATCACTTGAACCCAGGAGGCAGAGTTTGCAGTGAGCCGAGATCTGCACTCCAACCTGGGCAACAGAGCGAGACTCTGTCTCTAAAATAAAATACAATTCAACAGTGAAACCATCTGGATCTGATGCTTTCTGTTTGGAAAGATTATTAATTACTGATTCAATTTCTTTGCTACATATAGGCCTATGCAGATTATCTGATTTTTATTTATTTATTTTTTTCTTCTGCTTGCTTTGGATTTGATTTGTTCCTCTTTTTCTAGTTTTTTGAGGTGGGGGTTTCAATGATTGATTTTAGATCCTTCTTCTTTTTAATGTATGCATTCAATGCAGTGAATTTTCTTCTAAGTATTACTCTTGCTGACTTGTAAACATTTTGATAAGTTATGGTTTCATTTTTATTTAATTCAGAATATTTTTAAGTTTCATCCAGGATTTCTCCTTTAATCTATGTGCAGTTTTTGAAGTGTGTTGTTTAGTCTCCTGGTTGTTTGGGATTTTTCAGTTCTCTTTTGATATTGAGTTCTAGTTTAATTCTACTGTGGTCTGAGAGCAGACAGTATATGATTTCCATTCTTTTAAATTTGTTAATTTTTTATGGCCTGGAATGTTGCTAAATGTTTCATATGAACTTAAGAAGAATGTGTGTTCTGCCGTTGTTGGATGAAGTAGTCTATAAGTGTCTATTAAAACCAGTCAACTGATGATGATACTGAGTTTCACTATGTCTTTACCAATTTTCTGCCTGCTGGTTGTGTCCACTTCTGATAAAGAGATATTGAAATCTCCAACTATAATAGCGGATTCATCTGTTTCTCTTTGCATATCTATCAGCTCTTGCCTCATGTATTTTGATGCACTGTTATTAGGCACATACACATTAAGAAGTGATTTGTATTCTTAGAGAATTGACCACTTTATCATTATGTAATGTCTTTCTTTGTCTCTGATAAGTTTACTTGCTGTGAGGTTGGCTCTGTCTGAAATTAATATAGCTCCTCCTGCTTTTTAGAGTTATTGTTAGCATGGTATATCTTTCTCCATGCATTTACTTTTAATGTATATGTATCTTTGTATTTAAAATAGTTTCTTTTTTTTCGTAAACAGCATATAGTTGGATCTTGATTTTCAATCCACTGTGACAGTCTCTGTCTTTTAATTGGGGTATTTAGACCATTGATGTTTAATGTGATTATTGAGGCCAGGCATGGTAGCTCATGCCTGTAACCCCAACACTTTGGGAGACAAAGGCAGTCAGATTACCTGTAGTCAGAAGTTCAAGACCAGCCTAGCCAATGTGGTGAAAACCCATCTCTATCAAAAATACAAAAATTAGCTAGTATGGTAGCAGGCACCTGTAGTCCCAGCTACTCATGAGGCTGAGGCAGGAGAATCACTTGAACCCAGGAGGCACAGGTTGCAGTGAGCTGAGATCTGCACTCCAACCTGGGCAACAGAGCGAGACTCTGTCTCTAAAATAAAATAATCTACCATATTTGTTATTGTTTTCTGTTTGTTGCCTTTGGTTTTTGTTTCTGTTTTTGTCTTCCACTCTTTTCCCACTTTTTATACTTTTAATTGAGCATTTTTTTATGATTCTGCTTTCTCCCCTCTTTTAACATATCAGTTGTATTTTTTTAACTTTCTTTTAGTGATTGTCTTAGAGTTTGCAATATACATACAAAACCAATCCAAGTTCACTTTCAGATAACATTATGCTACTTCCTAGGTAATGCAAGTATCTTATGATAACAAAATAATCCCTGTCTCTCCCTCATCTCTCTTGTATCATTGCTGTCATTCATTTTGCTTATATATAAGTGTACATAAACATATAGATGTATACATTTATGGATACATGGGCAAATATGTTGTTGCTATTATTTTAAACAAGTTGTTATCTGTTAGATCAATTAATAATCACAGAAGGTTTTATTTTATCTTCATTTATTTCTTCTCTGATACTCTACTTTTCTTTATGTAGATCTAAGTTTCTGACCTATATCATTTTCCATCTCTCGAAAGAAGTTATTTTAACATTTCTTGCAAAGTAGCTTCACTTTATTCATTAGAGCCCTCTGCATATTAGTCATAGTTGTTTGAAATTTCTGGTCTGATAATTTCAACATCTCTGCCTTATCTGAGTCTGGTTTGATACTTGTTCAGTCTTTTCAAACTGTGTTTTTTTGCTGATGGTATATTTTATAATTTTTTCTTGATAGCCAAACTAATGTATGGAGTAACAGGAATGACTAGAAGTAGAGCTTTAGTAATATGGTGGTCAGATGTTGTGGGAGGGGAATTCTATATGATTAGTTCTCAATCTTTTAATAAGCCTATGCCTCAGGACCATGAATTTCACATCTACCTTTCAAGGTAGATTGTTTTTTAGTGTTTTCAATTTTCTTAAAGAATAACCTGAGAGTTTTACATTTTTACAGCGTTTATGTCATGGTTGGTGCAGATGTCCCGTTTTCTTCTTGTTTACGAGAAGTTGAAAATCCACAGAATCAGTTGAGATGCAGTCAAGAAATGGAGCCTGTAATAACATGTGATAAAAAATTTCGTACTCAATTTTACATTGACTGGTGCAAAATTTCATTGGTGAGTTTTTATTTTATTTATTTTTTTTTTGCAAGTGTAGTTAAAAATTATGTGGCTGGAGGTGGTAACATTTGACTAAAACTTGAATTGCTTTTAGGAATAAACCCTGGTTTTACTTTAACTGCAGTTGACTTCCCTGAGTTTAAGGATCTGGTAAGGTCGTTGACAGTGCATCCATTTAGGAAAGAGTATATCCACTTTTGTTCTTATTCTACCCTGGATTAGTTGCTGGGGCTGGATTAGCTTGGCAGGTGGTCTAGATGAACTGCTTGGACATCCATATAGCTGCTAAATGGGCACAGATAATGGAGTTAGTATGATATGTGCAGAAAGATTCTTCTTAAATATTCTGCCACTACCCCACTTTGGAGGAGAGGATGGAGTACAATAATAAATCTGAAAATAAAGCAATATTGTGCTATGATTTAATATTCCAAAGTCAAATTATAGAGACAATTCCAAGTGAAAAA
Source organism: Cebus imitator (assembly GCF_001604975.1). Lineage (NCBI taxonomy): Eukaryota > Metazoa > Chordata > Mammalia > Primates > Cebidae > Cebus > Cebus imitator. The sequence continues at coordinate 1,555,727 of NW_016107352.1, read as the reverse complement.
AGAATCATACCCATAATTCATAAACATTATATTTCTTTCCAAATCACATTTTAATTTGCATGTTAAAAGATTTAGGAAAATGTAAGATTTCAAATATATTTAAGATATATGTAACATTTTATATATGTTTATATATCATTTTATATGTCTGTATATAATTTTTAGATCCTATTATCTGAAAGGTAGGAGAGTTGTTTTAATTCTTTGTTTTTTTCTTTTCATATTTAATGTATCCAACTGATGTTTTAATTTAGTGACCTTTTAGTTTTAACTTCTGTCAACTTTTTATGACTGGTGATGAGTGAATTAGATCTAAGTTTAAAGTTGACATTTGAACAAAGTTGTTGACACATAAACACAACTATCACTTCATGTCTTAGAGAACCAGCTGCAGGCAACTTTCCAGGATCCAGTACTAGAGAACATATTACTCACGTTGCAACACTTAGCACTCCTTGTGGCCTTTTGCCTTGAACTCTTCCTCTCATGCCTCTTGTCTCATGGCCCTTAGAAAAATGGCCTTCTTTGCCTTCCTAAGTAAAATTATTATTATAGGCAAATTTGCTCAATATTTCAGTCAGGGTGCTAATGATACAAGGGTTCAGGAGACTGAGCAGCTGCAGCCATAACTCAGATTCCTCTCCCAGCATCAGTGGATGGCAGACCCTAACAACGCCATTTTACTTGTGGTTGTTCTAGAAAATTAGTTTATGTTTAGGACTATTACTCAATCTCTAAAAGTTTAAAAATGACATATGCCTTAAAGATTTTTGTTTATGTGGTAAGGCTTTATAAGTGGAAAGTTTGGGAATTTTTATTTTTTATTTTACATGTATTTATTTTTATGCCATATCTTGCCACAAAAGATTTCAGAAGGTTAAATAAGAGTCATACAATAAACATAATAAATAAAATGTAAAAGAAATGGAAAATCAGGACCTAAATTTCACCCTCTAAAAATAAGCATAAGGCTGTGTTTGACAACAAGCTGCCTAATGTGAAGGAAAAAAAAAAAAAAAAAGAAATTCATCAGTTGTTTAGTTCTCATTCTTAAAAAGGAAGCACAGCATCCATTCTTTGGCAGAAAACAAAAGTTTTTACTAACATTGTATTATTAAGAAAATTTTTCAAGTGGAGTTTTTTGGGAGCAGATACTGAATAATGCTACAATAATTATCCCCAACAGTTTATTTTAGTAGCAAATGTAGTAGCAAATTTCACATGGCTGCATTTTTAGTGTGCCTCAATAAAAACCTTAGCATAATTAAATGCAACTCAGTGAAAGCCGCTCAATTAATGTGGAGGTAAATTAACATAATGCAACTGTTGTAGTTTTTTTGATTCTGGGATGGAATTAAGTAAGACTGGGTTAGGTTCCATATTCCCTAGACTATCTTCCATAAAAGTTACTTCTGTCAACTGGAAGGCAGAAAGATCAAGGACATGTTTGGAAGTTGTCCCTGTTTTGTTTTGTTTTGTTTTTCCTTTCTCTTTCACTAAACTTAGAAACCATAGGTGCATACCTGGTTTTCAGCCAGTTTTAGGTTTGGTAACATCTGCACTTGAGTATTGCCACTAGCAAATAAGACATTTACATGGTAGTGTAAAGGACTATTGCTTTAGAGAAAGGAAACCTAGAAAGAACAACTACACTGATAGGCACATACACGTTAAATATGTACACATGTAAACGTATATGTATACGTGTTTTAGAGAGAACATAGAAAGTAGACCAAAGTAAAGCCTTTATTACTTTCATTCATTACATTCCCTACCTCCAGTAAATACTTGCAAATTCAAAGTGATAAAGTAATTGGAAAAGATGGCTTTTTAGATAATTTGTCAAAGAATGTTTTAGTGTGTCCCGATCTTAAAATCTCAATGTTTGCAACCATTAATTTATTGTGTAATTGTCTTCTTTTGTATCAGGTTGATAAAACAAAGCAAGTGTCCACCTATCAGGAAGTGATTCGTGGAGAGGGGATTTTACCTGATGGTGGAGAATACAAACCCCCTTCTGATTCTTTGAAAAGCAGAGACTATTACACGGATTTCCTAATTACACTGGCTGTGCCCTCGGCAGTAGCACTGGTCCTTTTTCTAATACTCGCTTATATCATGTGCTGCCGACGGGAAGGAGTGTGAGTACTTTAAGACTAATAAGAAAATTAGAGATCCTGCCAAGATAACAACATAGAAGTTTCCATTAAAAACAAAGTTTCATTTAGCTCATAAAACAGTTTGTAAATGAATTGAAATTGTGTTCAAACTGCAATATTTTATTTCTTTAAAATGAATTAAAATAGTTTCGAGTCTAGTAAATCAAATTAGGGGATATAATTAGTTTATTCAAAAATTATTAAGGCTAGATGTAAATTCATACTGGCAAAACAGTCCCAAGAATAATTGAGGCTAGATATTTGGTTATACAAGCTATCTTGTATGAGCAGAGACTGGTTTGCAGACCTGTAATTGCACTTAAAAAAAAATTGTGTTAGTTTGATCAGAAGTGATGGTCAAAATTCTTCTTGAAATCATTCTGCTGTCAAACAAGATGACACAGTCTAAATGTTTAAAATATATTTTTAAAACCCAACTTAGGAGTAAATTAATGAAAATAAGGTATAATTTGAGTAATGAGTCTTCATGAATAGTTAGTACTTTCAGGACATCTATGTCAATTAAGGTAATTTCCAAAGATTACCTGGAAGTCAGGGTAACAAAGCAAAGGTTAAAAAATGAATAAAGCAGCAAGTAACAAATCCTTTCATTTTTACATGTAGCTTGATTTCATTATGTCATAGAATTTATTTCAATCAAGGCCTTGATTCTTAATCTCCATTTTTTTTCCATTTTTCTATGTGTTTCTCATCAGTATTCCATCGTATGTGTATCATCCAAGTAATGTCATAAACCTGGTGGCAAATGCTGCCTGGTTGCATTTAATAGTAACAATGTCAGCGTTTCCACATCATGCAAGATCCCATGAACATATAGTCTTAATGTTCCAAATATCAATGCTATTATTTAATTCATAAATTTTGTTTTGTTTCTAGGGAAAAGAGAAACATGCAAACACCAGAGTAAGTGTCTTTTTTCCTGTTATTTTCTTCATCATTTTTGCCACTTCTCAGTTGCCCATTGTGCTCCATACATGTGTGTCATGCTTTTTTTCATTCATCATCTTTCATAGTTTATTTCATAACTGTGAAAGCTGCTTTCTAAATAGAGATATTTAGGAGGGGTAGAAACTAAAACCTTTAAAAAGGATTTGAAAACTAAGAGTAAACAGATAAAAATTAAACCTAAAGTATTTCAGATTCAGAATATTAACTTGCCATTTATATTATGTGATTTCCAATCTGCATTTCTGTAAACCAGAGAACAGATGAAAAGACCTTTCATACAAGTTTTCCAGAATCTACAGTAATAACCTACCATAAAATGAAACCTCTGTGAGTATTTATGAATGCCCCACCAGAAGCAAAAATATAAAAGCTATGATAGTTTTATCTTAATCATAGAAAATAAATAGAAAACTAGTTTGTTACTTAGGGCAGTAATATTAATACAATGCTTCATAGCTTAGTTTAATAAAACACTTATGTATTTTAAAATCAGTTTATAGTTTTCAGTTTTGTTATATTAAAAGTATGTGAGATATCTGACTTTGTGAGATAGTTTGTTGAATGCCCAAAGTGCAATAATGTCTTGTCACTTTAAAAAATAAAAATACTTCATAGCTTTTTCAAATTGATGACCCGTTAAGCTAATATATGATTTTTAAGCTAATATATGATTTTAAATATATGTTGTTTTATTTCTTTTTGACCTAGCATTCAACTGGTTCATCACAGTGCTATTCAGAAATCTACCAAGGAACTTCGAGACATGTCCAAGAATAGAGAGATAGCATGGCCCCTGTCAACGCTTCCTGTGTTCCACCCTGTGACTGGAGAAATCATACCTCCTTTACACACAGACAGCTATGATAGCACAAACATGCCATTGATGCAAACACAGCAGTAAGTGTCCACTTAGAGCCACAATTATTAATATGGGTGTATATTTTTACTAATATCTGTAAAGACCAGATTTTTCTGTTGTTGTTGTGTTGTTTGTTTGTTTATAACTGGAAGAGAAAATACAAAAAGGATATTAATTGTGTAAATCCCACCCCTACTGTCCTGAGACAAATACAATACAATTACTTTTAGGAAATGTACATTTTCCCCCCTACTAATGCAAATAAGACTACATATACCTTAATATTCAAGAAATTGACACTGATACTAAACTCACGTTTGCTCAAAGATGAGTTAATTATTAAAAAAGAAGCATATCATAAGCATTTCAATTTGATTATTTTTTAGAGATGTTGTTAGAATTATTTGGTTTTAACCTATTAAATATGTTATTACCATAGACCTTTGTAATCTAAATTTTTGCCTTAGAATTAAGGATGTTTGGGTTGTTTTTTGTGATCTGCTTGTCTATCAAGGCAGGCAGTTCCAATTTGGGCTATAAACACCTATTTTATTAGTGCAAACCTTGTCTAGTGCTATAGGGACCAGGGTTAGAAAGCCTGGAAGGACCTTGTAAAGATAAGGATAAAGGGTGAGGAAATTGTACAGTTGCATTTAGGAAACCATGTTGTATAATACTGTAATACAGCATTATGCTACATCGTATATTGCTAATATAATGTAGCCTAATGGTCACATTTTTATATAAGGGAATGGTGGGTAAAACTGTTGTTTATAAGAACATGTCTCTTTTTTTTCTTTTTAACCATATGTTAAAATGAGTTGAATTCAATTGCTCAAGCACTAGAAGTCACAAAGTTGGCTTTTGAGGTCCTCCTCTTTTTCACTTTACTTTTGTAGATGGAGTGGTTATGCAGAAAAATCTTTCTCACTCTCTGTCTCTCTCTTTCTTTCTCTTGCTCTCTCTCTCTCACACACACACACACACACACGTGCGCGCGCGCACACACACACACCCCCCATCCCTTAGGATATGATATTAAAGTGAACACATTCACCTGGGAACTCTGCTGGGTACATTTTCCCATTGAATGTTTATTTTTGTAACCAGAAAGAATGCTTGTGGTAATTTGAAGATTAAATAATAATTAATATGAATAGTATAGATAGACAAGTTTATCCAGAATACTTTAGAAATCCAAAAGTATTATGAATATTTTTCTAAAGTTCTCTAACATCACTTAAAGTCATACAGAATAAGGTTCGTGTTTTATGTGCATATGTATGTGAGAGAGTAATTACATAATGGGTAGTGGGTAATTTAAGTAATGAGTAAAATTGCATAAGTTTACAATTTTAAATTTTGGAAACATTAATACATCAGGGATATAAATATTAAAGTCTGCAAAATTTAGTTGCACTGAATGAAACAGATGGGTTTCTATACTCTCTGATGGTCAGTAGCCTATCTATTATGGGTCATCATAAAACCCAGTTTACCAGGATTAGATATTGATGAGAAAAATTGGTAAAATTTCAATAGTATTGTAATAATTCACAATTTAACCTTTTATGCCTTTTTTAGGTGAAAATTATGAAATGGCTTTGTCATTTTCAAAATGAAAAGAATTCGTACTTATTCTTTAAGGTTATTAAGTTTCTGATATTGTTTAACCTAGCATGCCAGTGAAATGTTGACAGATACCCTTCAAAAATGAAGTGGTCAAATCACCTAGAAAAAAGTAGTAGCAACATTGCAAACTTTTAACATGAAACATGAAGTCCTGTAGCTAACCAAATTGTTTATGAATGATAAATTCAGTATACTTAGTATGAATGTGAAGAAGAAATGCATACCCTTTTAAGAAGTGTTAATTAGTAAGTGCAAGGCAGCATTATCCAAGCATATGCCTGGTTATCAAGTACTGTAATGTAAAGGTTTTATTTCTCTGTTTTTTAAGCTACAACAGTCCTCAGTCCCTTAGTGTGCTGATATACTTTATGAATCCATAGGAAAAGGTCAGAATAGGCAACTCTTCATAGAACAGAGTTTGAGAAATGCTTCTATTGATAATGTAACAATGCTGTAGAATTTTAGAGTAGAAAACTAGTTATAATAAGTAGGGGAACTTGACTACATATATAAGTCAGTAAAACTCTATTGCTAATGAAATTGAAGAGAAGGAAAATGTTGCTATCATTTTAAGATAACCCTTTCTAATCATATATGTTGAAAATAAGAATAGCTCCTTAAAAAGTATTTTGATTCCCTGTAGTTAGAATTTTACAATGTTGCTACTAATATACAAACAAAATAAAATTTTCTGTCTAGTTTACACCAAATGCATCTTTCTGGTCCTTCCATAACCCCATCAAGACTGTCATTATGTTGATCAGATCTATTTGCAAATGTAATACGCTATTATATTGAACTTGCAACAATTTAAACACATACGTAGTTTTAAGTCCAGAAAACCTTCACATTATTCAGAATTCTGCTAATGGAAAAGCTCCATTAACTAGCACTTCTATATAAATAGGGTACATAGATAATTGATGATGTTCACAATGATTATTCTGAGGCACTGCAGGATCATCAAGTGCGTCTGACTCATCAGAGGAAAATTAAATTACATTCGGTGTCGTTTCAGTGTTGAGTGTATATTATCTTTCTTTTATTCTTGGAAATGGATAATATGTGCACGGTCTCTATGGTAACTCCCTATAAGCCAGAATATGTGATTAAATTAACCTCATTTTCCAACCATGCCAGATAATAGGGAATTTATTGTATGGGGTTCATCATAACTGTTCTTCATGGAAATTCAACTTTTACTCTTTACCAGAAAAACAGCCATGTTTTAAAAGTTTTACTTCAGCACTGAGTAGACACACATAAATATTTTGGTCATTTGGATTGAACTGAATTCTCAAGATTAAATGATATGATATTTGGGGAGGCATTACAGTACTCAATAACCAGTTATATGCTTGGATAATGCTGCCTTGTACTTATTAATTTACCCTTCCTAAAAGGGCATGTATTTCATCTTCACATTCATACTATGTGTACTGAATTTATCATTCATAAACAATTTAGCCAAAGGATTTCATGTTTATTCTTCAGACTTGATACCAGAAATATTCAGACACGGATATGGCTAAAGGTTTACATTGGCTTCTAAGTAAGACTCAAGAATATTCAAAGCTTTGTTTCAAAACTGCATAAAACTAGTTTGTTCCTTTAAACAAGTCAATTTACATCAGAGGTATAGAGAACTCACAAAATTGTGTAATAAATGACTGCCACTGTTATCAATCACATAGTAATATTTTCTTTTCGGTAGAATGTTTCACAAAGTGCCAGACTGGCACCATAAATTAGCCAGTAAGAAAAAATATTTAATCATTTGCAGAAGATAAATTTGAGCCACTGATAAGGGGCAAAGCTAAATTAGGTCAGACGTGAGATTAGATTATTTACCTATCCTGACATCTAGGCAGGGATAGATAGCATTCATCATTGACCTCAGAGGGATCTCTGATTTAGGTTGTAAGCAAAATGAACAAAGAGGCAGTGGAAAGGGAAGGTGGAGTAGAACCTGGAGATGTGCCCAGAAATGAGGTGTTTCATTTTGTAGTTATTCCTTTGCTTTTCAAATTACAGAGATAATATAAATAGGCTGTTAAAACTATCACATAGTCTAGAAATATAAGGTCAACTTAATTTGATCTTTGCTAATGTATTTATTATTTAATAAACTTTTTATTTTTGAATGATTATAAAGGTACAGGAAAGTTACAAAGATAATAGAGAGTTCCTAGATACCCCTCAGCCAGTTTCTCCTGTTGTTAACATCTTATAGTACCATGGTACATTTGTCACAATGAAGAACCCAGTATTGTTACTTTATTGTTACCTAGACTTCAGACTTTTTTCAGATATCATTAGTTTTTTCACTAGTGTTCTTTTTCTGTTCTAGGATTCCATCTAGGACACAATAATCACTATGTTTCCTTAGTCTCCTCAGGTCTGGGCATTTTCTTATACCTTTCTTGTGGTCCCATGACCTTGACAGTCATGAAGAGCTCTAGCCAAGTATTGTATAGTATGTCCCTCATGCCCTCGTATAGTAAGTTTTTCTGCATCTGTCCTTTTTATCTTTGTAGCAAATAAGTGTTGCCATTAATAGCAGGACGAATTTTTTTCCTCTATAGACATTCATCTTATGTATTACAATTCATTTCTGGAAATCACATTGTAAAGTAATTCTTAAAAGTAAATTGACTTTGCCCAAAGAACCATTGTTGTGATTGGGGTTATGTTTGTGACCAAAGACTTCACATCAAAAATCTATTATATATTTGATTGGTGTACCTCAAAGATTGCCCTTTGTAATTGTTTAAATGAAAAAAATTTAATTCCAAGTAATAGAATTTTAGGTCCTCAAAGGAATGTCAAGAGAGAGTCTAGCCTTGTTCCCAAACCATGTTATGTGTCAGAATCACCGTAGAGCTTTTACAGTATACATCCTGGGGCTCTGAGTCAGGGAATTTAGAGTCTGGTGGGAGTGTGCGTTATGGTAGTGGTAGAGCTCCTGCAGAGAGCTTCTCAACAAAGTTTGAGAATTCCTGGCTTAATAATCAAACGACTTAAGTTTCAAGATTGGAAAATCCAAAAACTCTGATATTTCTGGTCAGGCTCATGAGTGGGAAAGGTTGTTATTCACATTCCTCTACATGGAGTTTTAAAAGTGGAATAGTTTTTCCTAAATTCCCCCATGTGAAACTGTGAAAGAGAAGCAGTCCATGCACATTGTCTAGGAGGTTGGAGGTATTTGGGAGTTTATGCTACTCAGCCTCTAGAGTTTTCCACACCTCCCTAAACTGCCTGAGGAAAATGATATGGAGAGATTGAGAGATAGAGCTAATAAGAAAACAGTGCCTGAATGGCTAAAGCTGGAACAGCTCAAAGCCATTGAGAAATTGTTATTTTGTAGTCTTATGCATGGGGACAGGGATCCCAATATTTGATTTTCTAAAAAATAATTTTTTATTATATTAAATTTGTAGTGAGGTATGCTGTCTTTTGGGGAAAGATATGCCTCTTCACTATTCTTATGACAACATCAATACCAGTTGATTTTTCTGAAGCGGTAGGCATCTTCATGAGGCCCCTTAGTTAATGAATAACTGGGGATAGTGCTCCACACATTTTTCTGGAAGATATTAACTTGTTACACAAAAATTTTCCTTATTCATTATTCTAAACAAAATTCCTAATCCAGGATAATTGGTTCTCCCTCAAAACAGGAGATAGGTTGCACCTAATCTTTTGAAAATTGACAAGTATAAAAGTAGAATTAAGTCTTCTAATTAAAAATAGTATCGAATCATTTTAGCTTTTATTTAAGTATTTTTCCATTTGTCCTCCCTTTGGTCACAATCACAACTTTATGGTCAAATTTCATAAATAAAAATTAAGTTTTAATAAAAGTATCAGTTGAAGACAATGATTTAGGGGACTAAGATTTAAGATTATGGTGTCCTGTTGAGAAGAAGTATCAAGCAGCCAAGAATATTTCCGAGCCATTGATTTCCAAAAATATATTACTATTTCTTATTGTTTAGTGACGTTACCATACTAATTGAAAAGTGAAATGTTTTGTATTCCACATAACTAATGTCATTTTCTTTCAACTCTGGCATGGATTCTTTGGCTTTATGCAAATCACTTTGCTTTTTAGTATTGAAATAAGTAGCAATATAATCAGTTGATAATCATCAACTTTACTCACAGAATTACTGTATAGGGTATCCAAGAATGTCAAATTACTTTGAAACGGTTGTACAAATAACAAATAATTGTGTACTTCCTCCAAATCACTTATTTCTTAATTTGCAAATCATTACCTTTGCATTCTTAAAGAATGAAGTTTGTGCAATGACTAATTTACACAATTTTCTATTTAAATGCATGAAATTAATGAAAATGAAATTAGAAAATAATGCTAATTTACAGTTACAGTTTTCTTAAATTTCTATGTAATACAGTTTATACATAATAATTTTTCACTTTGTCTAATAATAATTATTTTAAATTGTTTTATGATTTTAAAAAGGTCTTTCCTTAGAAGGATTATAGGGCCTCTACTTGAAGTTGACCCCCCTCTCCTGTATAATTGCCTTTAGGACCGTGCTCTCACCAAAGATGAAAATGCTCCACCTTCTTCCTGTATCCTTTGCATCTTTTAACTAGCAGAGTTGAGGGTGTAGGCATTTTTTCTAGTGTGCCTGAAGCAGTGCTCTTACAAGCTGTGTTCCTTCAACACTTAAATGGAATATACAGTTTTAAATATGCCCATCATAGATGTATTCACACTCTAATACAGGTTCGCATGTAGTTACAAGTTGTACATATCTTGGAGACTCAAGGGTCCCCCTCAAAACAGGAGATAGGTCGTACTTAATCAGGAGAAACTGAGTCGCAGTAATTTTTGGTTGAGCACCTTTTTGTACACACAAGCACTTTTAATATAACTCATCTAAGTTTCCTTTGAAATTACAAGGAGTGCATGTGCATTGTTCAAACATAACCACTTAGAACATGCACTATGCTTTTCAGTCCCTAAATCAATATAAGACACACAGTTGCTTTCGTATCTATCTTCTCTAAATTTCTTGCTAGTTTGTTTGTGGCATTTTTCTCAACCAGCCATCTCTTTTCACCTAGCCCAACCCATTGTGATTTAGAAAGTTTAGCAATGCAGCAAAAGAGGAACAAATGGAAGCTAGAGGAGAAATAACAGGGCATAGGTTGTCTTTGATCAGTGGTTTCCAAGCTAAATTCCACAAAAGGTCAGTTAGGAGGCCAACAGGAGGGCCAACAAGGCAGGGGGAGGCGTCCAACTACCTCATCCAAATGCTGATATTGAATTTGAAGTATCTTTAATCTAGGGCTTTTGGAAAACCCGTGTCTTTGTTTACCAACCACTGCCTATGTTACAACACCTACATTCTGGACTTTCTTTATCCTTTTTGATTTTTGTATTTTGTTGAAATGTGTTGATTTCATCTGTTAACAGGCTAGGTAGAGCTAGAGATGGTAAGGAATGAGGAAGTGCTTGTGTGGGTGTGTGTGCGTACTTGTGTACAGAGGGTGCACTGTATTTGTTTTGAGTATAGAATAGACCCAAATCAGTTGTACCTGAGTAGGTAAAACACATTCTCCCACCCCACGCCAGATGCCCATCTAATTGCATTTTGACTTCTGTAGTAAAGATGTTTGCCTTGCCATCTTTAAATGTAGAACTTACTCCCTCTTTGTAGTTTATAAATTGATCTTTTTACTTTGTGACCAAAACAAATATAAATACATTGTGTGAAATTCTGAAAGAACAAACAAACTAAAAAGAAATACTCCTCTAGCCCACACGGGGATAAGTAAGGCTGATAAGTAACAATAAAAAAGAATATAAATGTTGGAACAAATTATTAAGTAACTTCCTCAAATTAAGTTAGAGTTGAGTTTATTATTTCCTTAGTAATATCTTTAAAGTGGAACTGAGACATTAAAAAAATCACTCAAAGGTGTTAACTATAGATTAAATTAAGAGTTTAAATACTGTTTTCCACTTTAGATTGTTGTATTTGGAACATAATACTTTCTTGGCTGAAATAATTCAGATCAATGGTTTTCAAACTGTTTCTTAGAGATTTCTTTGAATTGCTGTAGGGGCCAGCATGAGGGGCAGAGAAAACAAAGCAGACAGGATTCCTAACTCCCTTGTTTCAACCCAGGCAACCTCACATTTATCTCTTTTGTACGTCGCAGTTCCGCTTAGGGTTTCAATTAAGAGGAATCCAAGTGCTAAAGAGAAAACACAAAACTTTGAAAATCCCCAGCTTGGATCAAACTTTATTGCAAAGGACTGACTCCTAGAGTTTCTTCCACACAGAACTTAAATTGTACATTTTCATAAACTAATTTTAATATCAAAATTTGAAACTAAATGGGTGTATCTATGTCAATAAACATGTATATTATGTGAGTCTTTTTTTAATATACTTTAAGTTCTGGGGTACATGTGCAGATTGTGCTGGATTGTTACATAGGTATACACATGCCATGGTGTATGTGAGTCTTTTTAATGCTTACTGCTCAGGATACTAAACAAAATAGGATGGTTCTTATTGTTCATATACATTAGGGCAATTAAATATTATGTTCAGAGAATACAATGACTATCAGCATGTGAATGAAAGCATGCTAAATGGTAACCTAATTGTGAGTTGCTTAGAGAGGAGCCATAATATGTTAAAAATTTTAATAACATTTCTTATGGGAATTTTTAAATTATAAGAGTAATACCTGTATGTTATAACAAGTTCTGAGTTGTTTGCAAGGACAAATGGGAGCTGATTGGGTACAGGATATGGTAGTAGCCATGCTTCAAGCAGACATGGGGCACTCCATGTAGGAGTGAGATATATTGTGGCTTTCCAGGCCACATTAAGAAATCTGAAATTTAATCTGCAGATAAATATAAGGAAATATTGAAATGTGTGTTATTTGAATGACATAACCAGACTTGTGTCTTAGAACAGTAGTCCCCAACCTTTTTGGCACCAGGAACTGGTTTCATGGAAGACAGTTTTTTTCACAGACCAGGAGTAGTATTACACACTTTATTTCTATTGTTATTACATTGTAATATATAATGAAATATTATGTAACTCACCATAATGTAGAATCAGTGAGAGCTCTGAGCTTGTTTTCCTGCAACTAGATGGTCCCATCAGGGGGTGATGAGAGACAGTGACAGATGATCAGGCATTAGATTCTCATAAGGAGTACACAACTTAGATCCCTAGGGTTCACACTCCTATGACAGTCTACTGCTGCCACTGGTCTGACAGGAGGCGGAGCTCAGGTGGTAATGCAAGTGATGGGGAGCAGCTGTAAGTACAGATGAAGCTTCGCTGGCTCACCTGCCGTTCTTCACCTCCTGCTGTGCAGCCAAGTTCTGTCGCCCAGGGTTTGGAGACCCCTGTCTTGGAAGATTGTTCTGATAGCAGTAGGCAGAGTGGATTATAAGGGGACAAGAATGTGAATAAGGAAACAAGTCAGACCGATTACAAGGATCCAAGTGAGAAATGATGATGGCTTCAACCAAGCCATTATTAATTAGCAATGGAGATGGGGAAGAATGGGGCAGATCCAAATGAGACAAAAAGAAATGCCAAAGTCCCTAAGTAGTTGAATGTGGGGACTGAAGGAGAGGGAAGGAACAAGGATGACTTCTGCATTTTGCTAATGCATTTCATGCATGGCTACTGTCATTCCTGACGTGAAGATAAAAGAGCACAAATGTTTGAGATAGTGAATGAAGGTTATATTTATTTTTCCATAAAATGTGTGAGTGTATGTATGTCTTCTAGACCCGGATCTGAAAGTATATAGGTTAAGAGCACAAGCCACTGTGTTCACATCTTTACCTTCCACATCCTAGGTATGTGGCGTTGGATCTGCAAGGGTATTTCCTCACCCATAAAATGGGGAAAATATTAATGTCTACCTGTTAGGGTTGTTGTGAGGTACTTTAGAGTATAGCAGGTAGTGAAAGATTCATGCATGTTATCAAATATTATTAATTTTTATTCTCCTCAGACCTAGTTTCCTCATCTGTAAGCTCATGAAGGGGGAGGGGAATTGTGCTGGATTACATGACTGGGGTTATAGTTACCCGTAAAGTTTTTCAATCTAGTATGTCTGCTCTCTTTTTACAAGTGTGTAGCAAACACAGTTTTACTCAAAAATGTTCATCATTTCTAGGAACTTGCCACATCAGACTCAGATTCCCCAACAGCAGACGACAGGTGAGTGCTAATAATAATAATTTCATGTTTATGGATGAATCTAATAGATTAAAAGATAATTATGGCACTATATATATAAAATTTGTGTCATAGACGTAGACATAACTTAGAACCTCAGAATAATAGCTTAGATTATGACGTAGATTGGCATCAGAATGATAAACACAGGGTAAATGATCTTAGAGCAAAAGCATCCATGGAGGTCCTGTCTAATTAAGGAAGACTGAATAAAACCCCTTTCCTTTAGTGAAGCTCCCTATTCTTCCCCTTGGTATGAAAGATTCTTAGCTTGGATGCATCCAGGATTTGTCTCAGTAAGTGAGCAGCTTGAAACTGACTCTTACAAAAGGAAAGCATTGTGACTAATCACTGAGGCTTCATTGGGATAAATGAGAAGTGGCTGGCCTGGTTTTAAACCCGTTTTAAAAAGCTGTTATAACATGACCAGTGACAACAAGATGGTGGACAATTCTCCTTGGACTATTCTATTTCCCTAAGACTTGCTTTCTTTATTTCTTTCAAGTGTCCCTAAAAAATTTCCACAGCCAATTATTTCATTCATCTCTATACTGAGTAGATAACTTATTCATGATTGTCTTCTAATTAGTGGTTGATTCCTAGTTCTAATTGCCAGGCAACCATTAATGCCTTTATAGCTCTTTTGGAAAAGCAAGAGAAGTTTTAAAAATGTAAGTTGGATGTGGAATTCTAAGTATGAATAGTGGCATTGTGATAGGGAAACTATTAAGTAAGTCTCTTAAAAACTTCAGGCACATCCAGAAATGTATTGCATGTTTTCATTCAGAAATTATCTTCTCTATTACTGCTTTCGTGAATTTAAGGAGATTTTCGTTTGACAACTTTTCAAAGATTTGAGGCAAGTATAATGAAATTGTTCGTCAGATTTCAGTTACAGGATAATGTTTATCAGAATTTTTCCTACAATTTGATTACTCAGTTTTAATTAAATGCTAATGTGTTTCAACAAGACTATTCAATATATTGATGTGTTGTTGCTACTTTGTAAGTATTCAGGAGATTGATGAAGGAACAAACTTTGTTATAAAAATGAGTCACCTAAAGAGAGAAAAAGATAAATGAATTCCTAGTACCACTAATTTCATGGCTATTTTTTTAAAGAGGAAAATTTCTAAAAGAATATTTCTACAATGGAAACGATAGAACTTCATCATTAACCTTGTAGCTTCCATCTCTCCTAAGATGTGTATCTTCTGATGCTTAATTATTTCAGGCATGGAGTGAGTAGAAAGGAGGCAATTTCTAGAAAAATAGTAAATATTTCTTTCGAGTATTTAAAAATCTAGACTTTACTTACTTACCCACTAGGGGAAATAGGAAACTTTAGTAGATGATATTAGGGCAATTTAATAGTCACATAGATTTTTTTTTAGCAAGTATGCTTGTTAACTTGCTACATTTTAGTAACAGAGCGTTTTCAAATACAAGGACAATTTTTGCCTAAAGAAATACAAGAGCTGGAGTTTTCCCAAGGGCTTTTAAGGTTGTTTAACCCAATTTATAAAGTTATTTTTCTGAAACAGATTTTTGGGAGCAGGCATTTTGCTTGAGTCAAGAAAGCTTTGCTCTTCTTTTTAGTTAACACTAGAGCCTATTACCTTCTTGCTTTCTTACATTTTTCTGCAATTTGGATTATATTACTAAAATACACTATCTCTTCTGGTTGTTTTGTTGTTACTATCTCCTCTTGGTTGTTTTGTTGTTATTTAGTTTTTTTCAGTGAGTCCCTACAATATCTAAGTGCCAAAGGGAGAGAGACCACCCCAGCATTTTGTTATAATTATGAAAGATTGGTGTGTTTGTACCTCTGGTACATTTAAAACTAAATGGAGGCCGGGTGTGGTGGCCAAGGCAGGTGGAACACCTGAGGTCAGAAGGTCGAGACCAGCCTGGCAAACATGGTGGAAACCCCTTCTCTACTAAAAAAAAATACAAAAATTTGTTGGGTGTGGTGGCACGTGCCTGTAATCTCAACTACTTGGGAGCCCGGGGCAGGAGAATCACTTGAACCAGGAGGCAGAGGTTGCAGTGAGCTGAGATCACACCACTGCACTCCAGCCTGGACAACAGAGCGACTCTGT
>NW_016107352.1:1537680-1539706 GCF_001604975.1 Cebus imitator | reverse complement strand
TCCTGGAGAGAAGGGCTACTGGGCAATTTATATTCCTTATTGCCATTCTATTTATTTAAATAAAAAAAGTTTGTTTCTCAATTTCTAACTTATTCTATCTACAAATGCATGGATTCAGTGCCATTCATATATTTTTGTGAGTACAACAGCTTTTCTATTCTTTTACCCTGATTATCCTAATACTGCAAAGAGGTACCTACATTTATGAATGATTATCGTTAAATAGTAACTGGAGTTTTCCAAGTACCACAGCACACTATGCATGTGTCAGTTTTCTTTATGAAGGTAATTTAGGCACAAGAGTTTGTCTTGGATATCAAGTAATTTTATTTGTAGCTACCTGTATGGAATTTATCAGGAGAAAGTATATCTTGAAGTTCTTTTTTTAATTAAGTTCCTTGTTTTCTTTTAAATTCTCATCAAAAC
Source organism: Cebus imitator (assembly GCF_001604975.1). NCBI lineage: Eukaryota > Metazoa > Chordata > Mammalia > Primates > Cebidae > Cebus > Cebus imitator. The sequence continues at coordinate 1,539,280 of NW_016107352.1, read as the reverse complement.
TTTAAGAAATGAACTAGCTGCTGGTGTTGTAGTCCTGGACTTGAGCACTAGCTGGGATAATAGAGCAGTTAAAAGCTGACAGTCACACTAACTTTTGGACTAGACCCAAACCATTAGGTTTGATGCCCCTTCAGGTTTTCTCATTTTCTCTGCCCTACCAGCCCACATGGTATTTTTTTTTTTAAGCCATGATTAAAAGGTACAGTCATTCTTTTTGTTTATTGTGGGAGGAATTTTCAGACTGTACCTTTTGGGAAATATAAAATATTATAGCTTTGGCCCACGAAGGAGAGGATTAATTTAGAATTTTTTCTTTCGTTTTTTTAACTAAATACAGAGAAATCATGCAATGTAATTATTTTACATTGTATTAAGAAGATGGAGATTGTATCCTTGCCATAATTTGCTTTGCTCAAAATCTAAAAGTATCCATGCCCTAACGCCTGCCCATATTCATTCTTACACATTGCAGGTAAATGGTATCCCTGAAGAAAGAAAACTGACTGAAGCAATGAATTTATAATCAGACGATATGGCAATTATATCATATTTCTTTTCTCTTCCAATAATGCATGAGCTTTTCTGGCATATGTTGTGCATGTTGACAGTATTAAGTGTGTAGCAAGTAATACAACATAACTTTCATTTTACTAATGTATTTTTTGTACTTAAAACATTTTTGACAATTTGTAAAACATTGATGACTTTATATTTGTTACAATAAAAGTTGATCTTTAAAATAAATATTATTAATGAAGCCTAATGTCTGGTGAAATTTATTTGAATAAAGTATCTTCTTCCTATTTAGTAGAAATCTTTTAATTGCTAGAAACAGGTTTGTGTGTTCAGTCTCATTCCACAAGACTTTATTTAGTCCTTCCTATAAATATATAAAATGTCTGTGCTTCAGTGTTCCAATTGAGCAACCCATTTAAATAATATTTTAACTCTTGTGGCCTGTAAATCCTGTTGTTTTTTATACCACTTGGAGTATTTTCAAATAAACCTAGTTTTATGGATTGTGAAACTGATGATATCCAGTTAATGCAGAGCAGCCAAGGTCTCACACTTAGCTGACTTCATAATCAGATATTTGGGTTTTTTTTTTTTTTTTCTTTAGCTATACCCACTGAAATGGGAGGATATTTGGATCTAGAAGCAAGACAGGAGTTGTTACACAAAAAGAATAGTTACTGCTAATGTGACATCAGTTAGCTCCAAAACCCCAGAGTTCCTTGCAGTAACTCTTTATGTTCAAGGCTCTATTGCTTCTTCTTACCATTTTGGTCTGCTTCATGCATCTTGGATACTATTGGATCAGTGTGGCTATCATGTCACCTGGCAGGGCAGCTTTCCTTGCAGACTGGGCTAGCTGGAAAACCTTCTCTTAATCTACTTTGGGCAAATTTTTGTGTCACCTATTAGTTGGCCGGAGATCACAAAAATTCCAAAATCCAGACAGACTCCCTGTTAATACTATGTACCGCAACTTGTTTTCCACTTAGGGAGAATACTCTATCATATCATTGACATTAGGACCTCCCTCTTCTTTCTAGAACAGAGGAAGTAGGTTCTCTTATTTCTTTCTTTTTTTTTTTTT
>NW_016107352.1:1527034-1537460 GCF_001604975.1 Cebus imitator | reverse complement strand
CGGGGTTTCACCATGTTGACCAGGATGGTCTCGATCTCTTGACCTCGTGATCCACCCGCCTCGGCCTCCCAAAGTGCTGGGATTACAGGCTTGAGCCACCGCGCCCGGCCCTCTTATTTCTTAAAGATATCTCTCTTACTCTTATTTCTTCCTAAGGTATCTAGGGCATTGCCACTTACTGTTCTCCAGGAGTATCAGCTTGAGATTGTAAATGTATTGCATCAGAGTCATGGCCTAGGAGGAATGCAATGTCAAGGCTCCAGAGGACCGGATTTTGGCACAGACAGAGTAAACTGTTGCTCCTGTCAGGTGAAACCAAACTGCTCCTGATAGTCCAAGTGAGCAGCAACAAGGTAACACACGATCAACATATCGTGGACTACAGATCAGAAATCAGGAATTTTATTAATCTATTTAGTAAAGAAGCCATTTGGAGATGGGAAAGTACAGTTGGAGTTAGCATTGGTTTTTGCATTGACCATACTGACGTATTGAATGGGGAGAGAAATCATTGGCCCCCATCTTACAAATCTTTAATAATAGCTTTAATCTCTGCAGTTCCCCCTGAGAAAGCAATCTTCCTTCTGACTTAATATTTCGATGGGGAAAAGAGTCCAAATAATTTCCCCGTCGTTGATGCTACGCTAATAGTCCTTGAGGACTTAAGGGTTTTTCTGTTTTTGTTTTTGTTTTACAAAGTGAGGATTGTGGCATACGTTGAGGATTTCTATCCCAACTATACACTCTCATAGTGGGCAAATGGCTGGCTGTTGAGTTTTGGGTCCTGGTAGTAAATTTAAAACACCTTTTTCAGTTAGCCAGCATAATCCCTTGCCCTAAAATACTGACTATAATGGTTCTCCACATTTCCAGGAATTCAAGTAAGCTTAAGATTTAGATTCCAAATCCCCTAAAAGTCTGCGCCTTTTCCACCCTCCAAGCTATAGTTACCCATATACATGACAACCTCTCTTTGAGGAAGGTCTAGGTTCAATTACCACATGGGGTGTACCTGAGGTTGCAAGATTTCCCATCATTCCACAGGGTCCATATCTACAATCTGGTTCTTTCGAATTGACTTAAGGGACCATGATTCTTTTAAACATTGACTTTAGTAAGGCCGTCTCCTACCAAACGTGTGTTTATTTCTATCCGCCTTCAGTCTTTACTTGGAGGCTAGATCAGTAATGGTACTGGGCGGTGAGCAACAAGGGATTGTTGATCTTTAGAAGTGCCAATGGCAGTAATGAAATTGAAAGCTCCTAACCAGTTATTTAGGTCAAAACATGCATTAAAAATTCACATCTGTAAAGTCTACACTGATGATAGAAAAGAGCACTTAGTAAAGCTGTTAAGGCTAAATTTGAGGCTAAGAGAATACTTAGAAGAGAAAATTAAATAGAAAATAACATCAAGGTCAGTGCCTCCAAGAACAGACATAGCAAATAGGTGAGGTGAGTGACCCTTGGGATCAATGGTCCAAGACCTGAGCTATTACTTCTCATGTCTTGACCATACCAATTAAGGATGAATAAAAGCCTTTAAGCAAACCATCCTAAAATAGGGCAGCTTCAAAAATTTGCATTTCAGAATTTCCTATTAAACACCTCTACCATCTGCTTAGTTACTGAATGCCTAATACATTACTGTAAGTCAGATAGTGTTCTAAGGATGCAATGGTGAGCCAAATTAGACATAGGCTTGTTCTCAAAGAGTTTACATTCTAGTGGAAAAGACATATTAATCAAGTAGTTATACAAATAAATGCCAACCTGTAATAGTGATAAATGCTATGATGGAAAGTGATGCTATAAAAGTTTATCACAGCAGGACTTGACCTAGTCAGCAAGGTCAGAGAAGCTTCCCTAAAGTTTGGTTGATACCAAAAGAATGAGCAGTAAATGTTAAGATGAAACTATCAACTGAATAAACAAACAACCTACAGAATATGAGACAGTTTTTGCAATCTATCCATCTGACAAAGGTTTAATATCCAGCATCTATAAGAAACTTAAATTTACTAGGAAAAAAAAAATTAAAAACTGGGCAAAAGACATGAATAGATAATTCTCAAAAGAAGACATACATGTGGTTAACAAACACAAAAAAAAAAGCTGGCCAGGCACAGTGGCTCACGCCTGTAATCCCAACATTTTGGGAAGCCAAAACAGGCAGATCACTTTAGGTCAGGAGTTCAAGACCAGCCTGGACAACCCCGTCTCTACTCAAAATACAAAAATTAGCCAGGCGATGTGGCAGGCACCTATAATCCAAGTTACCCAGGAGGCTGAAGTAGGAGAATCGTTTAAACCCAGGAGCTGTAAGTTGCAGTGAGCTGAGATCATGCCACTGTACTCTAGCCTGGGCGACAGAGTGAGACTCAAAAAAAAAAAAAAAAAAAAAAAAAAAAAAAACAAAACCTCAACATCAACATCACTGATCATTAGAGAAATGCAAATCAAAACCACAATGAGATACCATCTCACACCAGTCAGAATAGCTATTATTAAAAAGTTAGAAAATAACAGTTGATGGCAAGGTTGCGGAGAAATAGGAATGCTTTTACACTGTTGGTGGGAGTGTAAATTAGTTCAATCATTGTGGAAGACATTGTGGTGGTTTCTCAAAGACCTAGAGACAGAAATACCATCCAACCCAGCAATCCCATTGCTGGTACATATGCAAAGGAGTATAAATTATTCTATTATAAAGATACTGCACATGTATGTTCACTACAGCACTATTCACAATAGCAGAGATATGGAATCAACCTAAATGCCCATCAATGATAGACTGCATAAAGAAAATGTGGTACATATACACCATGGAATGCTATGCAGCTGTAAAAAGGAATGAGATCATGCCCTTTGCAGGGATATGAATGGAGCTTGAGGCCATTATCCTTAGCAAACTAACACAGGAACAGAAAACAAAATTCCACATGTTCTCATTTATAAGTGAGAGCTAAATAATGAGAACACATGGACACATCAGGAGTAACAACACACACTGGGACCTGCTGGAGGGCAGGAGCTGGGAAGAGGGAGAGAAACAGGAAGAATATCTAGTGGGTACTGGGCTTAATACCTGGGTGATGGGATGATTTGTGCAGCACACCATATGGCACACATTTACCTATGTAACAAACCTACACATCCTACACATGTACCCCTGAACTTAAAAGTTGGAAATAAAAGGACAAAAAAATGCCTTTGATGTCAACTGAAACAATGAGAATGGATGTTTGCCTGTCTGACAGTGTTGGACAGTGTATTAAAATGGGCATTGATACATAGTCAGTGAGATTTTAAGTTGGTACCACTTTCTGGGAAGAGACTTGATACTATGTTCTAAGAGCTTTTAAGTTTGATTTCATATGAACCAAGCAATTTCTAATTTTAGTTTGGATTCTCATATTTATCTCTTGAGGAAACACAGCACTGTTCATGGCACTAGGAGACTGATATTTTTCACCGTAAATTTAAAAATTGGCCTTATGAGTCTGTGTGTCTAATGTGAGTCTATCCCTAAATGGTAGCTCTCTTTATGGGATTCTGGCAAAATCAGACTCCCGAATCTGTAAATCAAAAGCCAACCCATGCACTATAGTTAATTGAAGGAATAAGGGTTCCCTGAAGAGGGTGCTTGAAGTGATGCAGTCAGTGATTCTTTGCAACACCTTGGCTGACTGCTCCCTGTTCAAACTGCAACAGAAAATATAGATTGAGTTTTACTTGAAAAGAAACTAAGAGAATGATATGCTTCAGGCTGGTTTGGGAAGAAGTATTCCACGTATGAGCAAAAGGGTAGGGCAGGAGTAAACTCTATGTGCATTCTGAAATAATTGGCAGCTTTGCAGCCTAAGATGAGCAGCCTTAGGTGACAAGAGAAGTGACTCAAGAGTTCTTAGGCCATCTGTTGGAACAAAGGTGATTTTAGGAAAAAAAAAATCTAACAACTTGTGATGGCACTAAGATTAGGAAAGTTATAAACTATACCCTGACTTTATCTGCAATGTTATAATTTTTGTTATTTTTGTAAGGAAGAATGTATTTATATCTTACTTGAGTAATTTGAAAATCTTTAATAAAAATTTAAGGAAATGCCAAAAAATGCTAAGATGATGAGGAATAATAAAAAATATTTGAGGCAGATAGAAGAGCATTATCTAAGCCCTTTGGAAGAAGAGATCCTAGTGAGTCTAGATTTCCATCAAAGTCCAATGTAGCCACAGTACGGAGACTAGGCAAGAGATGGTGAAGTATAGGGGTAGGCGAGATCTAAGAGGTAGATAGGCCAAAACCATGCATGAACTTAAAGGAGAAAAACTCTGAAGGGTTCTAAGAATGAAAAATGTGATGTGGTCATATTTAACCTTTTTATATATACAAATAATCCAACAATAATATAGAGAGCAGATAGGGCAGTTGGAAAGAGTGGGTGTGGTTATACCAGTCAGAAATCTATTATAGATATAATAGATATCTGGGGAAATCTTGGGGATATGGTAGCTTTGACTAGGATAGTGGTGGGAGATTCAAGAGCTATTTAGGAGGTAAAAAAGGCAGCAGTTGTTAGAACATTGATACTTTGGAAAGGGTGTTGAGGAACAGAGAGGAGCCAGTTCTGATGTGTGGGTTTTTCTTGGTCAAACGGTGGCAATATCCATTGTGACAGACAATAGTGGATGAGAATCAGGATTGAGGAAAATGATATGAGCTAGTTTTATGCAAAGTGAACTTAAGGTACCTCTGAGAAAACCAAAAGAAGTAGGCAGTTGAAACTCAAGCGTAGAGATTTGGACTGGTGATATGATTGGTGAGTCATCTGGATATGGGTATTCATTGAAACCACAGGATCTGATGAGAAAACTGGTACTCATTTTGTCACCTGAACATTCATACAGCAGCTAAAGTGTGTTGCAATTATTCCTCCAATAGCTAGCAAAAAGGATAAGGTACATGAAGTTGAATATTTGCCAGAATCTAATGATCAGAGAAAGTCTGAGATGGTATTTTCTTGACATTTTACAAAATTAAAATGTAATGCTACTTATTTTTGTACAAATTTTATTACTTTCTTAATAAATCTTACATTTTTAAAGGTTGTTCATTGCTTCAAGGATTTATGTGATCAGATCATCTCACTTGGCATTTAATTAGTAGGATGCAGTTCATTTTAGGTAGTTTATCATGTAGTTTTCATATTATGTTTAATTTTTATGTGATAAAGATTCTTCTTATTACCTTAATTTGGGAGTCCATGCATGTACCTAAAGCAAATTAAGTGTTAAGACAATAAAGAAATATGGAGATAAACTGGCCTAGTAAAGTAACATACCCCTTTCCTTTTATTTTTTTTTAAACATTTCAAAATATCTTATTGGATTGAGTATCAGGACCATTTCATTCATTCATTGAGTGAATATTTACCTAGGACCTTTTATGTTCTAGGCATTGAACTATGCACTGGTGAATAAAACATAGTGTATTATGGAAGATAATGAACAAAGTCTAGTACACTGTCTGGTACTAGTTAGTGCTAAATAAATATTTGTTGGCAGAATAAACCTAACATCTAATCTAAAAGTTATGAAAGTTAAAAAAGAAAGTATTGTGATAGAGAATGAGGAAAGGAAGCTACTTGGATTAAATGATCAGAATAGAGGTCTATCTAAAGAGAAAATATCTGAAGACAAGATTTGAAGACTAATTATGTGCCACTCATGCTTAGCATTCTGGTCAGAGGAAACAGCATGGGCACAGACCCAAAGGCAACATCATGAAAACAGGCAGTTGTAGTTTCTGCCCAGTATCAACTTACCCTTCTTCTAGCAACTTTACACAACCATTGCTGCTCTACTTTCCAGCCACGTACTTCCACCGAAGGTGACTCCACACCTTGCACAAGATCTCAGGTCTGGCTAATCAGAACACTGCATTTCTCTGGTCAGGGTTTAGACCTCTGACTCACTAGGACCTGTGAGATATAATTTAATTTTACTAAGAATGGCAAATGAGTGGGGGGCTCTTATCCAATATACTTGAATTTGGGGTCAAAATAAGGCCAACAAAAAAAAAGTAGAGGACCAACAGAATGGTCAGAAATCAATTCTCTATGTACGCAGGTGGTTAGGTTGGGTAACACTTGACTCTCGAGAACATAAAGGATCTCTGTGTTGTTGAAACATATTGAATGAGAGGGAAGTGGGCTTAAAGATGATTCTGGGGATATAAACAGAGTCCTATTAGTCTCATAGACTTTGATTGTGGAGTTTGGATTTAATTCTAAGAACACTGAAAATAAACCATTTAAAGTAGAAAAAAAACATCTGTTTTTCTAAAACTGCTGTTTTACCTGTCTGGTAGTTCCCTTGATGACCCACTTGCAAATCTGTCTTTATTTGACCTGACTCAGAGCTCTTCCAGCATAAAAACATTTTCCCTGGGGTATTTTTGAAAACACAGGCAATTTATAAATTTTCCAGCTGCCTAAAATTGTGGATAACAGCTGGGACAAAGAATTGATTAACCAAAGGGCTTATAAGGAAAAGCTTAGCGAATAAGATTTCCATAGGGGCTTTGAAAAGTTTCAACATCTTTTTGGAATCTACACATGAATGTGTAGGGCTGTGTGAATGCTCAGGAAAGACCTAAGAAGAAGAGCCCTATATTCTCATCTTGGGATAACCTTGAGTCTCTGTGAGATCAGGTAGTGAATGCTAACACAGAGCTATCAACTGCCTGTCTCAATGTTAAAGCATTCCCCAACATTTACATAGAAATTTTTGGCAAATGTATGTAAGAACATATCTGTTTATTAGTTGACTACTAAGATAACTAATCAGAAACTTTAGTAGCCACACATGACAAAGAATATGGGCTTTATAGGATTAGTTCACAGAAGTCATTGGGGAGCAGAAGTTGGGAGGATAATCTGATGTCCAGGGTCGCCATATTATTTAAAAAATCCAGTTTTCACAAACACACAAAACCTCATATAAATGTGTAAAGAATCAAGAAACCATAGTCCATACCTAGGAAATAAAGCAATGAGTAGAAACTGCCCAGGAAACATAGAAGTTGGACCTACTAGGCAAGTACTTTAAATCAGTTATTTTATCTAGAGAACTAAAGGAAACCACGTCTAAATAACTAAATGTAAATATGAGACTAATATCTCACCAAACAGAGAATATCAATACAGAGATACAAATTGTAAGAAACAAATAGAAATTCTGAAATAAACAAGAAAAGAACTGAAATGAAAACTTCACTATTATATTGGGGATATCCAATACTATACTCAGGTTCAATGATTCACTAGAAAGACTCACAGAACTCAGAAACTGCCATATTCATGGTTACAGTTTATTATGGCAGAAGGATATATCATAATTGACAGAGGGAGAACTTACATGGATTAAATCTGAGAGAAATCAAGTTCAAACTTCCAAGTATCCCTTCCCAGTGGAGTCACATAGGTATGTCTTTAATTGTTCTAGCGGGAATGTATGACCACACATGTGAAACGTTGCTAGGGAAGTTCACCTAAGCTTTGGTATCAGAGTTTTCATTGGGTTTGTCAATCACGTAGGCATGCAGTGCCCATATGAATGACCTCAGATACTCAGACTCCAGTCTTCCACAGAGAAAAATCAGGCATTCATCACAAATCACTTTTTTAGGATAAACTTATCCAGTCAAACTGGTACAGTATAGCACGAGGGCTTAGTCATACAAAAACAGGAGTTTACCATAAATACCATAAATACAGTATGGTTCAGGGCTTTAGGCATACAGACACTTAACATCAGGAAGAATATTCCAAGGGCTCAAAGGCTACTTTCCAGGAGCCAGCTAATGGCCAGGCCTGAAGATAAACACTTCTTTTAAATGTATAAGATCTGAGCATCCCAATCCTCCTACCTAAGGGTTTAACAGCAGATTTGAGCAGGCAGCAGAAAAGAATCAGCAAACTTGAATATGGGACAAATGAGATTATCCAGTCTGAAGAAAAGAAAAGAAAAAGAATGAAGGTAAATAAATATAGCTTGAGAGACCTGTGTTATTCCATAAGCATATCATCATATACATAACGGAAATCGCAGAAGGAGAAGAGAGAGAGCAAGAGACAGACAGGAAGTATATATCAAGAAACAATGGCCAAAACTTCCAAAATTTGATGAAAAACATCACATATTCAAGAGCTCAATAAACTCCAAGCAGGAAAAACTCAGAGATCCACACTTAGATACATTATGATCAAACTACAGAAAGACAGAGACTCTTGAAAGCAGTAAGAAAAATGTAATTTTAACATGTGCAAGTGCTCCTCAACAAGATTAACAGTGGATTTCTCATCAGAAACCATGTAGGCAAGAAGGCAGAGGGATGACATATTCAAAGTCAACCTTGGGGAAAAAAAAATCACCAACCAAAGATTTTGTATCCAGCAAACTTATTTTTAAAAACTGAAGAAGAATTTAAGAGATTCCCAGATAAATACAAAGTAAAGAAATGCTAGAAAGCCTGCCCTATCAGAAATATTAAAGGGAGTCCTACTAAGAGTGTTAGACAGATCACTGAGGCAGAAAATTAACAAAGATATTCAGACCCTGAACTCAACACTGGACCAAATGGATCTGATAGACCTCTACAGAACTCTCCACTGAAAAAAACAGAGTATACATTCTCATCATTACGTGGCACATGCTCTAAAACTGACCACATAATCGGACATAAAACAATCCTCAGCAAATGCAAAAGAATGGAAATCATACCAAACGCTCTCTTGTACCAGAGCACAATAAAAACAGATGTTAAGACTAAGAAAATCACTCAAAACCATGCAATTACATGGAAATTAAACAACATGCTTTTTAATGACTTTTGGGTAAATAATGAAATCAAGGCAGAAATCAAGAAGTTCTTTGAAACTAATGAAAACAAAGCCAAAACATACTAGAATCTCTGGGACACAGCTAAGGCAATATTAAGAGGGAGATTCATAGCACTAAATGCCCACATCGGAAAATTAGGAAGATCTTAAATTAACAACTTAACATCACAACTGATAGAATTCGAGAAGCAAGAACAAATCAACCCCAAAGCTAGCATAAGACAAGAAATAACCAGAATTAGAGCTAAACTGAAGGAGACTGAGACATGAAAAACCATTCAAAAGATCAACAAATCCAGGAATTGGTTTTTTGAAATAAATAAGATAGGCCACTAGCTAGACTAATAAGGAAGAAAAGAGAGAAGATCCAAGTAAAACAATTAGAAATGATGATAAAACTGTTACCACTGACCACAAAAAAATAAAAAATAACCATCAGAAACTACTATGAATACCTCCACACACACAAACCAGAAAATGTAGAAGCAATAGATAAATTGTTGGACACATACACCCTCCCAAGACTGAACAAGGAAGAAATTGATTTCCTGAACAGACCAATAACAAGCTCTAAAACTGAATCAGTAATAAGCAGCCTACCAACCAAAAAAAGCCCAGGACCTGATGGATTCACAGCCAAATTCTACCAGATGTACAAAGAAGATCTGGTGCTATTTCTATAGAAACCATTCCAAAAAATTAAGAAGGAGGGACTCCTCCTCAACTCATTCTATGAAGCCAGCATCATCCTGACACCAAAACCTGTCAGAGACGCAACATAAAAAAGAAAACTGAAGTCCAATATCCTTGATGAACACTGATGCAAAAATCTTCAACAAAATACTTGCAAACTGAATCCAGTAGCACATCAAAAAGTTAATCCACCACAACCAAGTAGGTTTCATCCTGGGATACAAGGTTGGTTCAACATACACAAGTCAATAAATGTGATTAATCACATAAAATGATAGACAAAAACCACGATTATCTCAATAGATACAGAAATATCTTTCAATAAAATTCAACACCCCTTCATATCAAAAACTCCTGATATACTAGGTATTGAAGGAACATACCTCAAAATAATGAGAGCCATCTATGACAAACCCACAGCCAACAGTATATGAATGGGCAAAAGCTGAAAGCAATCTCCTTAAAAATCAGCACAAGACAAGAATGCCCTCTCTCACAACTCCTATTCAACACAGTACTGGAAGTCGTAGCCAGAGTAATCAAGCAAGAGAAAGAAAGAAAAGGCAACCAAATAGGAAGAGAGGAAATCAAACTATCCTGTTTGCAGACAAACATGATTCTATACCCTGAAAAACGCCATAGTTTCAGCTCAAAAGCTCCTTTAACAAATAAACAACTGCAGTAAAGTTTCAGGATATAAAATCAACGTATAAAAATCACTAGCATGGCCGGGCGCGGTGGCTCAAGCCTGTAATCCCAGCACTTTGGGAGGCCGAGGCGGGTGGATCACGAGGTCAAGAGATCGAGACCATCCTGGTCAACATGGTGAAAC
>NW_016107352.1:1525370-1526907 GCF_001604975.1 Cebus imitator | reverse complement strand
GACTCAAAAAAAAAAAAAAAAAAAAAAAAAAAAAAAAAAAAAAAAAAAAAAAAAAAAATCACTAGCATTCCTAAACATCACTAACAGCCAAGCCAGGAGCCAAATCAGAAAGGCAATTCCATTCACAATTGCCAGAAAAAGAATAAAATATCTAAGAATACTGCTAGTCAGAGGTAAAAGATCTCTATAATGAGAATTACAAAACACTGCTCAAAGAAATCAGAGAAGACACAAACAAATGAAAAAACTTCCCATGCTGATGGATGGGAAGAATCAATTTCATTAAAATGGCCATACTACCCAAAGCAATTTACAGATTAATGCTATTCTTATCAAACTATCAATGACACTCTTCACAGAACTAGAAAAACTATTTTAAAATTCATATGGAACCAAAAAAGATCCTGAAGAGCCAAAGCAATCCTAAGCACAAAGAACAAAGCTGGATGCACCATGTTATCTGATGCCTCAAACTATACTACAGTGCTGCAGTAACCAAAACACCATGGTACTCATAGAAAAACAGGAACATAGACCAATGGAACAGAATAGAGGAAATAAGGCTGCAACTCCTATGACCATCTGATCTTCAACAAAGCTGACAAACATGCAATGGGGGAAAGACTCCCTAGTCAATAAATGGTGCTGGGATAACTGGCTAGCCATATGCAGAAAATTGAAGTTTGACTCCTTCCTCACACCATATACAAAAATCAACTCAAGATGGATTAAAGACTTAAATATAATACCCAAAACTATAAAAACCCTGAGAGACAACCTAGGAAATACCATCCTGGACATAGGAACAGGAAAGATTTCATTACTCCAACTGTTGATGGGAGTATAAATTAGTTCAACCATTGTGGAAGACAGTGTGGTGATTTCTCAAGGATCTAGAACTAGAAATACCATTTGACCCAGCAATCCCATTACTGGGTATATACCCAAGGGATTATAAATCATTCTATTATAAAGACACATGCACACATATGTTTATTACAGCACTGTTCACAACAGCAAAGACTTGGAATAAACCCAAATGCCCATCAATGATAGACTAGATAAAGAAAATGTGGCACATATATACCATGGAATACCATGCAGCCATAAAAAAGGATTAGTTCATGTCCTTTGCAGGGACACAGATGAATCTGGAAACCATCATTCTTAGCAAACTGACAAAAGAACAGAAAACCAAACACTACACGTTCTCACTCATAAGTGGGTGTTGAACAATTAGAACACATGGACAGAAGAAGGGGAATATCACACATCAGGGCCTGTGGGGGATGGGGGTTAGGGGAGGGATAGCAGGGGTGAGATAGCAGGGATAGATAGAGGAGAGAAAGCATTAGGAGAAATACCTAATGTAGATGACGGGGTGATGGATGCAGCAAACCACCACGGCACACGTATACCTATGTAACAAATCTGCACATTCTGCACATGTACCCCAGAACTTAAAATATAATAATAAAAATAAAATAAAATCCCAAGAATGTCAGCCACAGTTCTTTGTCAACCAACTTAACTATAA
>NW_016107352.1:1518985-1525315 GCF_001604975.1 Cebus imitator | reverse complement strand
AAAAAAAAAAAAAAAAAAAAAAAAAAAGCTAATCCAACTGTATTTAAATAAATAACCACACTCAAGTGTGGGGTAAAACAAACATATAACTGGAATACAGTGTTTTGACTATTTGTCTTAAAGTAAAAACATAAAGAACTGTAAACAAATACTGTATTCTAGGTTTGTGTTTTAGAGAAGTATGGGCTCACAATATTAAAAACTTTTTCCTTCATGACTGTAAAAATAAAGGTTTGTGGATAGTAGCAGCCATATTTCTCATATTACTATCTTTGGAGAAGGGAGTTACAAATACAGAACAGGGAAAGGCTGAAATGAATTCTGCAGTGTTGGGCTAGACTTAGAGGTGTGAATATGAAAGGACCACAAACTGGGTGGCTTAAAACAAGAGAAATGTATTATATTACAAATCTGGAGTCTAGAAATCTGAAATCAGAGTGTCAGCAGGGTTAATTTCCCTCTGAAACCTATAGGGGAGAACCTTTCCTTGCCTATTCGTACTTTCTGTTGAATTTCTGTAGTAGCCCCACTTATCCTCTGTTTTACTTTATGGTTTCAGTTACCTGCAGTCAATTTCAGTATGAAAATAGTAAATGAAAAATTCCAGAAATAAACAATTCATAGGTTTTAAATTATGTGCCCATTCTGAATAGCATAATAAAGTGTCACGCCTAATCCATCCCATGTAGAACACGAATCAGCCCGCTGCTCAGTTTATCCATGTGGTAGATGCTGCCCACTCCATTAGTCACTTAGTAGCCATCTCTGTCTCAGTGATCAGACAGAATGTCTTGATACTGCAGTGCTTGTGTTCCAATAACCCTTATTTTACTTCATAATGGTCCCAAAGCACAAGAGTAGTAATGCTGGCAATTTGGATATGCCAAAGAAGAGCCATAAAGGGCTTCAGTGAAAAGATGAAAGTTCTTGAGTTAATAACAACAGAAAATAATAACAACAACAAAAAATTGTGTGCCTAGGTTGCTAAGATCAGCACAAGATCAAATCTTCTATCCATGAAATTATGAAGGAAAAATAAATTCATTCTAGTTTTGCTGTTGTACCTCAAACTGCAAAGATAAGATGGAAGAGGTGTTAAATTTGTGGACAGAAGACATGAACAGAAATGTGTTCAGAGTGGCCAGGTGTGATGGCTCACACCTGTAATCCCAGCACTTTGGGAGGCCAAGGTGGGTGGATTACCTTAGGTCAGGAGTTCAAGATCAGCATGTCCAACATGGTGAAACCCTGTCTCTACCAAAAATATAAAAATTAGCTGGGCATGGTAGCACATGCCTGTAGCTCCAGCTACTTGGGAGGCTGACGGAGAATTGCTTGAACCCAGAAGGCAGAGGTTGTAGTGAGTTAAAATTGAGCCACTGCACTCCAGCCTGGGAGATAGAGTATCCTCTGTCTCAAAAAGAAAAAAAAAGAAAAAAAGAGAAAAAGAAAAAGAAACGTGTTCTGACCAATGACACATTTTACCAGAAAACACTGAGCTAGTACAAAACATTTTACATGTCACATCTTCACAAAAAGATCAGTACAGTATAATAGGACATTTTGAGAAAAAGACATAAACCACATTTATATAAGTTTTATTACAGTACATTATTATAATTGTTATATTAATTATTATTGTTAATCTCTTATTGTGCCTAATTTATAAAACTTTATCACAGTATGTATGTACAGGATCAAAACATACTATACACAGGGTGTAGTACTGTCCAAGGTTTTAGGCATCTACTGGGGATCTTGGAATGTATCCCCTGTGGATAAGCGGGTACTGCTGTAATCTTTGGCACTCCTTGGCTTACAGCTGCAGCAGTTCAATCTCTGTCTCTGTCATCACATGGCATTTAAGCCTGTGTATCTCTGTTCCTGTGTTTTTTCTTGTTTTCTCATAAGGACACCAGTCAAATTGGATTAAAAACTAACCCTATTCCAGTATGACTTCATTTTAACGAATTGTATCTGCAAAAATCCTATTTCCAAGTATGTTCTCATTCTTAGGTACTGTGGGCTAGCACCTCAATATATCATTTTTTCCACATTTAATAGATTTATTACCAAGTGCTTTCAGGAAGGTAATACAAATTTACATTCTATTTTATGAAAAGACATTGGTAAATATGATAAATATGACATTAATTGATGATATTGGTTCTAATCAGTATGTCCTTGATTACCACTAAGGATAATCATTTCTCACATAGCATTCTGGCCTTCTTTTTAAAAAACAAATTGTGGTTAAAAACCACATGATATTAAATTTAATGTCCCAACCATTCTAAAGTATACAGTTCTGTCAGTAAAATATATTCACATCGTTGTGCAAGAGACCTCTAGAACATTTTCACTTTGAGAAACTGAAACTGCATATTCAGTAAACACCAATTGCGTCCCCACCCCACCACCCACCAGCCATTGGTAATCACATTTCTACTTTCTGTTTCAATGATATTGACTAGTTTACACACTTCATATTAGTGGGATCATATAGTATTTGTCCTTTTATGATGGGTTATTTCACTTTGCGTTAATGTCTTTGAGGTTCATACATGTAGCATTTGACAGGATTCCCTGTTTTTTAAGACTACGTAATATTTCATTTTATGCACATGCCATGTTTTCTATATCCATTCATCTGTCATTGGATATTTGGGTTGCCTCCATCTCTTAGCTTTGTGAACAATGTTGCAATGCACATGGGTGTGCAAATATCTGTTGGAGATCCTGCTTTTTAAAACATGTCTTCTTGGGGTGAGAGGTGGGGGTGGGGTGCACAATTCAACTTACAGCAATTTGAAAGAAAAAGATAGCAACTTTACTGTGAAGAAATCTGGAAAACACTGTTTTAACCAAATGACAAAATTATCATTACTAATAATGGAGCAAATTGATACCATATATGCCTTTTGATATGGTGCACTAAAAGAAGGTAACACCATTTCTGTGATATTCATACCAAAAATGCATATCCTGAATGTAAACTAAACAAGAAAAAATCTGACATTCTACTGAAAGACATTCTACAAAATAACTACTCTTAAAAACTATCAAGTTCATGGAGATAAAGAGGGAGGAACTCCAGATTAAAGGAGGTTAAGGAGACTTTATGAAAAAATGTAATGTGTGATCTTGAACTGAAATCTGGATCAGAGAAATTACTTTATTGGGACACTTGGTAAAATTGGAATAAGGTCTTCAGGTTAGACAACAGAATTATATCAATGCTAAATTCCTAGTTTTGATAACTGAACTGAAATTATACAATAGAATGTCTTTAATTTTAAGAATTTTCACAAAGCGTTTTAGAATTAAAGGGGAATCATGTCTGCAGTTTATACTCAGCTACTTTAGAAAAAAATTGTACATATAGACAGATGGATGAACACGCAAACAGAAATGATAGGCTGCACACGGTAGCTCACGCTTGTAATCCCAGCACTTTGAGAAGCCAAAGCAGGTGGATCACCTGAGGTCAGGAGTTTGAGACTAGCCTGACCAACATGGTAAAACCCCCTGCCTCTACTAAAAATTTAAAAAAAAAAAAAAAAATTAGCCAGGCATGGTGGCGTCACCCTGTAATCCCAACTACTCAGGAGGCTGAGGCAAAAGAATCGCTTGAACTCAGTAGGCAGAGGTCGAGGTGAGCCAAGATTGTGGCATTGCACTCCAGCCTTGGCAACAAGGGAGAAACGCTGTCTCAAGGGAAAAAAAAAATAGAAATGATAAAAGAAGTGTGGTAAAATATTAACATTTTGGTAAATCTGAGTATATGGCAGTGGTTGTACTATATTTAAAACATTTTGCAAATCTAAAATTATCTCAAAATGAAAACCTTAAAAATAATGCTGTAACCAAAATAAGAAGAATGAATGCAAGGGCAAAATGTTAATGCAAAGAGAATATAAGAGCAACTATTCAGGAATAGGATGGGGAAAAGAAATCAATAGTTTTTACACAGCTGCTTCGTCAGGTTGTAGCCAGATTGCCTCTTTAAGTGGGACCCTGATCCATTCCTTCTCACTGGGTGGGGCCTCCCTGCAGGGGCTCCGGCCATTCCAGCCAGGATTATACGAGCAGAGTTCTGATCACTCCCTGGGACGGAGCTCCCAGGGGGAGGAGTGGCTACTTACTATCTCTGCAGTTTGGTTGACTCAGCCATTCCAGCCTGCCAGCTTTGAAGAGTCCAAATGGTCTGGACAAGGAAGGGTCCCCCACAGTGCAGTACACCTGCTCTACCAAAAAGCAGCTAGACTGTTTCTTTAAGCAGATCTCTGATTCTACTCCTCCTGACTGGGTAAAACCTCCCATCAGGGGTCTCCAGCTACCTCCTACAGGCACATATGGGCTAGCAACAGGTCAGTACCCCTTGGGATGGGACTTCCATATGAAGGAGCAGGCTGCCATCTTTGCTGCTTCCTGACACTGTGATACTTCCAGGTGTGGGGAAAGCTGAGGCAACCAGGGTCTGGAATAGACCCCCAGCAAACAGCAGCAGCCCTGTGGAACAGTGGCCTGACTGTTAAAAGAAAAACAAACAGGCCAGGCGCAGTGGCTCAAGCCTGTAATCCCAGCACTTTGGGAGGCCGAGGTGGGCAGATCATGAGGTCAAGAGATCGAGACCATCCTGGCCAACATGGTGAAATCCTGTCTCTACTAAAAATACAAAAATTAGCTGGGGGTGATGGCGTGCACCTGTAATCCCAGCTACTTGGGAGGCTGAGGCAGGAGAATTGCTTGAACCCGAGGGGCAGAGGTTGCAGTGAGCCGAGATTGTGCCATTGCACTCCAGCCTGGCGCCTGACAACAGAGTGAGACTCTGTCTAAAAAAAACAAAAAACAAACAAACAAAAAAAAAGCAGAAAAATACCCACAAAAACTCCATTCAAAGGTCAGATACCTCAAAAATTGAAGGTAGATAAACCCACAAAAATGAGAAAGAATCAACACAAAAATGCTAAAAACTCAAAAAGCTGGAGTGCCACTTCTCCAAATGACCACAGCACTGTCCAGCAAAGACACAGAAATGGGATGAGGTGGAGGAGATGGCTGAATTGACAGAAGTAGGCTTCAGAAGGTGGGTAATAACAAATGTCTCTGAGCTAAAGGAACAATACTGTAACCAAATACAAAGAAGCTAAGAATCATGACAAAACAATACAGGAGCTGAAAGCCAGAATAGCCAGATTAGAGAGGAACATACCAACCCAATGGAGCTAAAAAACACTATGAGAACTTCACAGTGCAATCACACAAGTATCCATAACAGTATAGACCAAATGGAGGAAAGAATCTCAGAGTTTGAAGACTACGTTTCTCAAATAAGATAGGAAGACAAGAATAGAGAAAAAAGAATGAAAAGGAATGAACAAAACCTTTGAGAAATACGGGATTATGTAGATACTGAACCTACAACTGACTGAAGTACCTGAAAGAGACAGGGAGAATGAAACCAAGTAGGAAAACATACTTCAGTATATCATCTAGGAGAACTTCCTCAACCTAGTAAGACAAGCCAATATTCAAATTTAGGAAATCTAGAGAACCCCAGTAATATACTACATGAGAAGATCAACCCCAAGATATATAATCATCAGATTCTCCAAGGTCGAAATGAAGGAAAAAATGTTAAGGGCATTCCATGGATTTCATGGATACTAACTTCATTAGACAAAAGCCACCCCGGCCCAGATGTTTTTGAGAGAATTACTTCTCTATTTTGGCCTCCTGCTACGGGACACCACTTTTATGTTTCCTAGAAGCCCTCTAGAAAAATTAAACAATTAGCTAGGCATGGTGGCATGTGCCTGTGTTCCCAGCTACCTGGGAGGCTGAGCTGGGAGGATTACTTAGGCCTGGGAAGTCAAGACTGCAGTGAGCTGTGGTTGGACTATTGCTTTCCAGCCTGGGTGACAGAATGAGACCCTGTTTGAAAAAAAAGAAAAAAGAGGAGAAATTAAGATATTTCCAAATAAAGAAAAGCTGAAGGATTTTCTTACCATTAGACCTGTCCCACAAGAAATGCTCAAGGTAGTACTTCAGGGTGAAATGAAAGGACACTCAACAGTAACTCAAAGCCATATAAAGAAATAAAGATCTCCAGTAAAGGTAAACACATCAGCAAATACAAAAGCTTATACTATTGTAATTTTGCTTCATAGCTTCACTTTTTATTGTCTAAATGATTTAAAAGACAAATGTGGGCTGAATGCAGTGGCTCATGCCTATAATCCCAGCACTTTGGAAAGCCAAGGTGGTTGGATCACTTGAGGTCAGGAGTTCGAGATCAGTCTGGCCAACATGGTGAAACCTTGTCTC
>NW_016107352.1:1515767-1518285 GCF_001604975.1 Cebus imitator | reverse complement strand
TGCCTGGCGTAGTGGCTCACACCTGTAATCCTAGTAATTTGAGAGGCTGAGGTGGGAGGACCACTTGAGGCCAGGGGTTTGAGACCAGTCTGGACAACATAGAAAGACTCCCATCTATATAAAAATTTTAAAAACTAGCCAAGTGTGAAGGTGCCAGCCTGTAGTAGTTACTTGAGAGGCTGAGATGGGAGGATTATTTGAGCCTAGGAGGTTGAGGCTGCAATGAGTCAAAATTGCATCACTGCTCTGCAGCCTGGCTGACAGAGTGAGACACTGTCTTCTTAAAAACATAAATTATACCCAGATTTCTGAATTTTTTTTTCACTTAGCAATATTCCTTGAAATTTTTTCCTATTAATACATAATCTCCCCATTCTTTGTTACCACTACATGGTATTATATAGTATGGACACCACATCATCAATCCCTTATTGATGATGTTACTTCCAATTCCATTCCCTTATTGATGATGTTAGTTCCAAATACAATTATCAACTGTACAATCAATTACAAGTAATACTGCAGTGAATGACCTTATTTATATACCCCTTTCCACCAATATGAATGTAAGTTACCAGATGTGGTATATGTATTTTTTATTTTAATATGCATATCTATACTGTCCTCCATAGGGACCCTAGGAATTTATATTCCCACAGCAATGCATCTGTGCAGTGTGTTGTCAACTTGCATCTTGTTATATATTTAAAAGGCATTAATATTTCCCTTTCTGTGAATAGTTGCTTATACTGCTTCCCCTCTGTCTTAGTCCATTTGGGCTGCTATAATATATAACATAGACTGGGTAGCTTATAAACAACAGAAATTTATTTCTCACAGTATAGAAGGCTAGGAAGTCCAAGATCAAAGTGCTGGTAGATTTGATGTCTCGAGAGGGTCAATTTCCTGATTCCTAGATGGCCATTTACTGTGTCCTCACATGGTGGAAGGGGCAAGGAAACTCCCTGGGGATTCTTTAACAATGGCAATAATCCCAATCATGAGGGTTTGCCCTCATGACCTAATCACTTCCCAAAGGCCTGACCTCCAAATACCATCACATTGGCGATTAGATTTCAACATATTAATTCATACACATTCAGACCACAACACTCACTTCACTTATCTGTTGTTTGTTCTTTTCTCATCAATGCCTAGCAAGTCTTTATATTTTGGGGAGATTATCCCTTTGTCTGTAAGATACAAATACTTTTTTTCTCAGTCTATCTTTTGATTTATGGTTTTTGCTTTGCAAAAAAAAAATTTCTAATATAGAAAATTTTGTCAATCTTTTATGACTTCTGGATTTTGAATAGTTTTTGAATGAAGGGTACTATATCATTCCAAAGTAATACAGGATATCACTTCTATTTTTTCTATACTTCTATGATGTGTGGTAGGGATAAAACTTAATTTTGTTTAAAATGACAACCTTCTTGCCAATACTATTCATTAAACAATCATCTTTTTTTGTAACTGGCTTACTTCCTATAACATACACTAAATTCACAGACATGTATGGGACAATTTGTGTACTTTTTACTCTACATCACTAGCTATTCATGCATCAGCTCCACACAGTTTTAATTAGAAAGGCTTTCTATTATATTATGTCATACATTATAAAATAATATATTTTTATTTCTGGTGAAAGTACCCTCCTGTACTGCTCTTCTTTAAAACAGAGGTTTTCTTGCAATTCTTGATATTCCAAATGTAATTCAGAATCAGCTTATTTCTTTAAAAACTTTTCTATTTCCTTATAGGGTATAAAGGAACTCTAAGAATATATAAAGAGCTAGTAAGACTGGCTATGTGTAGTTGGGGAGGAATAGTCATAGGAAGTAGGCAGATGAGGAATTGTAGAAGAAAAATAAAACTTTTCACTATCTGCTCTTAATATTTTATTTTTGAACCATCTAACTATATTCCCTATTCAAAAATACATCCATAACAAAGAAATAATAAAGGACCTTGCCTTTGAAAAAAGAAGCTAGAAGGCATAGACTGACAATAGTACACATTCCTATTTCAGTTCTCTCTACTAAGCTTTCCTGGTATTTTAAAGATAACCAGAATGTTGAAAGACAGGGGCTTACAAACTCTCTGGTGTTTCTTTCTGCACTCCCCTTATAACTGCACTGGTACTTTCAAGTACCTTGCCAAAAATGCTTCATGAGGGAAAAAATGGGCTCATAGCAATTTTAATTTTTGTTTCAATTATAAGTCTGTTTCTTTTACATGGCCTCACTCAGATAATATCAGAATTGTGAAGAAAGAATTAAAGGTAACCACTGGTATGACAGAAGCAGGGTCTGGGAGGCCCAAATCAATAGAAAAGAAATAAAAACTAAACCACTGCAACATGTTAGAAAAGAGAAAAATAAATCACTATAATAAGAGAAGTCAACAAAAAATACATATAAAACAGGATGGAAGCATTCTAGCCTCTGACAATCATAAAACAAAATCTGTGGCATGTGAACTCATAGACTTGGTCCTAATGGGAAATAAACCT
>NW_016107352.1:1475361-1515046 GCF_001604975.1 Cebus imitator | reverse complement strand
CATTTCTTTTGACTAACAGAAATATTTCTTTTCTGTATTATAATCACATGTATTTTGCTTTCTTTTGTTTATATGCTTGAGCTATTCTTCCTATATCAGAAATTAGATTAAAATTAAATTATATTTTGTTTCCCTCCTTTCTTTGCTTACTTAAAATTCTATGTACACTGTACTAAGAATTTTCATATACATATATATACATATAATTCTATTCCCAGTTTTTCTTCTGGTGTTTTGATGAAGCCCATGAATTTAACTGTAAATTTCTGCATTTATTAACTACACATGCTCGCCTCATTCTTTGTGGTTGACATGAAAATGTGCTGCTCAGCTCTCCCTTCAAAAAACATATTGTGAGGAAGTCCTGGCTCTCCCTCAGCTGCTGATCCCAGACAATGACTGGGCATGGCAGCAGTAATAGAGCCAGTTTATTCCTGCTCAATGACTGACACTTCCAATGGTAATGTTAGTTTTGGAGTTCACCATCATCCTAGCCAAGGCTTTCTTGAAGCTGTATTGCATTCTGAAGCTCTTCCTACCCAATTCTCCAACTAAGCCTGGTACCTTTCCCCATTATCCTTCACAAGTATTTTCCTTAGCAAATTTATTATCGCAAGTATAATTCTGTCTGCTTCTAGGTAACCCAAACTGACATAGTTGGTACCTGGAATGGTCTGAGAATGTACGTGGTAAGAAAGAGGTTAGGAGACTGGTTCACTCATGCTCAGCGGGCAATGGGAAGCCCTTACTAAGAATGTGACTCATGAAGTCCTTGGCATAGATGATGGCTTAATTGCTGAAATTTTCATTAGTGGTGACCTGGAAAAAAGTCCTGGTGGAGGGAAGCACTCTTACCAATGTGATAATTGAGGCATCTGAAGGTTTTGGGAAGAATAACACCTACAGGGACAGCAAAGTCAGTGGGTTATTTATTGCTCAGTTGTATGAATGCTCTGTAAATGGATGATGAGAAGCTGAGGGCAGTTAACACAACATAAGGTAGGTCTTACAGTCACAGGACCTTTTAGGTAGCTTCAAAGAGGACCTTCTACCCTTCAGTGGGAAGAAAGTTCAGGATTTAATAACTAGAAATACAGAGCACCAGAGGTGTTTAAACGCTCAGCCAAGGCAGGTCTGTTATACAAAGTTCAGGCCTTTATGTGAAGTCCAGGACTCTAAAACATGGGTTGGAAATATACACAGGACTAGTCTTGTTATTCACAATGGATTGATGGGCCCCAAAACAATAGAGACCAGGTAGTGGCACACAATTGTCACACTTTACCATTACAGTCTTAGGGGTAGGGTCTTAACAGCAAGTAGTAGAGATAGATAAAAGAATATGGTGTCCCTATGAAAAATAAGATGGGCAGGGAATTCCTATGGTATTTAACATATAGAATCAGAAGGCGAGAATGGAGGAGCAGGAGAGGCTGAGAGCCATAGCCCAATAAAACATTGCAATTTCTTGCTGATTTCCCACATCTGAGACTACGTTCAGATCTAGAAACCATCACCTAAGGAGTTGGCCAATTTCCCAAGAGAAAGAACCCTGCAAAGCAATGACAAATATATACTGTACAATATTGCAAAGCTTTCTTCAGTTCTTCCCTCATAAAGATTTACAGACATTTACTAATGTAATTGTTGCTGTTAAAAGGAGAATAACCAGCCATTTTGAGAACTGTTTGACACTGATACATGGAGACCCAAAGTATTTTCATGGCCTTCAGAGTGGGGGCACACAAATGCTAAGTAGTAAATGGGGTCTTGGCTAAAGTAGGTTCACTATGTCCATGGATCCACCCTGTTGGACCATGGACCCCATTTACTACTTTAGCCAAGACTCTGTGGTCATTTCCTGAATGTGTAATTGGAATTTACATACTTGAAAACTGAAGTTAGCCTCAGTTGGACAATTTCTTATCCCAGGGGTGATAGAAGGTATTAGTGCAACCATTAAAGATCCAAATAGTGCAGGGATGGTGGTCCTTAACATATCACTTTAATTCATTAGTCTGACCCTGCAGAAACCAGATGGATCTTGAGGAGTATCAGCACACTACAACAAGCTCAACCAAGCAGTAGCTTGGACTGCAACTGTTATGCCAAACAGCTTCATTGCTAGAGGAGAGTAGTAAGGCCTCAGGTACATGTCCACTGGTCTAGTAAATGTGTTCCTTCCATTCTAATCAGAAATTGTCTGCATTCACATGAAAAAGACAAAAATACTCATTTGCTTCTGGGCTACGGTAAATCTTTGGCTGTGTGTCATAAAATAGTCTGAAGAGATCTGAACTATCTAAACATCCCATAGGATATTATATTGATTATGTTGAGGACATCATGCTAATAAAGTGGTTATCACACTGGAGGTCTTGATGAGATACATGTACTCTAGAGTATCGAAAATAAACCATTAAAAGACTAATAGACTTGCCACTTAAGTAAGAGTCCAGCAGTCAGGGCTAAGCCAAGACATGCCCATCAAAATAAAAAAACACATTGCTGCATCCTGTATTCCCTACTGAAGAAGGAAGCTCCTAGTGCCTGGTAGGCTCTTTGGGTTCTGGGGGCAACACATTCCATACTTAGTAATACTGCTCTGGCCATGCACAGTGATAAAAAAAAGTTAGCCAGCTGTTAGGGGGACCCTAAATAAGAAAGAACTGTGCTAGTAATGAAAAAAATTATGGATTTGATAAAATTTAAAATGTAAGAAATAACAGTCAAAACAGAAGAAAGTGGCAACTGGGAAAAATGTTTGTAAAATCATGCAGAGTTATCATACTTATTATAAAAGAAATACTTCTAAATTACCAAGAAAAAGACAAGCCTTCAAGTTGCATAAGGATAAAGGAAATAAGCAGGCATTTTGTTAAGGAAAAAAAGTGAAAACTGCAAGTAACTAGTTATGGCTTCATTCTCTAATTGGCCAAACCACCAAAAAATTGTTTTCCTCAAATTCCTTAGCTATGTATAAGAGTTTTCCAGAGCTTCAGTATTATCTCCACAGAGGCCTTTTCTAACCCTTGCATGGAAGAGGCCTCCTTAATATTGCCTCCATTTAGGATATTTGGAAAAGGCAGTAAGGGGGAAGTTAGAATAACTTCTTTTCTTCAGTGGTCCACTCAACATCTTCAAGTTCCACATTCCCTCTTGCTACTCATTTCTCTAGCAATTTGGTCACCACTCACTTTTTCCATACATCATTGGAAATTCACAGAGCAGAGCCCCCCTAAAGGTGATACTGCTGTTTCTACAAAGGCCTTTGTATGTAAGATAGGATTGTGCATGAGGAAAACCTAACTCCTTCTAGGCACGATCATATCAGGTTGTTTCAGTGTCTCGTATTTTTCTGAAGGGTCAGCAAAACTAAGCCATAAGAAACAGGAATTTTCCTGAATCCTCCAACATTCTCTAGCATAAAAGAAAAAGGGGTCAGCTGAGAGACTATATTCCAGTAGGGAGATCATCTGGTCTACAATGAAACCACTCCCAGGCTGCAGCATGATGACCTGGCAGTAAGAAGCAAGTATGCATAGAAGAGGTTACTGCTATATCGTAAGGGCAAGTGTGTTTCAACATCTGACGTGGCAGCCTGACATCTGGTCCTCAGAGTGGCAACCTCAAAAAAGCAACTGGCAACTGGCAGTTAGAGAAGGAAACGTCACAGCTACTAATTGGAATTTTTGGTAATCTCAAAGAAAAAAAAAAGGAAACAGTGTTGGCTGAGAAGAAACATATGAAGTGAACAGGATAAGGAGAACTTTTGACCTTACTGCACTAAAGCGAATTGCAGAGAACTGTGAACATTTGTTATAGGGACATTTCATGAGCAACTCAGGACTCTAATTAGGAGATAAATGTCTTGGAAGACTAGGATTTTCAACCATAACCAGTAAGACAAAAATATTAATACTATTTATATATACTATGACTCTTGATCATCCTGACTGGTATGGTCTGAAGAAACACTTAGGACTACCAGACCGCCTTATTTCAAAAAAGAATGTAATATAGCTTATAAGGGTAGGCAAAATGTAGCCTAATAACATCATCTGAAGTAGATGAGAAGGAAAAAGGAGTCAAGAGTGAGACTAATATAAATAATGAATACCAAAGTGCCCTGTTTTCTGGGATGGAGCACAAATTTAGCTTTAGCTTCTTACCAGTAAACATAAAAAGCCAACTCACAGTATACCCAAGATAGCAGCAAATGAACTGTCTAGAAGAGGTGCAAATATTACAGTAAGGCAAGAATGAAGTAACCAGTCCACACAAAGAGCCCATTGTGTAATGTAATCAACATTCCTATAGTAGACACAATGAATTTCATAGAACTGTTTATAGAACCTGCAATGCTAATCAATGCCTTCAAACTCAAGAGAAATTCTAGGGGTAAGTCAGGAAGTTAATTGTCCAGGTGCACTTTGCTAGGTACTTGCCAGACTTAATTCCCAGGTACATTTTAAAGTATCTGAAGAAGTGATAAAAAGCAAATCCCTAATATTCCTTTATAAATACTGTTCACCATAGTCAAACCCATAGAAGACACATATTAGCTAGTTGAGGGTTCATTACTGGAATTCAGCCATTTTAGGGTTCTAGGAAAAACATAGCCTTAATAAACATTGAGTGGGCATAGAAAAACTTGAGTTTAATATTCACTAGTTTCTGAGGGAATGCTCTAGATTTTGGCCAAGGTTCTCTTTAGAAAAAAAAAAAAAAAAAGATTGAATCTGTGCTCTCACACAGACAGATGGGCCATTTAGTTTCCAAAGTTCTGCTCAATATAACCTAGTCTTAATTAATTTTAGTCTGGATATTTAAGGAAGGCATAAGTAAACATAGTGGCCATTAAAAAATCTTTCCCCTCCCCGCAATTTCCAAAAGACATCCATAGAAAGCCTAACTTGGAGTACCATAGTTTCCTGATGTTCTTGCAAGTTAAATCATTTGTGTAATGTACATTAAGGTATTTGAATGAAGTGATCTTCTGTACAGAATTAGGAACCAAGTGAAATCTGGAAAACATCTTGGTGTTTCTAATCTCTAAGAGGTCTCTATATATGCAGGATATTAATTTTTTTTTTTGAGGCAGAGTTTCACTCTTGTTGCCCAGGCTGGAGTGCAATGGTGTGATCTTGTCTCACTGTAACCTCCACCTCCCAGGTTCAAGAGATTCTCCTGCCTTAGCCTCCCAAGTATCTGAGATTACGGGTGCCTGCCACCATGTCCAGCTGATTTTTTGTATTTTTAGTAGACATGAGATTTTGCCATATTTGCCAGGCTGGTCATGAAGCAGGACATTAAATTTTTATCAAATATTAATGTTGTAAAATTTTCCCACTAGGATTTTTTCTGTTTACGTTTCTTGGCACAGTGAAATTTTAAATTTTCCTGTAATGGATGTAGCAATTCCGGCTTTACCTTTCATCCTTAATGGGTCATTTCTCATCTAAGGAGGAGATGTTCACCTACATTTTCTACTATTTATTTCACATGTCTTTAAACCTATTAATCATTTTACATTTCTTTTGGTATATACAGTAAGAATGGGAATTTACTGCTCTCACCCTCCAGTTAAGCATTTGTCCTGGAACTATTTAAAGAATATTTCCACCTTTCCCCAGTAATGTGACATCAAACCATTACCTTATTCTAGTATCTTTTCATAAAATGCTTTTATGCTTCTGATTCTATCCATTAACTATACATTGCTGCATCCATTCTACACTGATATAACTGTAACTTAATAATATATCCCAATACACAACTTTACAAGTCCCACTTCTCCCGTTACTCTAAAACTTAAACTTTTCCTGGATATTCTTGCCCAGGTATTACTTCTTTATAGTTTCCATTTTAAATTTTGCAGCCTCTGAGAAAGGGCTCCAGCTCCATGTGCCTTATGCATTATATACGTTGAAAGTACTGGATTCCTCAGACTTCAACTAAATGTTTTTCCATCACTTTGTCTCTCCCATTGACAGGGTCTAGTGGTGGGGATGAGATGGAAGGGGACAAGGAAAGTGCTGAGTTCTCAGTTCTAGTTTTCTCTCAACACCAGAAACAACTGCCACTATTTTCTCCTGAATAACCTAAGAAAAATGCATCGTGCCACTCCCAATATTAGTTATCGTTCAAAAACTTGTCTAATCTAGTATCATGAAGAAAGGCATATTCATTCCATCTATCAGCAGGGCTTTGACTCTGTGACTTGTTAAAAACAAAACAAAACAAAAATACTAGCCTACTTATGAAAGAACTAGAGTCAAAAATCAAGTACTTACTAGGGATGGATAGAAAAGAGAATAAAGAAGCCTACGGATTAAAACAACCAAACCAACCAACAAAACTGTCAAATATGGAATCAAGCTTTATTTTTACTGAATGACAGCATAAGCTTTTAATATAACATAGGTATGTATAATATTGAATATATTTTAATTTGAAAATAAAGGGAAAATACATTTAATTATGACATTTTTCTTTCTTGGTTTTACTTTGAATTTGACATAAGAATTTTAATACCTTTTTGGCCAGGCGCAGTGGCTCACGCCTGTAATCCTACCACTTTGGTAGGCCGAGGAGGATGGATCACCTGAGGTCTGGAGTTCGAGACCAACCTGGCCAACATGGTGAAACCCCATTTCTACTAAAAATACAAAAATTAGCCAGTGGTGACATGCACCTGTAATCCCAGCTACTTGGGAACCTGAGGCAGGAGAATAGTTTGACCCTGGGAGGCAGATGATGCAGTGAGCCGAGATCATGCCATTGCACTCCATCCTAGGTGACAGAGTGAGACTCCCTCTCAAAAAAAAAAAAAAAAAAAAACTTTTTTACTAAGATATAAAATGTCAGATGTTCAGGACAATTTTACTGCCAAATCCTTGAAAGACAAAGGGTATTTTATCCAATTTCATATTCCACCCAAATTGTTTGTAATGGTTATTTATGAACATAAATATTTTTGCTTAATTTTTAAAGAAATTATTCCACACAAACACACACATATATATATATATGTAGAGAGAGAGAGAGAGAGAGAGAGATACAGAATTTGGGTATTCCAATATTGTTATATTTAGGTTTCGGTACCATATTGAATGGCAGTTAAATAACTTCCATTTGTGTCTCGTTTTTCCTACTATCTCTATCAATATGGAATGGCAGAACAAATAGTGCCATTAAATTTTTGTAAGATTTAAAATCAGAAAATCAGGCTGGGCACAGTGGCTATGGCCTGTAATCCCAGCACTTTGGGAGGCTGAGGCAGATGGATCACTTGAGGCCAGGACTGGACACCGGCAAAACCCTACCTCTACTAAAAATACAAGAATTAGCCGGGAGTGGTGGTAGGTACCTGTAATCCCAGCTACTTGGGAGGATGAGACAGGAGAATTGCTTGAACCTGGAGGCGGAGGTTGCAGTGAGCCAAGATCGTGCCAATGCACTCCAGCCTGGGTGATAGAGTAAGAGCCTGTCTCAAAAAATTAATTAATTAATTAATTAAAATCAGAAATCTATTCTGGACATCAGTCATCAACCACCACAATTTTGGGAATATATTTCGGACCACCACTTCCTTTTCTGGAAACCACTTTTAGTATAAGAAAATGAACCAGAATACACCTTCCCAAATCACAATTATTCTAAGAATGAACAAATTAAGTCATGAATGTATGTAATCCTTTTTGAATGTCTTTGCAGAGAAATATTCCAAGTGCTAAGATGGATTGAACTGCCAACCAAAATTGGCAATCTTTATTTCAGTCTTCACTATTAAGCTAAAAAGGTCATTTTTCTCCTGAATGATGTAAAGAATTGAATTTCTTTTAAATGTTCCAAAAATCTGTAAGTACAATCCTACCTAATCTCCTGTTATACAGCAGACTCCCATGTGGTACAACCAGTTCATCAAGGTAAACACTGAATTATCTGGAATGCAAGCCATGGAACATATCCAGTTTATGACATCAATGACTATATCCAGGATGCATTCTCTTTTTAAGGTTTTGGTATAAAGTCATTTGGGAAAAGAATAATAGCCAGAGGAGCAAGATCAAAAAAACTCAAAAGCTAGCAGAAGTCAAGAAATAATTAAGATCAGAGTAGAACTAAAGGAGATACAGACACAAAAAACCCTTCAAAAAAATCAATAAATCAGGAGCTGGTTTTTTGAAAAGATCAATAAAATAGACAGACCACTAGCTAGATTAATAAAAAAGAAGAGAGAGTAGAATCAAATAGACACAATAAAAAACGATAAAGGGAATATCACCACAGATTCCACAGAAATACAAACTACCATCAGAGATTACTAAAAGCAACTCTATGCACATAAACCAGTAAACCTGGAAGAAATGGATAAATTCCTGGACACTTGCACTCTCCCAAGCCTAAACCAGGAAGAAGTCGAAATCCTGAATAGACCAATAACAAGGGCTGAAGTTGAGGCAGCAATTAATAGCCTACCAACCAAAAAAAGCCCAGGTCCAGAGGGTTCACAGTGAATTCTGCCAGACATACCAAGAGGTTCTGGTACCACTCCTGAAACTATTCTAAATAATCCAAAAAGAGGGAATCCCCCAAATCATGTTATGAGCCCAGCATCATCCTGATACTAAAACCTAGCAGAGACTCAACAAAAGAAAACTTCAGGCCAATATCCGTGATGAACATAGAGAAAAGAATAGTAAATGAACTCAGGTTCCACGTCCTTGTAAAACACTATTAATTTAGGTGTAGGCTGAATTTTTAATACTTCTGTTGGCTATCCACAAAACTGGGAAGTTTTGGCAAACGAAAGGAGGAAGATTGAGGTAGAACTGAGTCACTTTTAAAGCCAGATGGTAGATTTCTGACTGTGATTTCTATTACAGAAAATCTGAGTTTAGAGAACCTCTGTGGTTTTATCTCAACTTTGGCGTATCTGAACATTCTGTTAAAAATCTTATTCTGAAGAATGGTATGATTAATGCCACTGGTCAGTATCTGAGTCGATGCAGAAAATAAAATATTAAGAGGTTTACCATATATACAGGTGCTATCATTGTGGTAGCTTCCACAACAACCTTTTAAGACCAATTAAGAAAATCAAATACAAAATATATTTTAACTACAAATATATTATATTTAAATTATATGAATTATTGTATATAATTATATGTAAAAACAGTGCTTTATATTAAATAAGAACATGTGATGAAGAAACGGGGCTTGACAGGTAAGTTTTAGGCTTGAGTTCAAATAGGAGAGAAAAGTATATATTCACTTGGGCATCACTATTGAAGACATAAGTGTCTAAAACACACAGGGATACCAGTCATCTTTGTTTTTCAATTATTTCATCAAGAAGAATCTTTTTCAGGTGGTAAAACTTACAAGCTAAATTAAAATGCACTCTACTCATTGGCAAGCTACATGAGCAAGAATAATGTGATCACAGTACTTGGAAGTTTTTGATTTATAACTATACTATTCTCTACTTATAAGGCTGCAGTCTAGGAGGCAGAGCAATGAATCATTACAATTGTCTATCTGGGAAATGTCAAAAGATTAAGTAAGGGCAAAAGAAGAGAGAAAAGGAAAGAACACACATTTCTGTCCAATAAATATTCCTCAATTAATGGGGATATATCAATAGCACATAAATCCAGTGCTAAAGAAATAATAATTACATTTTTTAAATCTTCAAGCAAAATCACTACTGAACCGTAATGCTTAAACTTCCTTAGTGGAAAGATGACCCTTTGAAGCTCTGATAACTAAATGATTTCTTACCCAACTGTCACTTAGTCATCTACTCCTATATATATACTAAGAAATTTTAAAAGAAAATTTAAGTTAAGGAAATAAATCAGATATTTGAACCAATCATTAATGGATCCAGCATTTTTGAAAAAGAACACATATAGTTTAATTGATACTTTGCCAATATAAAAATAAGCATCCACAGAATGTTTATTTACTGTTTAAATTACTCCATATTTTCATACACTGTGAACAGAAAAATATTTTACCCCACACATAGTAAAAGCAAACAAGTGCAATCTTTCAAACATTAAAAATTAATCAAATCTGTACAACAGATAAATAAATGTATACCTCTAACAGCTTGTAGAAAAAAACAAACAAAACAAAAAGCAAAAACATTTATTGCCCAAAGTCACCAGTTTACTTAAAATTCTACTTATGGTAATACAATTCAATCATAACAACTTGTATGTTTACTATACTGTACAAGTTTAGACTGATAAATATTTAAAATAGGAGGTGGGTAACAGGAAATACCAAATGGCCATAAAGAGCTTTCCAAACATTGGAAATAATATACAAAAATTAATTAGTAGGGATAACATATTAAATGAATCCACAGGATAACTTGTATTACACTGGTATAGCTGGAGGAAAGGAAACAGGTGAATGTTTGGATTGGAAACAAAATTTTGGCTTTTTTATAAAAAGAAGCAACAATAATATCAACAATGACAAAACCCTGTCATGGAGCCCCAGAACTATTCTGTGAGAAAAGTGTACAAAGATTTAGGCTTGCATACCTGAAAACCACAGTTAGGAAGAAAAATCATTTCAGGAAACATAACATCAGAACAAGAACACATATAAATTAAAGGCATACTGTTTATCATTCCACTTCATTGCACATATAAGAAAACAATACTGCAGTCATTCTTGAGTAAGAAAGTTTCCAATGAAATAGGAAGTTCCACAATGAATATGGGTGCAGACAGTCTTATTACCACAAATTTAGTTATAGCAAAACTCTTCGTAGTGTCTCTAAGTTAATTATCTATACTTTTTACTGGAAAGGTAATCATTTCCCTGCCTTCATATGTTAACTTAAAATCATCTACAAATGGAAACATAGATTCAGTAGAAAAGACTTCACATGCTCTCCTATACAATGTATTCTGGGTTTTTTGTTGTTGTTGTTGTTTTTAGTATTTGACACTGGATATGTACATTCCCAATATATACAACCACACATGTTCAACAGATGTCACAGAACTGTCCACTTGCCACACAGGTTTATATTTACATATATGTTTATATCTCCAGATAGATGCTCTTCTATTCTAGACAGACACAAAGTAAGCCTGAAGAATTTAGGTTTTTTAGAATTTTTGGAACCTATTGTTTTGATTTATCTTGAATGGATGATAAGATGAGGAGTCCACAAAAAAATGCAGCTATACATGCCAACCTTTTCAAGAGAGATGAGTTATCTTTAGGAATAATAATCTGTGCAAGATCATTAGTGATCTGAGAAATCTCATGTGCCACACAAACAAATATGAAAGTGCTGACAATGATGTTGAGCATAGGGTTTCCAGGTATCAGTACCAAGATACCCCTTGTGTCCGCTGCCAGCCATATGTGGTACTGGCAAATAAATAGCTAGGAGAAAAAAGATTTAAGTCAGGTATTTACAGAGAATCCATGAATAAATTACAGTTTTTCCTAATTTAAACATTTGATAGCATAATAACATTAGAAAGCTTTTTGTCTCACTATTGGCCCTGAAAAGTCCACTGCAGTCTACTACTTAGAATTCCAACTGTTAATACAATCTCTCTTATAAATGGGACCAAAGAAAATGGTAAAACAATTATTCAGGAACTCAGAGAGGAATTTATTTTCCCTATTTTAAGAGGCAATTTAATAAATCTTACACTCTAAAAACTCTAAAATATATGTTATGATTACAATATAAATTGTTTTAAAACATTCTATTTCAAATAATAAAGCTTGTACTACTCAGAATATATTTCAAAACCTACTGTTCAAACTGATCTTGTAAATAATTTCATATTATGTATCTCACACAAAATGTAATGAGTTTATACTTTCTCCCACAATTTCCAATCATATTAAGGGTAAATTTTATTATGGTACACATCAATAAACTGCATTCCAGTAATAGAATATTTAATTATGAAGATGAACAAAAAATCAAACTCCTCTCAGCTTGATTTCATTTATATCTTGTCTAATATTTTTCTCTCTTGATCTCAGCATCTTGGTTGTGCTTGAAAGCTCGAGACAACGTAAATAATATTTTGTAAATAATCTATATCTAGTCATTTTAAAATAAGGCTTAAAAACATTTCAAAATACTTCACTATTGTTGAGAGTTCTGAGTCTTTTCCCTGTAATTCCACAATAGCTTTAGTTTAGAAAAAAGTACGTCTGATTTTCATACTCACATATATATGTGTTATATTTACACACATACACATGTACATACATACACACACACACGTAACACCTGGATGTGTGCGATAAATAAACTATTTAACGTACCAACCTCTAATGAAATTTTTCCAAACCAAGCAAAAAAGGAACTGTAAACTGAACGGGCATATCCAGGGATGTTCCTTATTAGGATGAAGGCTAAAATCTAAAGAAAAAGCACAAAGGCAAGTATTAATAATCTCTTTATTGAAAAGTATTTTGCATAAAGCTTTCTTTTAAATAACTTTATTCTTGATGTTTGTGAACTTGACACATACATAATAGTATTTTTATATTCTAAAAGTACTAGAAAGTTATTTTTGTTCTGGAGTCTACCCAAACTGGATTTCTCAACACATGTATGCTGCATACCAATGCACATTTTAAGTAGTACATGGCTTAACAATTTTATGTCTACTGGAAAAATTACAAATTTGCCTAAGGCCCTTTGTGTAGAAAAAGTTGCCATCATATTTATGTAGCAAAATTTCACAAAATCCTATGATACAATTTTGCTGCTCTCACAAAGTATGTCCTTGGTTGGCAGTCACCCACTCTCTTTACTCCCTTCAAAATCCTCCTTCTGCTGACAGCTATGGTAGTATGGGAAATGACATGGCTTTTAACATGTCTTCATGTTTGCTCTGCATGGCCTGATAAATGATGTCCTGAATTATATTAACATGTAATATATTTTCCTCTCTAGATCTTTTCTCTCCTGAAAGAATCTTCAGCTTTTGGGATCCTGGCCTTTAACCCTCTCCCCTATCCTTTGGTACCAGATGGAACACTCTTGTATTTTCTAAACCTCCAAATCATTGTCTCACATCCAGTAACCAGCTTATCAAGCAAAAAATCCTCTCCTTAGAATCCACCTCTTTATAAAAAAGCAAGAAACTGTAAAGAAAAAAAGTATTTCCACTTTCACAACTACTTTCCAGAAACAAACTTTCTCTTACAAAAGGATTGACAAATCTATTCATACTTCAGGGAAAAACTCATATTCAATAATTCTTGGGATTTTGTCAAAGGATCTAAGAAGTCTCTAGGATGCATAAAAGATGAAATAGAAGGAGATAACATGGGAAAAAGGAACCAAAGTGAACTACTTGGGTATAATTAAGTTGAGTGATTCTCATCAGCAATAGCATCAAAAAGACTCAAATTTGAATCTAGTCTTTTGCTTGTGTTAGTTCTGGCACTTGTGGCAAGGCACTTAATCTTGTGGGTCTTTTTCTTAATTTATACAAATAAAGATAAGCTTTACTTTGAAAGGGTGATGTGAACATTAAATGAGAAAACATATGTAAGGTACTTATTATAGCACAGGTTGTGAGTCACTTAAAGCAACATTTTAAATAATTAATAGCATAAGTGATATACAAAATGGTGAAAATCATGAAAGTGAGACCTAAATAAAGACTTTAGACATAAAACCGTTTAATGAGTTATTACAATTAAAGCATTGCATAAATTGTACAACACTAAAAACAATGTAGGCTCCATGAGAGTAGGAGCTGTATTTGATTTGGTAACCACTGCAACCCTTGGCATAATATCTAGTATGAACTTTTTGTTTGTTTGTTTGTTTGAGATGGCGTCTCGCTCTTGTTGCCTAGGCTGGAGTGCAATGACGCAATCTTGGCTCACTGCAGCCTCCACCTCCTAGTTCAAGTGATTCTCCTGTCTCAGCCTTCCAAGTAGCTGGGGTTACAGGCACCCGCCATCACATCTGGCTAATTTTTGTATTTTTAGTAGAGACAGGGTTTCACCATGTTGGCCAGTCTGGTCTTGAACTCCTGATCTCAGGTAAGCCACCAACCTTGGCCTCCTAAAGTGCTGGGATTATAGGTGTGAGCCACAACATGTGGCTATTTGTTAATTAAATTTTTAAAATTGTTAGTTCTGGGTGGGGTGGGTAAAAATATAAAAAAAACAAGAGACACACACACACACAAAAAAAAACTAAAAAAAATTTTTAATTGTTAAATAAATGAATCAATGTTTACTGATCCATATCTATATTAGAATAGAGGGGACAGAAACCGTATCTGTTTAACACAGATCCTCTTATATGTAGCATGATAGTCAACACATAGATAATTAACAACTGAGACTAAGTAAATCTGAATAGATGAAAAAGCAAACATAAGAACAGGTATTAGCTTTTTTTTTTTTTTTTTTGAGACTGAGTCTTAACTCTTGTCACCCAGACTGGAGTGCAATGGCACAATCTCAGCTCACTGCATCCTCTGACTCCTGGGTTCAAGTGATTTTCCTGCCTCAGCCTCCTGAGTAGCTGGGATTACAGGCACTAGCCACCATGCCCAGCTAATTTTTGTATTTTTAGTAGAGACTGGATTTTGCCATGTTGGCCAGGCTGGTCTTGAACTCCTGATCTTATGATCTGCCCACTTCAGCCTCCCAAAGTGCTGGGATTACAGGTGTGAGCCACTGTGCCAGGCTGGGAATTAACATTTTCTAAGGGCAGATTAAGTGAAAAATACTGAACCACATCATTTCCATGTATTTAACACAATAACCCTTTGAAAGAGATTTTAATATCCTTATTACTACAGAGAAAGGAAGGGCTTAGAAAGATGAAGTAACTTCTCTACATTTTCTGGAGTTCAATCTCAAACCTCTCTGCCTCTAAAACTATTTTCTTACCAAGAATTAAGACATGAAAATTTCTCTAAATCAAGATAAGTACCTGTACCACAGAAACAGATGGGTGGAGTTCATTGCACTCTGCTTTGTTTTTACAACTGCTAGCCCAGATGGAATAGGTCTAAAACAAAAAAATGTATGGAACAGTTCACAAAAACAAGTCTGGAAGAGGCGTAGGCCTCAGAATTTTTTTTTTTTTTTTTACATTTTTTTTTTTTTTTTTTTTTTTAATAACATTATACTTCATTATGCTACGTAAAAACTATTAGTAAAAACTGCCTGCAAATTTGCTCATCACTTGTTTTGGCATGTTCAACTGTCCAAACATAAGAAAGCACAGAGGGAGGTACACAAGTCTGTGCTTTTCTGGAAATGGTGATTAAAAGGCAGTGATGGCTCTCCATATAAAACACCTTATGTTATATTTTCTCTCAAATTTATTGTAACTTTTAAAATTCCCATTTCACTAACTTCTCAGTTATTCTTCATTTTTAACTTAGATATATATTTTCTTTAGAATTTATATACAGTTAGAAAAATAAGGAGATATACATCACTTCAAGCACTTAACATTACCTCAATTTGATCATTATGCATTGTATGCTTATATCAAAATATCACGTGTCCCATAAATGTGAACTAATACGAATTCATAATAATTAAAAATAAACAATTTTTTTAAATTATTGAAACTATTTTTATAGATAAAAACATGGTTTATCTTGGCAAACATTTTTCATGCATTTGAAATGAATGTGCATTCTGCTATTATTGCTTACCCTATTCTAACAGCTCAGGTCAAATTAATTGATAAGTGTCCTTAAGATATTCTATAACTTTTACTAAATTTGCCTAGCCATCCTATCAATTACTGGAAGAGAAGTATTAAAATTTCTAAATATTAAAAAGAAAAATAAGGAGAAAAATCACTGTTAAAGGTTTATTATTAAAAATAATTGATTATATATCCATATCCTAATATTCCATACCATTTAGGATTTTGGAAAGTTTTCAAAACTTACCAAGAAAGAAACTACTGAAATAAACAATAGAAAATTTGAAATTTTGTTTGAAAAAAGAGGTTCACCCTTTCCTTCAGAAAGTACTTGACGCTTCTGTAAAGCCAGATAAATGAAGGCAAACAGCATTCCATGGAAAACTACCTGAAAAGCAAAGAGAGAAGATTTATTTTAAACAGTTACTTTTCAAAAAACAGAAAAAATATTTGGTTAGTGAGGAATATATGAATAAATTAGGTAGGTTAAAAGCTTAAAGTTTGAAGTGTCTATGAAGGACTTCAAGAGTGAAACTTCCAAGATATGAAATAAAGTCGATGATTGTTAGAAACCATCAGCAATAGACCAGCAAGCATCTCTTGATAACACTGGTTCATTCTGAGCACTCTCAGCAGCAAGAGAAGTAATAAAGACAATTTAAAAATAGTAAGAAACTCTCCTATAGACATACGATAAAATTTAAATGCACCCAACAAAGATAAAACACATTTTATTTCAGTCCTTTCAGTCAAATAAAACCAAGAATAATACCACCAAGTCATACTTTTGAAAAAAAGTATATGTTCATAAAGTGAAAAAAATATGGTAGATCAGAAAGCACATGAGCTTTTTCTTTTCAAAGACTTAATGTGACCTGTTATTGCAACAGGCTGAACGTTTGTGTCCACCCAAACTTCGTTAAGTTGAATCATGTTAATCCCCAGTGTGATAGTTTTGGAGGTAAAGCCTTTGGTTGGTCATTAGGGCTGAGCCTTCCTGAACGGGATTCATGCCCTTTAAAGAAAAAGACCCCAGAGAGCACCCTTGACCCTTGTAGCACGTGAGGACAGAGTGAGAAGATGAATGTCTATGAAATAGCAAGTAGGCTCTCACCAGACCAAATCTGCTGGTGTGATTTTATACTTCCCAGCTTCCAAAACTGTAAGAAATAAATTTTTGTTGTTTGTAAGCCACCCAATCTATGTAAATATTCTGGGACAGTCATATCATAGTATACTGCTCTAATGAGAACATTAAGAAATTAAAAATTCTTTGATGTGAGACTTTAGCAAAGATTTTAATTCAGATATGGTTTTGAAATGCAATATAGTACAATGGAAAAGTGCAAAAGTGTTGGAAACGAGGAAAGGCAAAGAATAAGCACTAAGAAAACATTTGTTGGAAAAAAGAGATGAGTCAAAAATGAAAGAACAAAAGGAAAGAATGAAGTAATAGCTATTTAGTATCTGTTTTCCAAATGCTGTGCTAGATGTACATTTTCTTGGCCAAATGAAAGTTCATAGACTAATACAAGATACTGCTCTTTCTTCTTTGCATATGTCCACCACAAAATCTATATTGCATAGTTTAGTCTCCTCTTAGAATAGTAATCTTGGGTTTTAAACTAGATTCTTAAAGCTTAGAAGCCTACTAGCATGCCTTCTTTCATTCTCTAATGTATATTTCATGACATCAACATCTAGGGCATATACTGAAACTCAATAAACATTGTGTTGAATGGCTGAAGCATATATACAATGGATCACCTATAAATCAAAATTATAAGTCAGACAGAGGCCATGTTATAGATAACATTTTAAATACTATTTCCCAGCAGATATATATACACATGCACACAGTTTCACTGCTGTGAAGAAACAAAGGCAGGGGGTAGTAGACTGCTTTGATTTACTAAATAAACACCTTTCTTCATTCTAAAACTAAGTACAGATAGATAAAAAATTTCGAAATCATTTTCCAACAGTATAAATTGAAATTTCAAAATATCACAAAGTAAATACATACATAACGGTCTAACCTCCATCTGAACCACCATTCATATACATTCCCTTTTAGTTCGAAACACTTTGACAATGGCCAAAGAGAAAAGATCTTCTCAAATGCACCCTGAGAAAAGAAATCCAGAAAATAAATTAAGATGGTACAAGTCAATACTTGCTTTACAATTCTATTATAAATTGTAGTTTTCTAAAGTTTGGATTATATGAGAGTCATTCACAATGTTAAAATTCTGTTTTATTTCATTTGAAAACATCACTTCATTTGAAATATATTTCAAATGAAATTAATAAAATTAGAAAATAAATTTATCTTCCAAAAAAGATGACTTAAAACTTGGTAAACTTATTTTCAGTTTCACATGAAAGGCTACTGAGAGTGTAACATTTTTTTAAACCCCCAAAACAAAAAAATCTGGTAATTAGAAAATCATTCTATTTAGGGTTTTTAATCTCACAAACAAACGGTTAGTATTTACTAATCAAACAGAAAAATACACAATATTTCAGCCATTATGGTATCAATATCCCAAAGAATAACTATTAAAGTTAAAATACAGTTATCTTTCTCCAAATGTCCTTAATAATCTATAATTAACTATTTGAGTTAAAAGAGTACTCTGAATTAGCCACCTTACTCAATCAACCATACCCAAATGCCATTACCAGCCTTTGAAACAAAGTTTACAATCTTACTCTGGTAAAGTTAGTGAACAGTGCCCTCTTATTAATCTGACAGCTTGGAAAATCAGGGAATGAAGGGGCAGAAGTCTTGGGTACATTCCTGCACATTAATGAAGTCTTTCAAAGTAGAGAACAAAAGCCCTCAATTTTCAGAATAAAGAATCACAACAAACTCTATCAAGTAAAGCTCCATTATGAGACATAACACTATGGCATAAGAAATATGTAACATCATGATTTCAAAAGAGGCTATTAAAAGCCAAAGAAAAAATGTGAAAATAATATTATATTTTAGATAATGCTGAATCTTTAGGTCAGAAGAACTTTACAATATTATTTTAATAAAAGGCAACCGTCTCCATTTAACCACAGAATTTAAAATGTATATAGCACGTTAAAAATAGGCTATATCAAAATCTATGTCTCAGAAAATTAAGGATGATTTTTACCAAGAGTGGCAATATGACGCCTGAAGTACTTATAGATCATATATATGTGTGTGTGTGTGTATATATATATATATTACATATACCTGTATCAATATGATTATAGATATACACTAGGTATATATCTCTTAGATAAAATAATCTTGTGGATCATACATATATAGCATATCTATGATTATATATGATGTATAGATAATTTGAAATCTTATCTCTAATTAAAAATTTACTTATGTAATTAATAAATATTTATCAAGTACTATTTTGCGAAAGACAGTGGGTTTTTTGTTCTTGGGCAGTGGTCAACACTGACCCAAAGCTAGGGAAACATTCTTAATCCCTGGACTGAACCTCTAATCAGCTCTTCTTTCTTTCTGTCAGCAGTATCCACAGAGTGTTGGGAATTTTAACGAGTAACTGTCAAGATGTTGTTGCTGTAACCTGGCTATTTCTTTATACATCTGTCAGCTGTTTCCTTATTTATCTCCCATAAAAAATTTGAGTGTCAGGCAGAAATAATATGCTTTAAAGACCTCTAAGTATAAAAACAAATATAAAAGTCTACAAAAAGAAAGAAGAAAACCCAAACAGCATAGAATTATACATACACACAAAATGCCTATAGGGCACTTCCTTCCACCTGACCTACACAGGTACAAAAACAGAGTGTTGGAGATGTGAGTTTACTGCAGAATATGACACAACTATAGGCATTCAAATTAAAATGTGTTGTTATAAATATCATGCTGCCCAATAATATGTCTGCCTGATGGGTTTAACCAGCAGGTAGCAGATTGCCACCCTGTTAAAATAACAGAAAATCTCAATCATCAGAATAAAAAAAATACAAGGTTAGAGCTAAAAGAAAAAAAATGACCAAAAATTTTATTTAATTAAACATACCATACTATATATACATGAACCCCTTTGCTCTTAAGTTTATTTTACGAACGGCCAAAATTTTAGTCTACATAATTATGGAAAAATCAAGTAACACTTTGATGCAATGAATAATGCACAAACTAGCTGCAAATTCTGTCAAGAAAATTTTGATCTCCACTTACAGTAGGGTCTTATAAGAAGCATTCAACATGTTTGATTGATCAAAGTCAAGTAAAATGGATCTTGAACAACTGCCACAGGAAGAGCTTTAAATTGCTCTTACAACAAAAACAGTGGTAACAAAAGTATGTATTTCTCAAAAGAACTACACTGAGTAGTCAACTACAGAGTGACACTTTTATTACGGTCATTAAAAAAAGAAGGTAAAAAAAAGCCCTGACTCTTCTCACATGCTTTAATACACTTGAACTTTAAAATAAAATATTAAAAAATATAAACTGAAAAGATCGTACAAACCTGAGAATATGCCAAAAAACATATGAATAACAGCAAAAAGCCTAGTTTCAACAGTAAGCCAAAATGCCAGAAACAATTTCCTAAGAGAGAAAATATTTAATTTACTAAAAAATAAATTTATAGTAGACAACATATTAAATACTCTCTATTCGATACACGTACATGCTGAATAGTTCTTAATATAAGTATGTTTACAAGATTACAAAAAATATATCTACTTAGTGTAAGTTACAAGTAGGAGGACAAAAAGAAAAACAAAGAATGTTTGCTAGGAATGAGGCTACAAAGTGTAAGTGATACCCTGTACACCTGCTGTTCATCCATTAGAAATATATTTTAAAATACCTCCTGGATTCAATTATACTTATTCATTATTGAAAGTTACAACAAAATCTGGAACAAGATATGCAATATAATTTTAACAAACACTTTTGTTGAATATGACTTAGGTGATATTCCTTTAACATTAAAGTTCCAAGGATAAAGCTTAAACTCCCTAATGGACTAGAGTTTAAACATAAAATATATTTCAACATGTGCATATTTAAAATTATGTGTTCAAAGTTTATATATATCAATAGTTTATTTGATTAATATGCTGGGTTTGTACAGAGAAATTAAAACTATAGAGGCTGTCCAAAGACATTACTGGACTTTAATAGAGGCTAGACCTCAACTCA
Organism: Cebus imitator; assembly: GCF_001604975.1. Taxonomy (NCBI): domain Eukaryota; kingdom Metazoa; phylum Chordata; class Mammalia; order Primates; family Cebidae; genus Cebus; species Cebus imitator. The sequence continues at coordinate 1,494,152 of NW_016107352.1, read as the reverse complement.
TTCCTGAAAAATTATTTGATGTTATATTGGAAGCCAATGGAAAAATACTTTTGACATATACTATTTGGTTGAAAGGGTCAAGTTAAATACATTTTTAAAAACAAAAAATTATTTTTCCAAAAAAGGAAGCTTTTATTTTAATGATATGATCTTGAAAGAAAAAAAAAAAAAAGCATTAAGGTAAATGACTGTGGCCTCACTTTGAACATTATTAGTAACTAACCATGTGAAATTTGAAAATAACAACCTTTTGGGTATTTAGGTTCCTTATATATAAAACAGGTTGATAACTGCTTCAACGCTTGTCTAGAAAATATATTAGTGTTTTTAAATCGTGTTTGACATAAGAAGCCTTTTGCAAAGAAATATTTACTCAAAATCTCTCTCTCTCTCTCTCTCTTTCTCTCTCTCTCTCTCCATATATATATATGGAGATATATATATAAAAAACAAAATCAAAGTAGAGCTGCCAAGATTGAAGCAAGACATAGGCACCTGGAGCCCTATTTGACTTTCCCTTCTCTCTTTCAGTTCTCTGTACTCTGCCTCTGTACAAAAAAAAAGTTTAAAAACTGTGGCATTAGTTAATATGTAAAATGGTTGTGAAGAATTTAAATTTAAAAAAGGAAAAACATGTAATATAAACTATTATTCTGCACTGTTATATTACTTTACTTAGCTGTAACATTTTTAGACAGTTCAAGAACAGAATTTCAAAAGTTCGAAACTACGTATAAATTTAAACTGTCTACATCATTTGATAAAATAATATCCTTCAGAAACTAAAAAGAAATTTCACACACTGAAAAAACATATTTACTAATATAAATAAGAAAGTACATTTACCGTTTGCTTTTTTTTGGATTATTTGTGGCCACAGTGCTAAAGTAATATATATGACCATGAACCATACAGTGACCAAGGGGACAAAGTAATAGAATTGATAAGGTCGATCCATTACTATACATAACACCACTACCAGGAAATTGAGACGAAATAAAACCTATTGAAAAAGAGAAGAAAATGGTTTTCATTCTAAGTAATGGTTTTAATTATAGGTATACACGAACAGCAAAGGTAGATTTTCTCTGACAGAGTATAAATGGTTAAGACTCAATAATGACTGTACAAGTATATATTACTAATCTTTAAAATTATATTTGTTCTGCAATCACTGTAAAGAGTTGAATATAAAATATATATGCATCATTACATCAACTAAATCCCAGCAAAGTACCAACCTGAGCTGTCCTCTGGCTATAACTGGCATCTTGCTAAATGAGAAAAAAGTCATCCGTCTTAGGACTATGGTTTAGAAGCATAGATTACATTATCATGCTTGATTTACCCCATATGGGGTTAAATTAAGAGTTGTCACAGATACAAAATAGTATTATTCAGAACTCAAAATTTAAAAGTGTCTTTGGGACTTTCATAACAGTCATTTCAGATATCAGTTTGATGTCATTCAAAAAACACAGAATTTGGGCAGATTTTTACCAGTGCTGTATCACTTACTATGTGACCTTGGGCAAATTATTTAAGCTCTCTGAGACTTATCTTACTTTCCTCAGCTGTAAATATAAAGATAACAACTCAAGGTTGTAATATGGGATAAATGAAATAATGTTTAGAAATTGCTTAGCATTAGATAGAAAATTAATATCCTCTTCTCAGAGAAAGAAAACAGCACGTTATAATAATTACAGGTAACTCTCTCTATTTCTACAAAACTAAAGTGAATCAGCAATGCTGTCTCCTGTGTACCAGTGCTTTTATTATATATTAAATTATATTTTCCTTCTTTCACTAATAATCTTGAATTACTACACATAGAACACAGACATAATACAACTTTACAGTGCTATTTCATAAATTCAAATTATTCATAGTCTTATAATGACTATATTTTTTTCTCAAGTTAATGGTTTCTCAAGAAAGCATGTTTAACTGAAAGAAAGGAAAACAACAAAGCATTCCTACCTGACATACTCTATGGATTCCAAAATCTCCTTTGATCCAAAAGTATGAGAAATGCCCATACCCTGTCTGAAATAAATATGCGGCAACCAGAACTCGAATGTGCATGTATACAGGCAAAAACTGTTGACAAAAATAAACAGGTAAAACATATGTTGGCATCAACTATATCTTGGATTATCATTAACAAGTATATTTAACAAAGATAATAAATCATTATTAGCATTTGACATCTCCTCAGTCAAAAAGTTTATTCTCAAAAGTTAGTCATTATAGTATGGATTACAAAAATGTAGAATTGGAATTGGAGAGATCTAGGTTCAAATTCTAGTTCTGCCACTTTCTAGCTATGTGTTTTTGAGTTTTCTAATTTGTAAAATGAGACTATTCCTTCCTTCCTTAAAGGGTTCTTGTGAAGAATGAATGAGATAATAAATGTGAAGCACTTTGTACATTAACTTGCACCCAATTAAAATTCAATATATGATAACTATATTGTCATGCATCCTGAATGCAAGATGGGTTCACATTTTTATCCAGTATAAACCTAACTTAGGAATATTATTTCCCTCTCACTCTTATTTTATGAAACAATTTTGTTGTACACTCCTACATCACTGTCTTTGTTATGACCAAGTCCCTTAGGGTCATTTATTATGATATTTCAGAGCATCACATCATTACTTCTAAGTTGAATGAAATACATCACATTTGAATCCACATATGATAGGAGGCACTGAAAATGTTATTTACTAGTACTAATTCTCATAACCTTGGAACACTGTCATTCACCTTTCACCACCTGCTGGTCCTTTATGTGTATATTCACAATTTCCATAGCATAACTCGCACACTGCCTTTTTTTTTTTTTTTTTTTTTGAGACACAGTCTCACTCTGTTGCCTAGGCTGGAGGGCAGTGGTGTGATCTTGGCTTACTGCAGTCTCCGCCTCCCCGATTTAAGCGATTCTCCTGCTTTAGCCTGTCAAGTAGCTGGGACTACAGGAGCCTGCCACCACAACTGGTTAATTTTTTGTATTTTTAGTAGAGATGGGGTTTTGCCATGTTGGCCAGGCTGGTCTCAAACTCCTTGCCTCAGGTGATCCACCCGCCTTGGCCTCCCAAAGTGATGAGATTACAGGCTTGAGCCACCACACCTGGCCATATGCTTTTTAAAGTGATCTTTAAGGCCGTTGTGGTGGCTCATGGCTGCAATCCCAGAGCTTTGGTAGACGGATGCAAGTGGATCGCCTAAGGTAAAGAGTTCAAGAACAGCCTGGCCAATATGGCAAAACCTGGCCTCTATTAAAAATACAAAAATTAGCTGGGCGTGGTGGCTTGCACCTGTAATCCCAGCTACTCGGGACGCTTAAGCAAGGGAGCCGCTTAAACCCAGGAGGGGGAGACTGCAGTGAGCCAAGCTCGTGCCACTGCACTATAGCCTGGGCGACAGAGTGAGACTCCATCACATACACACAAAAAATTAACAAAAATAAAGTGATATTTAAAAGGCTTGCTCAGTGACATGCAATCTCTGCAATTATAAGGTCATTCTTTTGGGGATAATTACCAGATCTATGTAAAATTTTTTGGCTTCTATTTTACAGATTCATCTGATCATCTCTACAATTACCTAGCATTAACACTGCCTATGGTCATTTTAGATTAGGGTACCTTTCCCACGTGATACTTTGTAGGACAAAATAAACTGATTGGGCAGACACATTAAATAGATTTTATAAGCCCTGAATGTATGCATCTTTTACAAACATCCTTGAATTCATCTGTTTCTTTTTTGAGAGATTTTTTTTTGGGGGGGAGGAATGAACCTGAACTTAGATCATAAATTCTTCTACATAGCCTCCACTCTAACCAAACTTAGAGATTCTCTGTCTCCTAAACTGATACATCTTATGCTCCTTTGTCAAGTCTTTTATCTACCTGTTCTGTCTTGCCCTGGAATGTTCCTCCCCTAAATGCATGTTGCTTATCAAATCCTACTCTTCTTTAGAGTCTGGTTCAAAATTCCAATCTTTACTATCAGATGAATGTCATTTCTCCTTCCTGAGTTCCTACAACACCTACAATCTACGTATCAAACAAAGAGTTTTTATTTACTGTCCTTTAATATCAGCTCATTTTAAATTACTTTTATTAGATCAGAAATTTTCAGTGAGGGTGTAACATATTAGAATCAAAAGGATGGAGGGAGGAAATGTACTGAAATAACTTTGGAATTTAATCCAAATCTGTCGCCTTACCTCATTCTTCAATGTACTCTAAAATATCCCCTTCATGGATTGTCTAAGCATCTTTTAATAGCAGAAAACAAATTCCCAAGGCGATCCATTCTACCTTTAGATGGTCATTAACTGCTATAATGTTCCTTTTCATGAAAAGTTGAAATCTAACTATATATAAAAGCTATCATGTTCAGCCCTCTAGAGCAGTGCTGTCCAATAGAAATAAAATATGAGCCATAAGTAATTTTTTAATGAGGCTATCAGAGCATTTTAAAAGTTAAGAGAAACAGGTGAAATAAATTTCAATAAATATATTTTGTTTAACTCAATATATCCAAAATATTATTTCAACATATAAAATAATTTCTTTTTTATATGAAGTTTTTAGATTTAGTACTGATTTATCATAATTAACCATATTTAATATGGTATATATTTCACACTTTTGGCACATCTGAATCCTGACTAGCTACAAAGTGCTCAATAGCCACATGCAACTAATGGGGTTACCACAGCAGACAGTCTAGCTCTAGAGTCTGTCAGAGCTAACTCACTCTTACATCTAATGGCTCTATAAATAATTTAACAGATGTCAAACCTGGTTAATCATTCCTAACTACTTTACACACCCTCCATAAAACATGCGTTCAAGTTCCCTTAAAGACTGGGGCTGGGACTGCAAAGTTGGGTTGGTTATTACATTTAGATAGTAAACATAATTCATTTAAACCAAATTAAACACTGTAACAATTTTCCAAGTTCCTGCCAATGTTGGCCTATTGCAAATTTCATGTAATATTTATCCCAACGTTTTATTTTAAGATATTTTAAACAAACAGAAAAGTTGTACTAGTACAATGAACACCTATATGCTATATGATAAACCTTTTAAAAGTATGTTACAGACCACGTGACAGTGCTCCTAAACTATTTCACCACATATCTCATAGGAAAAAAGGATGGTTTCTTACATGACCACATTATCATTACCATACCCAAGAAATTTAATACAAATATAACAGTATTTACTGTATGATCCATATTCAAAATTCTCCAATTATTATTTTATTGTATTACAACAAAATTCTACTATTAAAAATATGTTTGGAATTTCAACTTTACATTAGAGTTAATAGCTAGTTTGACTTCTGGTTCTCCTCTTTCTCGAGTCCCCATATATTCCCTCATGACCTCTCATTCAGGTCTTTCCATGGAAATTACCTACAAACTCTCCAAAGGCAAAAACAACAATGAAACACAAAATCATCTAGTGTATATACCAATCTTACTATTCTCTCTGTATTAAATTCACAACATTTAATCTATATTTCATATGTATTATACTTTAAAATAATGTTTATACTAACAATGAGAATCTGTCAGACCATAATGATTATGCTAATAATGCTCTAGAATTTTTGACACAGTTCTTATCTTTTAGCATAAAAATATAACACAACTAAAGTTTGACATTTTATTCACAATAAAAAATATTAAGTAATTAAAATAATCATGGCAGTTAAAAAGTTTTTAATATGAGTAATTGCTCAAAGCCAAGAATCAAATCCCCAAATATGTTATAACCTATGCTAAAAATGTTTTGCCTATGTAGATATAGCAAAAATTTTAACCACAACATTCTATATAAAAGAACAGGGATATGTTAATTAATCATTACTAATGATCTGTTAGTGAAAAGTATGTCCTTCCAGAACAGAAATTTTTTAAAATTGTAAATTAGAATATATTAGGATGTAGTATAAGAAGATATATTAGAATGTTAGGTTGGTAAATAATTATAATTGAATGCTAAATTGCCTTCATCCTTTTATGATCTACATCCTTTCTGGAATCACTGAATTGAGGAACTTAGTCTGCTATTAATTATTTCTACCTGATTTTTTAAAACAGTAGTATCACCCTTTAATATGTCAGCAATTAATTATCTCTAAGTGGTATTTTATTAAAACAAATTCCCATTGCCCAGTCTTTATTTATACAGCAGAGATATTCTTAGGATTCAATTTTCATCTCTACTTGCTCCTTAGAGAATCTCTGGATTTATCCTACAAATTCTTAGCTGGGCTTATAAACTATGTCTTACTATCTCCATCTCTCCTTGCCTTGGATCCTTTATACTATTTTGGCTCTTTCATAATGACTCAAATTCACTAGCTTCCCTTTAGCTGCAGCATCGAAGGAATTTCACTGTTACCACAAATATACATATCACAGCCATATAATATTAGTAAAATTTATATTTCATTTCTCTGCCTTCTATACTTCAAATAACTCATAAAATCATAAACAAGTTTTGAAAATAATAAAGAGACAATGAAGAAAGACATCCTTCAATTGTTATAGATAGCTGAAAAACACTAGTAATCCATCTTAATACAGCTATAAAATCTTCAATATACTCCTTTCTGGGCAACACTCCTCTCCTACTTCAATTTATCATTGATGTATGTACTGTTTACAGATGTGTGCTTTATATAAGCAAATAAAACAATAAAAAACAGTTCAATAGTTTCTGAATTATACATTTCTTAAAAATTTTTAAACATATTTTATGGAAAGTTTGCATCTTCACTATAAAAACTTGTGTGAAAAGTGGCTGTTAGGCTCAGCCACAAAAGCTTATTAACTGTAATGTAGCTGGGGTGTTACAACTCAGAACACACATTTTTTTTCTAGCCCTGTCGAATCCAAAGTGGCCAGAGATCATGATAATCCTGTCTCTTAAAACAGCTATGGAGAAAGAAAAAACTATTTTTTTCCAGGTACAAAAGACACTGGATGACCAAAGGAAGGGTCTTCCACAGCACAGAGGAGATAACAGTACTTAGCACTTAGGAAGTATGGCATATCCTATGTTATCTACAATAGCAGTCCACCTGTATTTGGATTATTTGAATACTGAGGCAAGAGAGTTCTGAGTTTTTTAAACTTTAAAAATGTAAAAATAGCTAGTCAAACTTCCTAAAAGACAGTGAAGGATATATAAACTATAATAATCAAATTTGATTTCTTCTGATAGTAACTTGCCTATTCTAAATGCTTTATAATTGTCACCTTCAAAGTTTCTTTGTTATTTTTGAGACACAGTCTGACTCTGTCACCCAGGCTGGAGTGCAGTGGTGCAATCTTGGCTCACCGCAACCTCCACCCCCGTGGTTCAAGCATTTCTCTTGCCTCAGCCTCCCAAGTAGCTGGGATTACAGGCTTGCACTACCACACCTCGCTAATTTTTTTATTTCTAGTACAGACAGGGTTTCACCATGTTGGCCAGGCTGGTCTTGAACTCCTGACCTCAAGTAATTCACCCACCTCAGCCTCCCAAAGTGCTGGGATTACAGGTGTCTGCCACCACACCTGGCCTCTTCAAAGTTTCTTGGTAACTTTTATTAGCTGTTCAACAAGATGGTATAAAATAATACCCTTAGATATCAGCTACTTCTAATATGTTAAAAATTAAGGCCAAGTAAATACAAATAAATTACTGCCTTATCTTTTTTTTAATTACTTTGCTCTTAAAATTACATTTTTTCAAAGAGTTAGGAAAAGAATGGGAAGGCAGGAAGATTGAGTGGGAAATAAGAAGGATCTATAACTGGTAGAGAATATAAAACACAAAAAAGCTGGTGCCCTTAAAGAAACATTAAAATGACATTATTTCCTATACTTTCTGAACTTAAATTTGAAATACTTACTGTACTTGCTCCAGAAATGTGATAAATCAAAATCACAAGTTGCATCCAGCCTTTCCATTCATCTGTTTGTTCTCTATTTAATACTTTAGTCTGTGTAAAGGAACAAAAATCTGTTTTAAAATTCATCATGAAGAAATTATTTGAACAGTATACATTAAGTATATTAAAAGTTTTCTTACAGGATATAAAGCTAATGCTTCTGTCAAAAGAACCCTTATGGTGGTGAAAAACAGTTATAAACTGTCATTTTAATTCTTGCTAAAAGATAGAATAAAACTTTTAAATACAATATGAATACAAAAAAAAACCATAAAGAGTTTTTTAATATTTAAGTGGATCCTCTTGGTTTTGTACTAGAATGACAATTATATTAAAATTAAATATACTAAAATTAAACTACAACAGATGTATTTATAAATCTAAAAATGGCATTCCATAATTTTTTCTATAATTTCAGTTAAAAGGATCTTATAATTCCCCTACACTTTATTGACAGAAAAAAGCTCCATTATGACAGTTTACTTTCCCTAGTATATTCTCACTGAAGATGAATAACTAATTAATAACCCTCATAGGAGAGGTATGTTTTACAATAGAATTCAGTAATTCAAATAAATCATGCCTTGTAAAGAAGTTACACAAATATTCTGAGCAATGAATGCAATTCCAAAATAGGAAAATCAGAATATTGTGAGTAGTAGTGGCCACATCATTAAGTTCTAATTGATATGTATATATGTCTGACTGATAAATATATAAATATATGTTTATGTGCATAGGCATTTGTTAATATATTATTTTACTTTATAAAAGATAATAGTATCTCATGCTTGAAGACCATCATAAAATCAGAACGAAAGTTCCATCAACAAGCAGGTAAAATAATATTAAGTCACGAAATCTTTTTCACAGGTCGTATTTCCCAGCTTTTCAACAAGTTTCACGTGACTGACCTTTTTCCAAACTATTCCAAAAAAAGAACAGTTAAGAATCCACTAAGTGAAGTGTAACTACACTATTCCTTCTTCCTCATCCATATACATGTTTGTATATTCTGGCATGATAAACGATACTAGTTCTTTTATGCAGAATTTGTAATGAGATAAGAAGGATAACATGAGTTAAAAAGAAAATGACTCTTACCTCTTTAGTATTTTCATTGTAAAATACTCCCAAAACCAAAATGTAGATAATTGGAATAAAGAAAGATGAATGTGTATAAAATTTGTTTTCCTTCATGAACAGATTTGCACGGTCACACATATAGAAATATGCCATAATCAGGCCAAGTTTGCAGAAAGACTGTAAAAGTATTTCTAATGAAGACACAGGGGTATTGATAATATTTTTCTTTTCCTCTCCACTTTCCAAATCAGTACATGGCTTATTCTTCCGATGAGCATTGCGATGAATTATGTAAAAAATTAAATATCCAGTAATAGATAAAGTGAAAAAACAAGCAGCTAGCTTCTGTATGAGAGTAAGAGGAGGCCGAGGTTGACAACAGGACCCATCTACAGGCTTCAAAATTTTATTGCAATACACATTCATAAGAATCATTGCACTCTGTGAACAAATCAAGTTATTTGGTTATTATCTTGTCAGTGATGTATTTCACATTAAGTTTTCTCCTGTGAATACTGCTGAGTTTTTAGCACTAAAACCAAAATGCTTTCATATCTTTTGCTACCATTTCCCAAATCATGCAAATTCCATCTGTAATAGCTAGTTCAGGATGTTTCAAACTTCTGGGGCTGTGAACCAAAATACAAAATACATTTTATAATGTGACCCAGGACAATACCTATCCTTACTACTTGGAATGCACTCTGAGATTGTTCTGTTCTATTCCTTTTTTTCCAACACCGATTTCATGGTTGTTATTATGGGTTGTGACCTTTGGTTAAAAAAATGCTGACAGACATCAAGGACCAAAGAATTTTAATCAGCAGACTTTCAAAACAGAAGATGCCAGAACACTTAAGATAAAGACTACTGCTTAAATGTGAAAAAAACAACATAAAATAACTGTCACTAAAAAATTATTAGTTTTTAGCTAGCAATATTTGTAGTATGTCTTTCATTTGGATTATAGCTTATAGGCCATTTAGGATTCTACAGTTTTAAGATATCTAATGTTAAATATAACTTAGAACTTTCAACATGGTTTGATTATATAAAATCGTTTTGGGAAAGTTGTCAAGAGTCTGTCTAGTTGAAGGTTCAGTCAAACTCTAGTTTTGTAAAAACTTCATAGTTTAGGCATCTGTGGAACTCCAGGTGATTACGTTATTTAAGCCTAAGCATTCAAAATAATCAAGTGTTTAGGAAATCTCATCCTTTTAGCCCTGACACTGCAGGTGGTTTTATGCCTGCACTCTTGCAGATATTAGTCTTCAAATTCCATTGTAAGGTTCTCAACTAGCTTTTAGGGGGTCCTTTTACATATATGGAGAACCATATGTATATGCAAATATACACATCATTCTGCAGGAGAAGAACAAAACCATTGTCTTTTATCAGATACTCAAAGGGCTTATGTAACTCTCACAAAGGTTAAGAACCACTGCTTTATAAGAGAAAAAACTTTAATTTGTTCCACTGTTTGTGAAAATTTATAGTTATGTAGTTTTCTTTCATATTTAACCTAAATCCCTTTCCATGGGTTAACCTGAATTTATTCAGTATATACTTGTGTATTTAGAATAGAATAATGCTTAGGATAGAAGGGCTAGAAGGACTTTTTTTCTTTCTTTCTTTTTTTTTTTTTTTTTTTTTTTTTTTTTTTTTTTTTTTTTTTTTTTTTTTGAGACAGAGTCTCCCTCTGTCACCCAGGCTGGAGTGCAGTGGCAGGATCTTGGCTCACTGCAACCTCTGCCTCCCAGGTTCAAGCAATTCTCCTGCCTCAGCCTCCATAGTATCTGAGATTACAGGCATGTGCCACCACACTCAGCTAATTTTTGCATTTTTAGTGGAAATGGGGTTTCCCCATGTTGGCCAGGGTAGTCTCAAACTTCTGACCTCAGGTGATCTGCCTCGGCCTCCCAAAGTGCTGGGATTACAGGTGTGAACCACCACGCCCGGCCAGAAGAGCTATAGGGAAATAATAAACATTATTTTATGTATTAAAAAATGTACTCTTCATTGAAGTTTAATCTTGTGAGCTTAAGGTTTAAGGTAAGGAGAACATAAAGGCAGTGGCTTTTAAATGTGAGTGTGCTGAGAACATATATGCTTATTAGGAAACAATGTATATAACAGTGATTAGCACTCAGTAAATGAACTTCCTCTCTTCCCTAACTTCTTTCTCTCTTAGAATATAACAAAACTCTTAAGTATATATTCAGCTAGATGATAGAAACCAAAATTTATTTCTAGATGTATCTTTATACAGAATAACTAACTACAAGTTACTAACACTGCAATAAAATAAATTATAAACATGTTATAATGACTTATGGCTATAAGCAATTGATATTATATTCTCCATCTACTGACATATATAAAAATTGCTTACAGTTTCTCTGCTTGATTCAGGAAGATGTAAGCCATCCAAAGATTCCATGATGGTTTCTTGAGCAATTAATTTGGAAACACTGAACATCTTAACATTTGATTTAGAATTTCTGGTGCTACTATTCAAAATACTGACTGCAGCCTCATTGTAAGCATCTATCTTCTCATTAGTGATCATCTTCCTATTTTCACTTAATAGATCTTCATAAACAGGATCTGTATGTGAGACATATTTTTAAAAAACACATTTCAAAAATCCCTATTGGTAAAAATTGTGATCATGCAAGTTAGATGTACCACATTCACATGTTGTTTTTAAAAGTACAGTTGATATCAGGTACCTAACAGTTCATTTTTACATAAAGCTTCCCAAAGCTTGCAATACATTTCCCATCGTATATTCAAGTTTGAATCAAGCAATATCCCTCTCAAATTTAAAGAATTTTTGTCCCATCTCTATGTACACAGATTTGGGGAAATATTTTTATGCTCCAGCATGTCTTAAGAGTTTAACATTTTTGGATGCTGGGTTATACTGGGTAACAAGAAATCTAAAATGATTTATAGAAGATTGCTTAATTAAAAATAGCTGCCCATCTTTTTTTTTCTCTTGTAGCTGCTTAATTCTGTAAACTTTGTTCATATGATTAGAAAGTAATATTACTGAGGATCAAGGTCTGTCTATTCTTTTATCACTTACTATAAATAACTTTAATTTTTCCTCATTTTAGTATGAGAAAGGTTAGCAGTGAGTCTGTGAATAAAATGGGGGTTATGGAACACATCATCACTACCCCTTTACTTATTCCTTTCATCTTGACATTCAACTTGGAAATATTAAGAATTTCTGACAAAAAACATGAATTGCTAAAATATCCAAGGAATTTCACATTGTGCTAGGCATTAAATAGTGGACATTTAATAAATTCCTAAAATGAGTTAAGCTAATGTCTACTAAGAATTTCATTACAAGCATAAACTAGATGGTGTAAATTTAAACATATTCTGTCAATTCAAACATATATTTTATTTATTTTTTTCAGAAATCCATTGCTTGCTAAAAAAAAGTATATTTATTTCTAATGACTTTAATATTATAAAGCAGGGTGAAGGATATTTACTTCTAATGACTTTAATATTATGAAACAGGGCAAAACCCCATCTCTACCAAACATACAAAAAAATTAGCTGGGTATGGTGGTGCACGCCTGTAGTCCCAGCTACTCGGGAGGCTGAGGTGGGAGGATTGCTTGAGCCTGAAGGGCGGAGGTTGCAGTGAGCCAAGATTGTGCCACTGTACTCCAACCTGGGAAAGAGAGTGAGACCCTGTCTCAAAAAAAAAATTATGAAATAGATAATTTTTTTCTATATATTTCCCTATCACAATATACGTTTTGTAAGAAATAAAAAATCAGAGATATCACATCTCATTCGCCTTTAGGACTTATCTTTTTGTTATGCATTCTTACAGCCATTCTGATGAGGTTCCTTAGAGGATATATTTTTTATTTTTACTTATATTTATTAATTTGTTCCTTACATTTGAAAAACGAGAGAAAACAACTCAGGTGTGCTCTAATCTTGCAAATCTTATTTCAAAATTAAGTCTCATAAAGGAGTAATTCTGTTTCTTGAAACAGGAGATAACAAAAACCCATGCTTCAAACTATACACAAAATGACATTTTTTCATTACTTATTCCTTACCTTGTAAGACCCAATAAACATCACTAGTCTTTGCCAATTTTTCTAAAAGCGGTGCTATGGAGGTAATGTTCATTTTATACTGAGAAAGCCCTTCACTGCTACCATTGTGAATCTTGATGGACCACTAAAAAGAAGTACAAATTATGCATTAATTTAGTATTTATCACAATTAAAGTATATAATTTACCTATTGTAACAAGGGTTATTATTTTAGATATTTCCCATCCAATACTAGAATAAACTTCAGTCAAATTATTTCATGAAATATATGAAGGCAATTAGAAAAACCTGTTACAAATTATACTTTCTATGTATAACATTCAAGAAGAATACAATTTTAGATATAAAAAACACTGATATTTAACACTAAGTTTCCTAAGTTCATTCCAGTTTTTTTATTAAAATTCATCAATCTAATCATAATAGAAGTAGGAATTAAAAATGTAGGTACAATCAAGAATTCTGAACAGAAATTAACTTTTTCTTAGCATGTTCTTAAATGTGAAACAAAATAATTAAGTAAAAATACAGACAATAACTTACTGTGGCAGCTCCTGCTACAATCACATGGGGTTTTGCAATGGAATCCTAAAGGAAGAAAAATCTTTATCATAGTATTATATCCAGTTCAGAGAATTAATACAAGTAACATCATTTAATTTTTTCCTTAAAATGTAAGTTCTTCCTTCTAAATGTATTAGAAGTTTCTAGAATTCCTTGTTATTATTATTGCTTATTATTGGTATAACAAGACAGATATCCAATGCCTAAAATCTTGTAAGGCTACACATTCATACAGGATGACAGAAATTTGGATAGTTAATTCTTTGGTGTTCTTAAAAAAAAAAAAAGCACCACTGAAATCTAACATGACCTAATATTGTTCCGAACTCTGAGTAAAATGCTTAAAGCTCTAGTGTATTATGTCAGTCAATTAAAAGGTAATCATGGAAGCCTACAGGGTACATAATTTAAGCTTTAAATAAAATACAAAGTCAGTGCCAAAACAATCTTCTGGGAAAGCTAAATCCAATGCATATTTAATAAAATAAACTGGTAACTATTAAAGACCACATGTGGAAAAACACAAGTAGAAATCCCTAAAAATCTTCACCAAATACAAATTAGTTTCCCCCACTTACATATGTATTCAGTTTCCACTGTTTCAGTTACCCATGGTCAACTCAGGTCCAAAAATATTAAATAGAAACTTCCAAAAATAAATAATTTCTAAGTTTTCAATTATGTGCCATTCTAAGTAACATCATAAAATCTCAGGCTATTCCACTCTGTCCCTCCTGGGATGTGAATCCTCTCTTTGTTCAAGGTATCATGCTGTTATATGCCACCTGGCCATTAGTCACTTAGTAGCCACTCAGTTATCAGACCAACTGTCACAGCATCACAATCCTTGTGTTAAAGTAACCACTATTTTACTCAATAATGACCCCAAAGCTCAAAAATAGTGATGCTGAGATACTGTGATAATTGTTCTATTTTATTATTAGTCATTGCTGTTAATCTCTTACTGGGCCTAATTTATACATTAAACTTTATCATACATTTTTATGTATAGGAAAAAATATAGTACACATAGCGTTCGGTACCACCTATGGTTTCAGGCATATGCTGGGGTCTTGGAACATATTAACCATGGACAAAGGGGGACTACTGTATACTATTTATAATATATAGCAATAATATATTATAATACAATTATATATGTAGCTAACTATATATTATATATAGTATAACATGTATATAGTACTTAGGAACTTAGTACTTTCTCTTAAACTATGTCATTGTAATATAGATTCCTGCCACCCTGTGGGGTAAGCAAGATGATATTATACATCTCTTAGAAAACAACGATACAGACTCGGAATGGCTAACAGGATATTGCTGAGGCCTGCCAGGTAAGTGAGAATTTAAGTCTTTTGACTTTTGAATTCAGTACACTTATCACCTCATCAAAGACCTGATATTGCAATCATATACAAAGAAACAATTAAAACAAAATTTAATAACAAAAAACTGACCCATGTACAAAAATGAGTTACTTTTTCATTATAAAGGTAATATACTCTTAGTGTAAAATACTATGAAAATAGAGAAAAATAACAAAATACACCCATTTTCTTTTAGATATATGACCATTTCCAGTCTAGCATGCTTCATTTTACATTCTTAAAGAATTTTTAGTGAAAAAAAATTTTTTGCTTCATCCCTAGGTAGCTTTCTCATTCCCAAAATTTCTATTGGTTACCCCAAAACTTATATTCCTTAAACAGTCTCTCTTGTCCTTCTCAGCATAATGTTTAATTCTCAAACTTCATAGAGAAAATAAAATTCATCCGACATGTGTCCTCTTGCCTTCCTTTCTCCATTCTTACAACTTATCTTTACTACCCCAGCTATCTTCCTCTGACAAGAAAGTAAAGAAAATATGTCCCTGTTCTTCTCAATGGCTAATGCCTTCCTCTGTCTACATTCCCTCCCTTTTCACTTCTGGGGCTATAAACTATGAATTATGTTCTCCAGCTCTCATAGTATCAAACTTGTCCTCCTCCACTCTCTTTCCTTCCCTCAACCTAAAAGTGTTAAATTAAACTTATCCTGAAAAAGTTTTCCTTCAACCCTGTCTCACCTCACATCTGTAACCAACAGATTACTTGAAAGAGTATTCTGCCCTCACTATGTCAATTTCGTTCTCTCATTTATGCCTCAACTTATGTTTTGAATTTGGGCTTCACTATCCATTAAAACTGTTCTGAGAGCCCACTAATGAACTCTGGATTGCCAAATGCTGTAGCTTGATTCTACCTTAGCAAGTTTTGAAAGTGCCACTGGTGACTATCTACCTTATAAAATCCTTACCTCCACCGTATGTGATTTTACAGTCCTTCCACCCTTCCTCCCTTGCTTTTCTTCCTACTCCTTTTACTGCCACTTCTCAGAATCTCCTTGATAATTCCATTCTTCACAAGCTTTCTCCTCTTTAATCTCTAAATTCTCTGTCTATTCAATTTCTTCCATTCAAATAACTTAAATATCACCTCAATCCATACCAAGACTCCCCAAATCCATTCACATAGTTCAGCCTTAATGATTTCCAATCACTTACAGAAATATGTCTAAATTGCCAGTTTCTTTACAAGTTAGCCTAATTTCCTTCCACTCCTCCAATATATCACATCATTCACCTGTTTAAAACTTTCAATGGTTCTCCACTACCCTCAATACAATGTATTCAATTCAATGTATTGATTTTCAGAAAATACACCCTGAAGTGTTTAGAAGTAGTTAAAAAATGGACAAAATAAATCCACTCCCCCAATATGGGTTAGAATATCATTCATAATATAGTATCTGCTTCTTCAACTCTTATCAACTCCCTCCAAAATGAAGCACATAAAAAGAACAACCAAAACCAACACACATAAAGAAGCATTTTATATTTTAGCTCCAGCCACACTAAAACTGCTAGAGATTCCCTGCATAGGCTATACTCCATCTTCACTATCATTGCACATATTGTTTCCTTTGCAGGGAAAAACCCCATTTCTCATTCCCCACACTCACCTTCAAGACCACTTTATCTGAAAACTAATTTTGAAAACCTGAAAAAATTACACTTAGGACCTATCCTCTGTAATTCTGTTTGTTGTGCCCTATATATTTCCTGTTTTAGCAGTTGCTTAAGTATCTATATGTGTAATTCATCTAGAAGCTCTTTGAGGGGAGAAACTCTATACTGTTGACCAGTGTATCAACAGTGTCCAGTTTAGTGCCTAGAATATGGAAATATCTGTGGAATACCTACTTAGAGTCCTCTCAATTCAACTTTGCTTTTATGCCTATAGGCTTCTATAAGACTATTCCAGTTAATAAGCGTATCTTGTTCCTAACTCATAGTTCTCAAATATCATCTCTATAAAATTTTCTTAGATCATTAGCAATACTCTCACCACCTCCCATCCTAACTGCCTCTATCCATGGTGCTTTCATAGTCCTTTGAGCTCAATTCTGTGTTAGCCTTTGCCGTTTTATGTTGTTTTTCATCAGTAAGTCACCATCTACTAGACTGCAAATTCCTTGAGGGCAGAGACTGAAGTTAATTCCCAGCCACATTCCTATTGCTCAGCACAAAGCTGGCAATAGCACATAAACAATAAAAATGTGGGTCTCCAAATCCTCAGCTTCTAGCAGCTTACTACAGAAATAGTAAAAAATAAATACATACATACATGCTCCTTGAGTGAATGAAATCCATCAGCTAATCAACCTCAGGTGATTATGTGGTCATCTATCTAAATAAATTGAATATTTTCTTTTTCTCAACAACCATAATAAATTTTACAACAGAATCTAAGGCTCCAAAAACTAGCTTTAACAAATTTATGAGAATTGAAATTTTGGATATGTAATGTATCTCCAGGTTAGTAAATACTATAAAGGTTTTCTGTGATCTTGCAGGACTTACAAATTGTAATGTATTAATGTTCACTTAACTGTGAATTTCTAATACTTTAATAAATATATTTTCAGTCCAGCACAAATATGAAACATATGCTAAAATCATTTCAAATGTACACAGAACATTATTCTACACTTCTGGACATTTAAAAACGTATCAATAAAAACAAAACATGGTGTACACCTCAATTTACCAGAAAACTGAATTCTAGAAGTTGTCTACATGTTTGTTTTTTGGAAACATTCGCTCAAAGAAACAAGATTAGAAATGCTAGCTAGGTTCCCATGGGATCCTACAACAGCCTATTTATTGTATGATGTGATCGTGATACTAAACATTTACTGTGAAGGAAACAAAAAAATCCCAAACCAAAAAACTGTTGCACAGCAATTAATTAAGCAAAACAAGGTCAATAAAATTAAATATTATTTACCTGTCTCAAATACAAATGTCTCTGGGAAAGAATATAGGTTTAATTAAAGGACTAACGAAAAGTTGTATGGAAACTATTACAGGGATTGTAAAATGGACTTGTGAGAACTTAGGAGTTTTCTGAGGTTAATATCATGATTGCCTTTACATCTAATGTATCTCCAAACATGATGAGCTAAAGCATATTAGTCCTGTCTGCTGGGTCACAAATGTAATAATAAAAGGGAGAAAAGGCTATAAAAACAAATAAACAAAAATTTCCTCAAGTATCTGGGCATGAGTTAGGAAAAAACAGAAAAATGCTCAAGAGAATACACATTGTGTTGGGAAGACTACCTGGGTTTGAATTAGCTGAACTACAGCAGTTAACAGAAGATTTTAAGTCTGAGAAGTGTGGTATAAGCATAACCTGCCTTATGGACAGAACGGCGGTAACGGGGCAGAGATGTTGGATGAACACATTCCCTTCTCTAGGAAGTGCTAAAATCAGTCCAGCCCAGTTTAGTTTAGTTGCTATCAAGAAGGTAGGTATAAAATATCAGAGTAGGACACAGGAGAGAGGGGAAGAAAAATATGCTTATGGGCTTTTAAAATTTGGTTGTAGGGCCGGGCGCGGTGGCTCAAGCCTGTAATCCCAGCACTTTGGGAGGCTGAGGCGGGTGGATCACGAGGTCAAGAGATCGAGACCATCCTGGTCAACAAGGTGAAACCCCGTCTCTACTAAA
>NW_016107352.1:1470884-1475261 GCF_001604975.1 Cebus imitator | reverse complement strand
GGAGGCGGAGGTTGCGGTGAGCCGAGATCGCGCCATTGCACTCCAGCCTGGGTAACATGAGTGAAACTCCGTCTCAAAAAAAAATAAAATAAAATAAAAAATTTGGTTGCTTAAAAAAAAAAAGAAAAGCCTAACTTTTTAAATACAGACCTCAGTCCACACTTTGATACACTGTTTCATAGAACCGTTAACTTCAGGATGCCACAGAAAATCCTAAAAGAGAAATGTTGGAAGTAAACAAAAGGCCAAAGAAACTCTTAATTCCACCATTCATTCTCTTACAGAGTACTTAAAAGTAAAACATGACCTTGTCCAACATATCTTCAATTCCTATATTAATTTGGCAAGAGTCATAGAATAGTTTTCCTTGAATCTACTTTTGTCTTCCTCTGACATACTGTCCACATTTTAGCCAGAGCAATCTTTAAAAAACTTAAATCTGATCTTGCCACACCCCTGCTTAAGTATTCAGAGACTTTCTACTGCCCTGAGAATAAAATCTAAAATCCCATAATTTGCTAAGATGGTGCAAGATCTCCACCTGTCCTTTCTGTCTTTTCTTCTGCCACTTCTACCCCTGCTCTACCTTTTGGTTCTCAATCAGCTCCTGGAATGCTCTATGCTCTCCTTTTTCTCTAGGACTTTGCACATACTATTCATTCTGTCCATAATGCTCACAAACTCTTCCACTGAGCCTGTCTAACTCATTCTTATCTTTGAAGCCTCAGTTAAAACACCACTTTTGCAGGGAGGAAAATGACTTTCAATTCCTTGCTCTGTACATTCCTATTGCCTCTCTTTTTCTTTTCTGCCATCCTTGTCTCACTTGTATTTGCATGGTAGACAACTATGAAGACTTGGAATCTTCACTAAATCAAGGCCATTTTTGTCTTGACCCCACTTAACTCTCACTGATTGGGAATTCAGAGAATTCTCATATATTCTTTTATGGATTAATCCAGAACACATACTGGTTTCAAATTCATGTGCAAGATTATTCTTTCCTAATAAAATTTTGAGACCATTACATAAAACAACTCACACAAACTTTTACTCCACTATCCTAATATTCTTACCTACTCTCAAGAATACATTGGAATACACTTAGTATGTTCAATTAACCAATGAATATACCTTCAATATTGTAACATCTAGCTTACTATTATACGAACTTACCACTTTAACTGATGCAAGCTTGTCTTCAAAAGGAATGTTTTCATGCTGCCATAAAAAGAGACAGAGGAACATTAATGTATAAATTAAAATTTACATAAATACCCCATTTAACTGCTTTTGTTGATTAATTTTTATGCATCTTTTTGTTGATTTACTATCATGTACCAAATCTCAATTATCTATACATATAAAAGAGAAAAAACCAACATAGAATATAAAAAAAAAAGTGACACCAGTTAAATTGTCTACATGTGATTTTCAACATCTAAGACATAGTTCAAAGATAAAATTTCAACAGTAAACAAGCAGACACATAAACATGCCTATATAAATTACCTTTATGCCAAGATTGCCAGGATTCCAACTTAGTCCTATTATTACTATTTTTTGTTTGTTTTGTTTTTTGTTTTTTTGAGACAGAGTCTCAATCTGTTGCCCAGGCTGGAGTACAATGGTGTGATCTCGACTCATTGCAACCTCCGCCTCCCAAGTAGTTAGGACTACTGGCTCACACCGCCATGCCTGGCGAATTTTTAAAAAATATTTTTTGTAGCAATGGAGTTTTGCCATGTTGCCCAGCTGGTCCCAATCTCCTAGGCTCAAGTGATTCACCCACCTCAGCCTCCCAAAGAGCTGGGATTACAGGTATGAGCCACTGTGCCCAGCCCTAGTGTTACTATTTATCTCAGAAGTGGATTTCTTCCCCTACATTTCCTGAGTCCCTTCCAGTTAGACAGAGCCACATGGCTAGTTTTAGCTAATGCAATGTGAACATACATCACTTCCAGGCTGAATTTCCCAAGGCAATTCTTTAGTGTCTAACTTAACAGATTAAGGAAACTGAATGTTCCAAAGTACTCTAGAAGACAGTAAAAATTCCAGTAGCAGGAACTGCTAAATGACTGTGTGGAGTAATGCCTCTTGCCAGCCCACCTAGGTCATGCAAAGCTAAGTAAGAACTTCTGTTTTGTTAAGACGTTAGAGTGGTTTGTTGCTGCAGCAACATCTAGTCCACTCTTACCAGTGCACTGGAGTACAGGCCCTGAATGACAGGAATGGATGTACAGGATTCCAGGTTATTGTAAGTTTCACTTTGAAAACGGTATATAAATAGTTGATTTGCAGAAAAAATTGAAATGTGAACACTACAACTTCTTGTAACCAAATGTTCCACATCAAGAATGGCATTTCTTTCAGAATTAAAAATCTGGGTGGGGAAGGGGTAAGGGTGGTCAATAGGAAGCTAATTCTGTTGCTAAAATCAAGGTTGAAATGTTTTCATTAATTTAAACAGACAAACGGTATTTATACTGAAATCTCCATGCAATAAAATTTGTTCTACCAACAGGTTAACTTTTTAGATTCTTGTTGGTGCTCCTAAAACTTCACTTTCCAAAAGGAGTCTTGAGACTATCAATTCAATGAAACTTTAAGGTAAGTTTCTTTGATCAAATAAATTTGGGATATACTGGGTCAAACAAAATCACACAGGTGTTTTCCTCCTTCTACCCTGTCCTCAACCTTCTAAAAATTTGTCCTCAGAGAAATAATGTCATGAACTTTGTCTTACTTTGCATAGCGTAGTTAATGCAACTTGATCTACTTCTTCTTCCTTTTTTAATATAACATTTGATATATACAAAAGTCACATATATGAAAATCACAAAGCACGGTAGAACTAATAAACACATGAATCCATTATACAAATTAGAGCACTGCCAACACAATGAACCACCTATGTGGTTCTCTCCCTATCTTAACTCCCTGCTTCACCCAAAGTAAACCACTCTCCTGATTTTGTGTTTATGCTTTGTTTTTAAAACCTTTGTATAGTTTTTGTCACATAAATATGCATCTTTAAATGATATATTGTTTAGTGTTGTTGGCTTTCTCTGTAATTTTTAATTTTAAAAATTTTCAATCTCACAGCAAAGCTGACAGAATTAAATAAACACCCAAAATCCTTTACCAATTAACATTTCCTGTATCAGCTTCACCTTTCTCCCTCTCGGCATGTACATACTCTATAGTTTTTCTCTTTTGCTGAACTATGTGAAAGCACATTACAGAAGTCATAACATTTTACCCTTAAATACGTAAACATATATCTCTGAGCACATAATCCCTAAGAACATTCTTACATAAAAAATTTGACACTGATAAAATATTATCTCATTTTATATACAGCCCATATTCAATTTTTTCCGATTTCCCAAGAATATACTTTCTACAGCTCTTATATTTTAACCTACAATCCAATTAAAATCAAGTGTTACATTTAGCTGTCACATCTTAGTCTCAAAATCTAGAACATTCCCTAGCTTTTAAAAACTTGTACATATCAGTCACTTTATTTTATCAATATAATTTTTATTGATATCAATTATCATAGTTACTATTTTTTAGAGTACAGATCACTTGACACAATATATCACTATCTGATTATAAACAGCACTAATGGTTATCTTCTTGGACATGTCTCTTAACAAAAAGAGTAAGAACTTCCCTAATTGTTTCATAGATCCACAGGCCATAAAAATGTTCACCCTCAAATAATAATGCAATTATTTTCTGGAGTGTTTGTAAGAATTTACACTCCCACTAACAGTTTCTAAGGCATCTACTGGTACACAGCCTAATGTATCTGGTCTGTTTTCATATTTCTTGCCATTGTCAGATTTAATTTCTGTCATTATTATAGGTATAAAAAAGTCTCACTTCCACTTCAGTAAAATGCCTGGCCATGCTCCCTGACACCTACCTTTTGTCTACTGGGTTATCTTCTTCATTAATTTGCAGTTTCTGATATTTGTTGAAAAAATGTAAATATCTTCTCTCAGTTTGTAGTTTAACTTTTTTCTTTAAGGTATCTTTCGGTGAACAGATACTCTTTATCTTAAGGTATGTGAATTTATCTTTTATGGTTAGCACTTTTTGTCTCTTATGTGAGAGATATTTCCCTATCTTGAGATAATAAACATATTCGCCTACATTTTATTTCTATTTCTAAAGGTTTCAAAATTTTTACTTTCATATTTAAGTTTAAACTCATCCATCTAGAAATGATTTCACTCAATGGTGTGAGGTAGGAATCCAATTTCAATTTTTTCCATATGCAAATTGCCTTAGCACCATTAATTGAATAGACCTTCCTTTCCCCAGTGATCTTCGATGGCATTTCTGTTACTTTTTTTTTTTTTT
>NW_016107352.1:1447671-1470754 GCF_001604975.1 Cebus imitator | reverse complement strand
CCATGTTGACCAGGATGGTCTCGATCTCTTGACCTCGTGATCCACCCGCCTTGGCCTCCCAAAGTGCTGGGATTACAGGCTTGAGCCACCGCGCCCGGCCCATTTCTGTTACTTTTAAAGTCATTGTATATGCATGTTTCTATTTTAGGGCTCTATATTCTATTCCATTGGTTTCTTCGTTTAACTCTACACCAGTACCCTACTGTTTTAATTACTATAGGGTAAAATTAAATCTTGATATTGTAGAACAAATCCTTTTCACTTTGTTCTTCAGATTTGTTGTGGTTATTCTTGGTCTGCTGCCCCTCTATAAAAAAACTTAGAATTCATTAGTAAAGTTTCGCAACAAATTCTGTTAGGATTTTATTGGAATTACACTGAACCTACAGATCACTTTGGGACTAACATCTTCAAAATACTGAGTCTTGCTATCCAAGAAAACAGTATATTATATTCCATCTAATTATGTCATTTCAAACTGTCTTCCAATAAATTTTTATGGCTTTTCTGCATACAGATTTTCCACATTTGCTGTTTATTCCTATGTAACATATAGTTGTTGTTATTACCATTGCACATGGTATATTTTAAAAGCCTTTAGAACTCTACATTGTTGGCATGCAGATATGCATTAATTTTTAAAAGCTTTGTTGAGGTATCACAATTTTTGTATGTACATCTTATAATCAGCTACCTTGTTAAAATATTTATTATTCCTAGTAAATTTTCTATAAATCCTTTGGGATTTTCCACATAGAGAACTGTATCATATGAACTCCTAAGTTTATTTCTTTCTAATCCTTTTATCTTTAAATTATCTTTTTTGGCTAGAATCTCTAATACAAAGTTGAATAGAAGGAGCAGTATTGAACATCCTTGTCTTTTTACTGATTTTAATGAAAATATGTCTGACATTTCACCATTAAGAACATTTACTGTAGGCTCCTAGAATTTTTATCAGTTAAGTTTGATAGAAAGTAACTTACCTTAAAGAAAGAATAACACGAATTCTCTGATATTGTTGGAACTTGCTTAATGGTGTAATACATTGTTAAAAATTAAAAAGCTCCATGTGTGCTTCAAAAAATACATTCCCGATTTTGAAGCGTATTTACTAAATTTTGAGCTATAAGCTTGTAGAATCAAGCATGTTAATGGTCTACTATATGTTTACTAGTTTAATTTGCTTATCCTACCATTAATTGAGAGCAGTATGCAATTCTCCCACTATGAGTGAGAATTTGCCAATTTCTCCTTGTAGTTATATTTTTGCTTTATAAATTTTAAGGCTACTTTACTAGATGTCTGTAAGTTTAAAATCTTAGTGATCTGAACTCTTTGTCATTAGAAAGTGACTTTCTGTATCCCTGAAAATGCTTTTGCCTTAAAATCTATTTTGTCTTATACTAATATGGCTCAACTTTCTTTAGTATTTATCCAATGAATCTTTTTTCATTTCTAATTAAAACCTTTCCATGTCCTTTTTATTTTGAATATGTCTTTTTAAGCTGTAGAAAGTTCTTTTTAAGAGCAATCTGAAAATCTGTGTTTAGCTTACAAGTTTAGGCTACTTGCATTTATTTTGATTATAAATGTTTCTGCCATCTCACCTTTTAATTTCTATCCCTGCCTCATAGACATAGCTTTCTCATATATGTATATGTTAAACAGCTTTTTACATGGACATATGTGTGTGTGTATGCATATCATATATATGTGTATGGGTACATGCGTGTGTATGCATGTGCGTATAAATATACATATTTGGTATTAGATGAGTTTGGTTTGGGCTTAATATTTTTTATACTTCTGGTTGAAATTTATACATCCTAATTCTATTTTTTCAATCCTTATTCTTGAAGTTTTACTGTACATCTTTAAGTTTTAGAGAAACACAGAGAATATAGAGTATATTAGAACACTTTGTCATCATTTACTTCTGACTTAGCCAGTTCTTTAGTTCTGTCTTTTCACTAAGTGCAAAAAATAATATTATTTTATACAAACATTGTTTAGATTTATATACATGTTTACTATTTTCTTAAACCATTGCTTCTTATATTTCAGATAATTTTTTCTGAACATTTCCCTCATTCCTGATATTTACCCTTTAGAAATTCCCTTAGTGTTAAGTCTATTTTGTAGTAAATCCTCATCATTTTTATATATCTGAGAATGTCCTATATTACATTTCAAGGACACAGAAATTTTAATCCCAAGTATATAATTCTAGGTTCAAACTTACTTTCAGAACTTCAATGCTGCTACTCTTTTTTTTTTTCTTTTTTCTTTTTTGAGACAGTCTCACTCTGTCACCAGGCTGGAGTGCAGTGGCGCGATCTCAGCTCACTGCAACCTCTGACTCCCTGGTTCAAGCGATTCTCCTGTCTCAGCCTCCTCAGTAGCTGAGACTACAGCGCGTGCCACCATGTGCAGCTAATTTTCGTATTTTTAATAGAGAAGGGGTTTCACCATGTCGGGCAGGATGGTCTTGATCTCTTGACCCCGTGATCCACCTGCATCAGCCTCCCAAAGTGCTGGGATTACAGGCGTAAGCCACTGTGCCCAGCCCATCAACAGTATCTTTTTAAACCTAGGCTCTAGTTGGTTTGAAGTAAAAGAAGCCCCTAGGGTATCTAGCCTGCTCTATGGCTGGAAGCAACACAAAATGGGTTTCTTTACTGTAAAACTTCTCAAGTTTTTAACATCCCAGCCTAAATTAAAATCATCTAAGAGGGAGATATAATATCTTGCTCTACCCAAATTCATTTGATCAGTGCTTCTCACAGAACTAGTCTTCACAAAGCATAATTTGAAAAAATTCAGTTTTTTTTTTTTTCCTAAAAAATGCCTCAACACAGAAATCAAATTCGAACAAAGAATTATCTTCAATATTCCTATTCTAACCAGATATACCCATACCAGGCTTTAAATAAAATTGATAAGCTTTTATAAAATATGCCAGATTCTGCTAGGCACAAGAAATATATTAAAAAATAATAATGATATGTAATTTCTGTTCTCAAGGTGTGCAGAGACAAGGTAATATATAATTTGGCAAATGTTCCATTAGCAGTTTGAATTAAATATTTTCTTGATAACTGTCTCTTTAAGATTGGAACACATTATCTTTATTTTGTTTCTTTTTAAATGCATATAAATTAAAATTTATCTTGCCTGATATCTTGTTTGATAATCTTGGAAATAACTGGCCACCCTAGACTATAAAAACTGGAAACCGAAGTGTTATAACTAGGGCTCAGAAACAATGTACCATATTATATCTACTTTTGCTGCAGACTAAACCATTATAGCTTTTTTTCAACTACTTGTTGTCAAATCCATTATTCAAATTTTTAGAAAGTCATGCAATTTTAAGCCAAGAAATACTAAAACCTTTGTAGTAATCAGAAATCTCTCTACTTTTTAAAAGTTTACTAAAGGCTAGGCACAGTGGCTCGCACCTGTAATTCGAGCACTTTAGGAGGTCAAGGTGGAAGAAATTGCTTGACCTCAGAAGTTTGAGACAACCTTGGGCAACACAGTGAGACCTCATCTGTATTAAAGAATTTTAAGTATTAAAAAGAATAATAAAAGCTTATCAAATTTTTTCACTTTTGTAATAATTTGATGTTAAATAGTTCTGAAACTTCTCTATAATTTCGTATGTATAAATGCAAATGAAAAATACAGATAATAGCAAATAAAATGGAAAGTTGACTTAATCGTTTGTTTCCATTATTCTCATTCTTACACAGAATAGCTGCTAAAGGTTTTGGACCTGGTATCATCAGTATGTTAATAACTACTTAGCTGTGAAACCTCTAAGTTTTCAGCTCTTTACCACAGGCAGATTTTTATAAATTCATGAGCTACTCCCCTCACAATTCTAAATTTTGTTGTACTCTACTTTCTCCCCTTTGTTACTTCCCTCTCCCAATCACATGGTGTTTGAAGACAATGATTAGAATCTGGGATCACTTAAAAAGGTATAAACAGAGGATATGATGACATACTTAACCAAAAAGTAATGAACTAATTAATTAATATATAGAAATTAATCCTTGTTAGTTTTCAGTAATATTTTTTTGTTTTTCTTTTTTTTTCAAGTTATATTTTTAATGAGAAATTTTCTAACAAAATCAATAGCAGAAATTTATTGCATTGCTGTTTTAATTTACAGCATGATCACCCAATGCCAGAAAGTTTGCAGAAAATTAGGCCCCAACATATATTGATAATTAGTATAAATGGAAAGAATTTTACAGCATAATTAATAATTTTTAAATGTTTATGTTCTTTAACCTAATATTTGAATTTTAGAGATTCCATCCCAAGGAAATAATTTAAAAAGCAAAGTTTTCACACAAAGAATTTAAAATGTCCCTTAACTGCAAAAAATTAGAAAACTATAAAAAACTTTAAAAATTAGAAAATTATATAAAATGACATTACATCCACCCAATAATATGTTACCATTAAGAAGATATTTAAGTTGATTATATAATGGTGAATAAGCGGTGAAGAAAAAAGCAAGATATAAACTTGCACATACTAAAAGATTACTAGTATGTTTTTACTTTTTTTAAAAAAAGATGAAAAAAGAAGTATGGAAAAATACTAACAAGAGAATAAGGGATGATATTTTCTCTTTGTCTTCTTTCTAAGGAAACTGAAAAGTTCTTCCATGGTAAGAATTTATTATTTCTGAAAACTAAAAGTTTAGGTTATTACAATTAAAAGCTTGACAGGCTGGGAGTGCTGGCTCACGCCTGTAATCCCAGCTCTTTGGGAGGCTGAGGTGGGTGGATCACGAGGTCAGGAGATCGAGATCATCCTGGCTAACCTGGTGAAACTCTGTCTCTACTAAAAATACAAAAATTAGCTGGATATGGTGGCGCATTTCTATAATCCCAGCTACTCGGGAGGCTGAGGCAGGAGAGTTGCTTGAACCAGAGTTGGAGGTTGCGGTGAGCCAAGATCACATCAATGCACTCCAGCCTGGAGACAGAGTGAGACTCCGTCACACAAAAAATAAATAAATAAAAAATAAAATAAACAAAACAAGCTTGTGTTTTAGCTACCACTTTTTTTTTTCATCTTCCTCATTAAAGCAAGTCATCTCTCTTTTCCCCCAGCCTTTCTGAAAAATCAAAGTAAAATTTTTTCAGCTCCCACTCAATCTGGAGAGACACATTCCTCCTATAACTATTCAGTTGGTTAACTTCTAAAACACTCTACAGAAGGGAATAGACAAGTTTTACCTTATTTCCTTCTTCTTTGAACTGGGGATTAATTATTTTTACAAAAGAATAAAACAATTGACGAATTCTGGAATCTCCAATAAATGCAATATGTTTATCTACAAGGCAGTTCTTTGCTTCACTGAAATCAACAGAGAAAAATTAATTAAAATAAGTAAAATCAGCCATATTGGCATTTTGAAGCACATGGTTTTTGAAGAA
Organism: Cebus imitator; assembly: GCF_001604975.1. NCBI lineage: Eukaryota > Metazoa > Chordata > Mammalia > Primates > Cebidae > Cebus > Cebus imitator. Next base: position 1,465,289 of record NW_016107352.1, on the reverse strand, counting down.
AATTGTACCGGATTGTTACACATACCATTATATTGCTTTATAAGCAGGTGGCCAGGTTTAACTTACCACTCCATGTACTTATGATCAGTTAACTCTCTGTAATAGCTCGATTCATTACATATTTAAGATGTACTCTAACTGTATTAGGTGCTTTATATTTACTATCTCTTAATCCTTACAATAACTCCGTAAGTATCCAGCAGGTGCCAGGGTAAAGGACTTTTGCTCAAGGATTATTGCGTTAGCCCTGGTTATCTTTCACCTGAGATAAAGCAGATTGGCCAAAGCCCTTCCCTAAAACCTTGGGGGCAGTGAAATCTTCATTTGCAATCAACCCTACAGTCAGTCAGCAAGTCTCCACCCTAACATAAAGAAGAAAAGTACTGTTTCACCAACCCCTTCTCCACTACATATTAAGACCCATCCTAAAAAAGAAAGCAAACAACAAAATGAAGAAATGTTACCTGATTTTGTATTTATGCATCATACAACTATGAGGCTGCCAAACTTTCTCTCCAAGAAATCTGCCACTTGAGAGAAGGTATTCACATGAATCATTGCCTAAAACAGTTAAACACAACAGTGTTGTAAACAATAGATAAAATTTTACACATCAGCTATCTTGACCCTATATAAGATTCTTGAAATCAAAAAGTAGAGTTTCTATGTTTTAGTACACCATCCAGGTTCATATTACTCATTCATGAGAAACATGGTAAATATTAATACATTAGTATTCAAGAAAACAAGAGCCACTGATGGCCTAACTCCTAAATGCTATGTTCCCTGCTTTGGCAGTTCCTTCTACTTCAGGTTTTCTTTCCAGGGATATCATTTCAACCTTAAATTAGCCTTTATATTTGAATATCACTCCTACTTCTAGCTGAGAAAGAATAGTTTAAGGGGGGTCAGGCATGGTGGCTCACACCTGTAATCACAGCACTTTGGGAGGTCAAGGCGGGCTGATCACTTGAGGTCAGGAGTTCGAGACCAGCCTGGCCAACATGGTGAAACCTCATCTGTACTAAAAATACAAAAATTAGCTGGGCATGGTGGCACACGTCTGTAGTCCCAGCTACTCGGGAGGCTGAGGCATGAGAATCGCTTGAACCCAGGAAGTGGAGGTTGCAGTGATCTGAGATCATGCCACTGCACTATAGCCTGGGTGACAGAGTGAGACTCTGTCTCACACACACACACACACAAAAAAAGTAAGGGATAAAAGACAAGACTTTGGAAATGACTTCCTATTCAACTATTATAACACATAGTGCATCAGCATACCCGGAGGTCTAGTTTTATATAGAAAGTTCTGTAACTAGGAACTCCTCAGTCCCAAGTAAACTGTGGCACAGTCACTCTACACTTTTGGATATTTTACTATACATTAGCTAAATATCCAAAGGGGTTAAAAGAGAGTTTAGATGCATTTAAGCTCAAACATGTCAAATGAATGGGGTAGGGCAGGGTGATGGTGGGGTAGGACAGCGGGATGTAGGGGCAGAATGAGATGTTTAGGTTAACTATGGGGAATATAACAAAATATAAGCATTATTTAATTTAATCTCCAGTTATTTATTAATAGTGAACAGCAAGTTATACTTGACATTTAGTTAAGGTCACACTAGGGAGTCTGAGAGGAGGAATACTGCAGAACAGAAATGATATTGAGCTTTTCAGGGTAGAGATAAGGTAGACTCAAAGATATTTAAAGTAGCAGAACACATCTCTTTTCTCAATCCAGTTATTCATTATCTAGCCAAAATACAGATAAAAGGTGATACAAATGCAAGACAAGTATGCATAAATATTGAAAGTATTGTTGTTTCCTATGTCATAAATTTGAAAGTAGAACAGGGAGAAAAAGTTAAAATGTTGCATTATCTTATTGATGTGAAACTGGGTAAGGAAAGCAGGATATGAATTATTAAATTTGTGTAACTACATATACAGCCTAAGCAGGCTTTTTTTGTATTTCAAAGATTTTTTAATAACCTGTCTCTAGGTAAACTGCAAATAATTAGTTCTTCATTTCCCCCAATAATTAAAAACTAATTCTAGTTCTGAAAAACAAAATTAAGCTACATAAATAACCAAGGATGAGTAAAAAAAGGACTGTACAATTACACAACTGATTTTTCTACAAATAGCATTCCTGTAGCATTCTTTTATAATGGCCATATGGTAAAATCTTATTAAAACCTAGTAAATGTTGAAAATTCAAGAGGAAATTCCATATTTACAGCATTTCTCTTTAAATCTACTAAACCAAGTTAAAAGTTAGCAACATATCTATTTTTTTTTTTAAGTTGTAAGTTGTAAATAAATAGGTGTTAATCCTTTGGGGTACATCTTCTTTTTCTTTATTCTTTTCTTTCACCTTTCCCCCTTTTTTTTTTTGCAGGGGGGGTGGTGTTATTTGCCTTTTGTCTTTTAATAAAAGCCTAGATAGAAACACACCTTAGTTAAACTTCAGTGTCCGGGATTACACATCCATGTAGGGGTTACTCGCATTTTTTTTTTTTTTTTTTTTTTTGGGACGGAGTTTTCTCTGTTGCCATGCTGGAGGGCAATGGTGTAATCTCAGCTCACTGCAACCTCCACCTCCCGGGTTCAAGTGATTCTCCTGCCTCAGCCTCCCGAGTAGCTGGGATTACAGGCACTCGCCACCATGCCCAGTTAATTTTTGTATATTCAGTAGAGACAGGGTTTCACTATGTTGGTCAGGATGGTCTTGATCTCCTGACCTTGTGATCCACCCACCTCAGCCTCCCAAAGTGCTGGGATTACAGGCATGAGCCACTTCGCCTGGCACCAGTATGTTTTTTATAGAGACAGAAACACCATACCAGTATCTCAAAATAACCAGTCTTTTCTCCCCAGAAAACACTTCTAAAATACCAACAATTTTTTTTTTTGCCTCCAGTCAATACTACTACTATCTTGTTTCTCAGTTGTTGAGTTGATGGAAAATAACTGCTCTAACCTGATAAACATATCGAAAAAAAAAAAAAGCAAAATAAGATTTGAAGTTGTCACTACCCAAAGGCATTATAAACATAGTATTTTAGAGAATACTGATCTTTCCATGGAAGAAATTCTTAATTTGCTAATGAATGCTAGTGATGACTCAATATATTTCATAATGCAAAGACTTTTTTTTTTTTTACAAGGCTTGTATCTGACATTAATCCATATGTGTCTGTATCATATCAGCTAGGGTCCAGTCAAAAGACAGGAACTATACTAGCAATTTTAATAGAATCTAATACAAAGGACTGCTAAGTAGACAACTGAAAAAGTAAGAAAAGAATGATTTTTCTGTATGTCAGCAAAAATAGTAGTAATAAATTACTCTTCCTATTATAATCTAATTAAAATAAATTAACCTGATCCAGAAAATATGCCATAAAATTTCAAACTCTAAAACAAGTTCTCTTTTTTTGGGAAGGAAGTTTTTAAAAACCAAATTGCTAAATATAAATCTAGATCTTAAGACAATGTACCACCTTTTTAATATTTACACTAACTATATATAAATATCTGTTGCCACATATTTTCCTTTCCAAATTTACCAAAGACAAAACAAAGCTTCAGTTGTTATTTTCAATTATCTAGTATAACTTTGATAGCTATTTTAATACAACTAATGTGAGATAAACGTTGCCAAGTGCTCAGATAAATCAAGCAAGAAACATACACACACAAATGAAAGGAAAGGGACAGAATTATCTACTTCAGCTATCTCCAACACTAAAATTATCTGGATGAATGGCTGTCTTCCTCTTTATTTATTCTATTATCTTAACTATAAGCATTCTGGTTTGTCAATCTACAATCTCAGAATTTTATGCATGATTTTTCTGTGATAGAAAAGTCCTTAAAAGCAAACAAACAAAAACAAACCAAAAAATAAAATGTAACAACTAAAGGAAACATCTGATGGCCCATATAAGCTGCAAGTTATGTTTTCCTTTGAAGAGCATATGTCTGGCACACTACACCTTTAGACTGAATCATCCTGCTAAAACTGTGTGTTTCCTACTACCAACCATTAAAATACCAGATCATAAAGTTTACAATATAGTTCATAGAATATTTTGTTTGCCTAAGATACAGCAAGTTATACTTTAGTCTGTGCTGAAAATCACCATTAAAATTTTTCTTTAGAAAAGAAAGGAGTGGCTCATTACAAGTGGTATCATACAGATCAGGAACTTTCTAACAGTCAAACAAAGAAAAGGCTAAGAGGCCCAGAGCTGCTACTTTCTTGCTTTAATTTCTGAAGCTTTCAACTTACTTTTTTGCAGAACATCAAATATCATTTAACACTGGGATTTAATATGCTTAGTGATAAAAAAAATTTTTTGATTTCAAAATTAAGACACTTGAAGTTACTGTTATCAATTTAAAAAATTAAAATTTTACCAGATTGGAACTATCCTTAAGGCTACATATATTGGTCAACTGTCACAGAAATTATGTTTTTAACCTGTAATCACACTAATAATGGACATTTTGAGATTCATAATGTTAGAAATTGATAACATTTGGAAAAAGTATAATTAAGACAATAATTATTTTCAAAATGCCACTCTATTATGTGAAAATAATATTAATAATTTTTAAAAGCCTACCTTCTAAAATTCAGATTAGAACATGAAATTCAATTAAAGCCACAAAAGAACCATAAAAGGAAATAAGGACTTTGAAATCTATTTATCCACAGTTATTTAAGGATTTCCTATTGTGTTTTAGGCTCTGATGATTTGAAGATTTAAAGATGAATAAGATACTACTGGAAGCTTACAGTTTGTGTGGGTAGGCAGATACCAATTATTACAATACAACACAGTAAGTATATATAAATTGCTGGCAAAATTAAATTGCTAATTCCTACTGCTATGGGGGTGACATTTGAACCAGGTCTTGAAGGAAAAACCTATACTTTCTTTCAAGATAGACGTCACTGTGGGCAGAGAAAATCAGATAACTGTAAGATGTGTAAATGGGTAAAGCACGTTTAGATTGTGAACCTGGAATTTGGGGAAAATAGGAAAAAACATAGGTAAGAAAAAGTAGGCTCAGGTCAGATTTTGAAGCTTTACACAAACAACTTTTAGAAAATTACCCCCTGGCTGGAAAAATAATAGAAAAACTCTTACTGGTACAATGAAGTTGAATTAGTGTTTCTTTTTTTTTTGAGACAGGGTCTCACTCTGTCATGCAGGCTGGGGTGCAATGCCTACATCACTGCTCACTGCAACCTCCGCCTCTGGGGTTCAAGCAATTCTCCCTGCCTCAGCCTCCCCAGTAGCTGGGATTACAGGTGCCCGCTACCATGCCTGGCTAATTTTTGTATTTTTAGTAGAGAGGGTTTCGCCATGTTGGCCAGACTGGTCTCGAACTCCTGAACTCAAGTTATCCTTCTGCCTTGGCTTCCTAAAGTGCTGGGATTACAGGCATGAGCCACCGTGCCTGACCTGAATTCCTGTTTCTATGTTGTTTAACCCATGCTTCCCTGGAAAATGCTTTCTCATTCCGTCTTCTATACTCCCAAATATCTAAGAAGCTCTGAGAAAGACAGACTGTAACATAAGGCATGAGACAGACTAACTGTGATCTAAATCCTATCTCAGTCATTGTGTATCCTTAGGCAATTTATTTAATCTGTCACGCTTCATCTTTAAAATGGAAATAATACTGTAATTCACTGAATCTAAGACCATTGATTATAAGACACATGATTATTTTATGTCATAGTAAGAAAAAAATGTTACCAATTAAACTTTGACATGCAATCAAAGTTTTAAAGACTCATCCTGATTACAGAGCTGTTAAAAATGATGGGGGGGGGAATTAAATATGGTAATTGTCTCTGCCTCATAGAATGGTTATTAAGACGAAATGAGTTAAAACACATAAAACCTTTAGTAGAACAGTCCTTGATATATAAGTGTTCAATGCTAGCACACAGTATTTGCCAAGCTTTACTTTCTGTAGTGGGTAATTTTCTTTTACTTTATATAGTTTGTAAAGCAAGAGAAACTGACTATGTTTACATCCAAACTGCCTTTATTGTACCTTGCCTGTGACACACTGATACTCACAGATTCAAAATCCAAATATACAGCCTAATTCCCTTCATGTACTGTAAGATCCTTTCTTACTCTAAAGCAAGATTATCCAAGATGTGCGTGGTCTGGGCTGCTGGCGGTCCAGGACAGCTTTGAATGTAGTCCAAATTCATAAACTTTCTTAAGAAAACACAATTTTTTTTGCAATTTTAAAAATCTCATCGGCTATCGTTAGTGTATTTTATGTGTGGTCCAATGACAATTCTTCTTCTTCCTATGTGCCCAGAGTAGTCAAAAGATTGGCCACATCTATCCTGAAGAGTGTGAAGGGCATTGCACCTGACTCAGTTTGATACTGCCAAAGCATGAGGATGGCTAAGATGTTCCTGGTAAGATACTTATTTTTCCCAACGTCTTCAGCTCAAAGTCTTGACATTCAGTCTGGGCAAATCCACACACCAAGTGTAGTGCTTCACACTCAAGGCACTGAAGTACCTATGGAAACTGATGACTTACTTCTGGAGAAGACTTTACAAAACAGTCCCCATCTGACATTCTATTCTCCCTGCTGATGACAGATCTTGATAAGATGAAAACTATAATCTAAAAATAATAGTATTCCAAGCTTATCAAAAGATAATAAGCACAATTAAGAAAAAGGGAAGGGGACCAGAATTTTATCTTAGGGCAACAGCACTGTAGTTATAAAATTTCTCTCTACTACCATCACATACACAAAATTGAATTAAATCACTGCTATTTTATGCCAAATTGTCATAAAATGATTAAGAGTAGTTAAAACAAGTATTTCTTCGAAACTACCACAAATCAATGCATCAACATTGCTAGTTTTACATGACTGTAGATGAACCAAGGCCCTGCCAGGTCATATGACTATGATCTGGAGAGAGCTGGAGAGAGGCCAAAAGGTTATAAAGAATCTATATCTTTGTATCAATTTAGTATATTAAAAACTGTTCACTCAGTATAGCTCTAGAGTATAAGATTTTTAATTCTCAGGAGTTGGCGGAAAGCAGCAAACTGAAAAAGCAAAACTGACCAAAATGCCCTATACCTTGAAAGATCTCCTGGGATGAGGATACATCACAGGCTCTAGCACCCCATTTATGAATATTTTGCCAAAGTAGGTGTAAAGTTAAACGGGCACAGCGTTAATTTACACCTGTCCATTACACATTATATCTTGACTGATTAATTTCACAGTCACCAAGAGCTGTCCAGATAATGGCTTTGATAGTATTAACAGCCAAAAATAAAAGATCCTATCATTAATTTCCCTCTGCCAGTCAGACTCTTTCCTAGTGGCATTTTTACAAAGAAAGAAAAATCAATCAACAAGGACAAGTAAATATCCCTTGATTACTGAAAGGTAATTCCTTCTGAAATAACGTCCTATTTTCTTTTCCCTTTTACACCAGTTGCAAAACCCGTGGCCAGGGCCTGCTTTCATACTGCTTACAACTTGCTTTCACTGCCCACCTTTACGCCTGTCAACCCATAACTTTTTTCCAAAAATCTGCCTTTACTTTTAAAAAAGTGTGCATTCCAAACCCTTTAAACGTTTTTGAATCACAAAAGCTGGGTGGCACCTCTTCCATTTAACCACAGACATCTTTTGCCAGCTATCACCCTTTTGGCAAAGGAAAATGGGGGGCGGCCCTTGCCGCTGTCCAACAGCCCAAACTGGGTGTTACAGGACAGAGGCAAAATTAAACAAAAGCTAAAGAGCCAGACCCTTAAGAGGTTGGACCTGCGACCCCACTCCTGGCAGAGGTGCCCCTCGCAGGGCGGCTTGGGCTTCACGCAGCCCGGGCTGCCTCCAAGGGCCGCCTGACCGACCTCCTGCCCGCGAGCCCCTGAACCTGGTGCGTCTCCCGGAGCCCAGACCGCTCAGGAGCCGGACCCTGGCAGCACCTTGGGCCAGGCCCAAGGTTGGCGCCCCCGACCCCAGCGCGGGCGGCTCGGGGCGGGGACCGGAACCACCAGCCATTGTCCTGTGGTGACCCGCACTGGGGTCCACTCTGTTGGCCTGGGGCGCCGGCCCGCTGGTAGGGACACCTGGGGGCACGTGTGGGAATCGCCTCCCCCGCGGGCCGGGCGGGAGGCCGCGTGGGCGTGTGTTGGGCGAGGGGGGCGGCCTCCAGCCACCGCGTCGCCGCCTCCCCCACGGCCTGCCCGGGCAGGGGGAGGGCCCGCTCACCTCGGTAGCGGCGGGAGGCGAGGTGGCACGCTGCGAGCAGCAGCACAGCCACCAGCGCCAGCACTTTGGCGCTCCTCACGCTGAAGTAGTGGTTGATCTCCCGCTTGCCCAGGTTGTAGGCCAGAGCCGCCATCTTGGTTCCTCCATGACAACAGTACGCGGCGGAGCGGGGAAGGGGCGCCGCACAGGGGCAGCACTGGGGCTGCCGCCGCTGCAGCCAGGCGAGGAGCTGCCGCCAGCTCTCGCCGTCACCACCCGCGCCTCCCGCCGGGGAACCTGACCCCCCGGCCGCGGCGACCCCGGCCTCCGCCTGCCCCTCCTCGGCCGAGTCGGCCGGCTCGGCGGCCTCCCCGAAGCCCCGCCGCCGCTGCTCCGCTGTGCCGGTTCCCCAGGCGTCCTGGATGTCTGTCTCCTCCCCTTCCTCCTCCTCTTTAGCCTCCTGCCTTAATAGCGGCTGCGCCGGCGAGGGGGGTCGGGATGCCCAGGGCTCCGGGGTCACCGGGTCACGAGCCCCGGCGGGCGGGGGCGGCGGCGGCGGCGGCGGCAGCAGAGCCATGGGGGTGTGGGGAGAGGGATACCCGCCCGGCCCGGACGAGGGGCTTAGGGCTGTCTCCTAGTTTACCGGCGGCTACCTGAGCCCAGGTTGGGACAATAGAACTACAGTTCCGGGAGGAAAGTACACACCGTCCCACTCCTTCCTTCCCCAACACTGCCCTTTCTCGGTCTTCTACTCCCAGGACCCGCCCAGATGCGAAGGCTACACCCTAAGGTCGCTTATTGTATGGCTATCCGTGGCCTGGCTGGTCAGTCTGGCTGCCCCCGGGTGCTGGCCAGATATTGAGAGTGCTGGCATCCAACCCAGGAGTAGAGACAAGTCTTAATACTTAACTCACTGCCTTGGCCAGTTTCTCTTAAACCATTTTTTAGTGCCCTCAGTTTGCCCGGTTCCAGTGGGCAAAGCTACACCAAAGTGCAGAGTGGAAGCTACAGGAGCCTAACTTAGTGTAGGTGTTGATGAGAAAAGAGGCTGACTCTCACTTGTATTTACACATGGTTGGCTAGGTCGATATACTAAAAAAAAATTTTTTTTAATTTTTTTGAGAGGGAGTCTCGCTCTGTTGCCCAGGCTGGAGTGCAGTGGCACGAACTTGGTTCACTGCAACCTCCGCTTCCTGGGTTCAAGTGATTCTCCTGACTCAGCCTCCCGAATAGCTGAGATTACAGGTGCCTGCCACCATGCCCAGCTAATTTCTGTATTTTAGTAGAGACGGGGGTTTCATCATGTTACTCAGCTGGTCTCCAACTCCTGACCTCAAATGATCCGCCCGCCTCAGCCTCGAAAAGTGCTGGGATTACAGGGTGAGCCACCGTGTCTAGCCAAAAAAAAAATTTTTTTTAATGTGCTTATGACAATCTTCTGCGCTAGTAATGTTGGTTCATGTTTTCTGATTCTCAATAAAGCCAGCATTCCATTTCCTTAATAAAGCACTTTTTATCCCTACTCTCCTCTCGCTCCCACCCCACCCCTTTTTAAAATGGTTTTTCTTGTGCTTACTTCCAGATCGGAATGGTTATTTACATTGCTTGCCATTCTACTTGCCTTACCTCGTTTAGAGTGAGTCATTGTTTAGTTGGGGTGTTGTCAGGTATTCTTTACAACTTTCCCGTTTAGCCATTCCTGAACTTGTGCTTATAAACCCCTCTTAAAATTGTAGAATATTAGATATGAATGGACTGTAGAGATCTTGTATACTCATTCCCATTCTTTTCATCCAAGGACTCTTTATTATGTTTTCATCCACGGACTCATATCTTGAAAGATTTTGTCACTTAAATGAAATCACATACATCACTGTCATGGATGTAATGCTAATAAGCAATAAAGTTAAATAAGTGTACAAACACTTCAGTGCTGTTCCCTGAAAATAGCCTTTTAATTTTGGCTGTCATTCTGATCAGAGGTTAATCACATGCTTTAAGAATTAGATATTGTAAAAACCAGATAACTCTGCTAACAATATATGGTCTGCCAATCACATTCTAGACATTTCTATGATGTCATCAACAGCAAATTAGAATTTCTTATCAGCATGCAATAACCAGTGTTAACCCACAGGGTTGATTTAATGCCTGCCAAAAGTAAAGAAACTTGACATTCTATTTAATTGCAATTTCCAGAAGGCTTTCTGAAATATTCTAAATAGTTTCTGAACCTCCTTTTTCTTCTCTCAAGTTTAAGGCCAATCTCTCTACCTCTGCTCTGAATCTTTTCTTATCCTCCTTTCTTGAGGCTGTTGATTCCTCCATCAGTTATCCCCATGCAAATCATCCTTTTTCTGTATCTTCCAATTCTCCCTATCTCCTTGCTGTTTGCCTTCCTCCAATAACTTTTTCTTTTTAATGAAAAACACTCATGGACTCTGTTCCTGTGTGTTTACTTCGTCATCTCTTTCCTCCTCTGGCAAACATTTAGAAATTTTTTTGAGCAGTGTTGACTCTCTGCCTTCACTGGCTCAATTAGCATTCTCTCTTCAGCCATTTCATTGTTCTTCACCAAGGTGTTGTGGTATGACCACTTGTTAAATCCAAGGGACACTTTATATTCTTTATCTTCCTGGATCATTTTGTGGCATCTGACATTGTTGACCATGCTTCCTTATTTGTTATCCATCAAGTTTTCCTCCTTGATGGATATTAACCAGGGCTCTGTTTTCAGCCCACTTCTTGCTGTTTTATTAAAGTGATCTTAGAATCACTTAGCCATCATTTGGTGGTCCCATCCCTCCCATGGGATCAATTTCCTCATATACACATACACACACCTACACACACCACTGATTATGTCAGTTCATATTTATCTGCATACTGTAAAAGCCATCTGCCTACTGGATCTCTCTACTAGGATATACTTCAGGTACCTAATACTTATCATTTCCTAAACAAGCTCATCACTTTCCTTCTCCTTTATCTATTTTCAACTTTTATGCTTTAGTTTTCATCATTAACCCAGTTATCCAAGCAAGTGTTTGAGTCATCCTTGCTTCCTTCTAAATAACTCTCAACTGTGCTGCCCCATCTCTAGCAACTTGCTGTTACCTTGGTTAAGGGATGTTTTCTTGCCTGCATTTCTCATCCTTTTATGCATCTTTCTTAGGTCACTCAACAATACAATACTACTGCCATTCTGCCATACCTCTTACCAGATGGAACTTTCTTAAATTCAAATCTGGTAATGTCATTTCCTGCTAAAAACTAGTTAGTTAGTGGCTCCATGTTTATTTCCTTACCTCTGAACTATCCAGAATGTTTACTAATGCTCAGCAGGTTGCCTCACACCTTAATGATATTTTAAAAAGAGAATGACAGAAACCATCTGACAGAAACTCTCTCAACTTATGCATTACTTTATTTTATTTATTTATTTATTATACATTAAGTTCTGGTGTACATTTGCAGAACGTGCAGGTTTGTTACATAGGTATACACGTACCATGGTAGTGGTTTGCTGTATCCATTGCCCCATCATCTACATTAGGTATTTATCCTAATGCTATCCCTCCCCAATCCCCCCACCTCTGCTCTTCCTCCCCTAGCCCCCCAACCCCGAGGCCCCAGTATGTGATGTTCCCCTCCCTGTGTCCATGTGTTCTCATTGTTCAACACCTACTTATAAGTAAGAACATGCAGTGTTTGGTTTTCTGTTCTTGTGTCAGTTTGTTGAGAATTATGGTTTTCAGTTTCATCCATGTCCCTGCAAAGGACATGAACTCATCTTTTTTTATGGCTGCATAGTATTCCATGGTGTATATCTGCCACATTTTCTTTATCCAGTCTATCATGGATGGGCATTTGGTTTGGTTCCAAGTCTTTGTTATTGTGAACAGTGCTGCAATAAACATACGTGTGCATGTGTCTCTGTAATAGAGTGATTTATAATCCTTTGGGTATATACCCAGTAATGGGATTGCTTGGTCAAATGGTATTTCTAGTTCTAGATCCTTGAGGAGTCACCACACTGTTTTCCACAATTGTTGAATTAGTTTACACTCCCACCAACAGGGTAAAAGCATTCCTATTTCTCCACATCCTCTCCAGCATCTGTTGTCTCCTGATTTTTTAATGATTGCCATTCTAACTGGCATGAGGTGGTACCTCAATGTGGTTTTGATTTGGATTTCTGTAATGACCAGTGATGATGAGCTTCTTTTCATGTTTGTTGGCTGCACAAATGTCTTCTTTTGAGAAGTGTCTGTTCATATCCTTTGCCCACTTTTTGATGGATTTGTTTCTTTTTTTTTCTTGTAAAGTTGTTTAAGTTCTTTGCAGATTACAGATATTAGCCCTTTTTCAAATGGGTAGATGGCAAAAATTTTCTCTCATTCTGTTGGTTGCAGGTTCACTCTATTGATAGTTTATTTTGCTGTGCAGAAGCCCTTAAGTTTAATTAGATCCCATTTGTCTATTTTGGCTTTTGTTGCCATTGCTTTTGGTGTTTTCATCATGAAGTTCTTGCCTATGCCTATGTCCTGGATTGTATTGCCTAGGTTTTCTTCTAGAGTTTTTATAGTGTTAGGCCTCATGTTTAAATCTTTAATCCATCTAGAGTTAATTTTTGCGTAACATATAAGGAAGGGATCCAGTTAGCTTTCTGCATATGCCTAGCCAGTTTTCCCAGCACTATTTATTAAATAGAAAATCCTTTCCCCATTGCTTGTTTTTGTCAGGTTTGTCAAAGATCAGATGGTTTCAGTTGTGTGGCACTCCTTTGAAGGCCTCTGTTGTGTTCCATTGGTCTATATCTCTGTTTTTGTACCAGTAACATGCTGTTTTGATTATAGTAGCCTTGTAATATAGTTTGAAGTCAGGTAGTATGATACCTCCAACTTTTTTTTTCTCCCCCACTTAGGATTGTCTTGGCTTTGTGGGCTCTTTTTTGGGTCCATATGAAGTTTAAGGTGGTTTTTCCAATTCTGTGAAGAAAGTCATTGGTAGCTTGATGGGGATAGCATTGAATCTATAAATTACTTTGGGCAGTATGGCCATTTTCACAATATTGATTCTTCCTAACCATGAGCATGGAATGTTTTTCCATCTGTTTTGTCATCTTTTATTTCTTTGAGCAGCGGTTTGTAGTTCTCCATGAAGAGATCCTTCACATCCCTTGTTAGTTGTAGTCCTAGGTATTTTATTCTCTTTGTAGTAACTGTGATTGGGAGTTTACTCATGATTTGGCTCTCTGTTTGTCTGTTATTGATGTATAGGAACGCTCGTGATTTTTTGCACATTGATTTTGTATCCTGAGACTTTGCTAAAGTTGCTTATCAGCTTGAGATCTGGGGCTGAGACGATGGGGTTTTCTAAATATACAATCATGTCATCTGCGAACAGGGACAATTTGACATCCTCTCTTCCTATTTGAATACCCTGTATTTCTTTCTCTTGCCTGATGGCCCTAGCCAGAAATTCCAATACTATGTTGAATAGAAGTGGTGAGAGAGGACATCCTTGTCTTATATAGCAGCCGGTCAGGGAGTTGCAAAGCCCCCACCTTCCTAGGACAGAGCACCTGGGAAAAGGGGTGGTTGTGGGTTCTGCTTCAGTAGACTTAAATGTCTCTGCCCAGCAGCCCTGAAGGGAGCAATGGATCCCCCAGCACAGTACTTGAGCTCTGTTAAAGGACAGACTGTCTCCTCAAGTGTCTCCCTGATCCCCCGTGTACCCCAACTGTGAGATATGTCATAGAGGAGAGCTCTGAGTGACATCTGGCAGGTACTCTTTTGGGACAAAGCTACCAGAGGAAGGAATAGGCAGCAATCTTCGCTGTTCTGCAGCCCCTGTGGGCGATTCCCAGGTAAGCAGGGTCTGCAGTGGACCTCCAGCTAACTCCAGCAGTGGGGCCTGACTGTTAGAAGGAAAATTAACAAACAGAAAGAAATAGCTTCAACATCAACAGAAAGGATGCCCACTCAGACACCCCATCCAAAAGTCACCAACTTCAGAGACCAAAGGTAGATAAATCCACAAAAATGGGAAGAAACCAGTGCAAAAAGGTTGAAAACACCGAAAACCAGAACGCCTGTCCTCCTTCAAGGCATCACAACTCCTCAACAGCAAGGGAACAAAACTGGATGGAGAATGAGTGTGATGAATTGACAGAAGCAGGCTTTAGAAGGTGGGTAATAACAAACTTCTCCCAGCTAAAGGAGCATGTTCTAACCCAATGCAAGGAAACTAAGAACCTTGGAGTAATGGTTAGACAAAATACTAATGAGAATAACCACTGTGGAGAAGAACATAAACGGCACGATGGAGCTGAAAAACACAGTGCAAGAACTTCAAGAAACATACCCAAGTTTGAATAGCCAAATCCATCAAGCGGAAGAAAGGATCTCAGACATTGAAGATAAATTTAATGAAATAAAGCGAGAAGGCAAGATTATTTTTATGTTTTGAAATAGAGTCTCACTCTGTCTCCCAGACTGGAGTGCAATGGCACAGCCTTGGCTCACTGCCACCTCCACCTCCTAGGTTCAAGAAATTCTGCCTCAGCCTCCTGAGTAGCTGGGACTACAGGTGCTCACCACCATGCCCGGCTAATTTTTGTATTTTTAGTAGAGACGGGGCTTTACCATGTTGGCCAGGCTAATCTTGAACTCCTGACCTCAGGTGATCCACCCACCTCAGCCTCCCAAAGTGCAGGGATTGCAGGCATGAGCCATGCATTAATTTAAAACAAGCTGCTACACTTTATCTTTTCCCTTCTGATTCAAAGAAAAATTCCTTCTCCCTTTTCCCAAAACTGTCACTCTCACCTATGTCTATAATTATATCAATATCATTTCATTAAGAATCTGGTCTCCTAAGTTCCCCTTCCTTATTTCTACCTTTAATTTATCTCTCTTCATTGTTTGCCAGATGCATCCTGTCTTCCTTAACGCACCACACAATCTCTCCTTTTTCACCACCAAACTTTCTGAAGGAACAGTCTGTAGTTACTTTCCCCATTTAAAAAAAAAATGTTTTTACTACTTGTCAGTTCTTTAAATACGTGGAAACTAACTTCTGTTCCTACTATTTTACTTCAACCACTCTTTAAAATGACGGCTACATCCTAAATTACCAAATTCAATGTATTTAGCTTAGCTTTATCCTTCTTGGCTGTGCAACGTTCTTGACATATTTGCCTTATTCAGTTCTCTCCTCCTACCTTTCTCATGCACCTCCAAAGATTCCTTTTGCTTTTTCAAAGCCCCTTTTTAAAAGCGCTTTTCAAGTTTCTCATTTTCTTATTTCTCTTCTTAGAAAACCTAAATGGTAAGTTGGCTTCAACTAACACTCCTGATCCACATGCGCAGCCTGGATTTCTCTCATGGTCTTCTCATTTTCATATACCTCAGGGAAAGCTTCAATGACTCTCATAGTACCTCAGACCTAATGTGTTGGAAAACAAGTTTTATTTTTCTTCTAAACATTGTTCATCCTTGAAGTTTTCCGTTTAGCTCATTGGCACACTATCCTTCAATTCATTTCTGCTAATCTTTGACTCATCTTCTTTATACTCTGCCTTCTACTTATCTAAAGTATAGAGTTTTGGCCAGGTGTGCATGCCTGTAATCCCAGCACTTTGGGAGGCCAAGAGGGGAGGATCACTTGATACCAGGAGCCCAGGAGTTTAAGGTTACAGTGAGCCATGATCACACCACTGCACTCCAGACTAGGCAACAGAGGGGGACCCTCTCTAAAAAATAAATAAATAAATAAATAAGTATTCAAAAATAAATAAATTATAGGTTTTTAAAGGGGCAGAGGTTCACAAGACAAGGCAGAGGATAACTAGAACAGTAAGTTAATTCTGACCTACAATAAAAACAAGGCCTCATTATTACTTAAGACAAAGACTCCCCTTTGTATCCTGACTTGGTCTATATGTAGAGTCATGTGAAGTTCACTTGGAGATAAATCCTGAGGGAACAAAGGAAATTCATCCTTGTGGAGAGACTGACAGTGGCTCACTTATTGGTTCACTTTGAGCAAATTGTGCCTATGAGCCGACCAAAGGAATTAACAGATTATATTATCTACTTTCACTTAAACTCACAAAATAGGTAGTGATTTAAAAAAAAAAAAAAAGTCTGTATAAGGGAACTGTGAATTGAAGATAATTCTAACTATATAAATACTAGCAAACAAGAATATGCAGAATGGAATCTTCTGATAAAAACTCTTTTGGCCACCAAACCCATCACTTTGGGAGGCCAAGGTGGATGAATCACTTGATGTCAGGAGTTCAAGACCAGCCTGGCCAACATAATGAAACGCTGTCTCTACTAAAACTACAAAAATAAGCCAGGCTTGGTGGCCCACACCTGTAGTCCCAGCTACTCGGGAGGGTGGGGCAGGAGAATCGCTTAAACCTGGGAGGCAGAAGTTGCAGTGAGCCAAGATCGCGCCACTGCACTCCAGCCTGGGTGACAGAGCGAGACTCAGTCTCAAAAAAAGAAAAGAAAAAACTTTAGGCCGGGCATGGTATCTCACACCTGTAATCCTAGCATTTAGGGAGACTGAGCTGGGCAGAGTGCTTCAGCTTAGGAGTTCAAGACTGGGCAACATACTGAAACCCAGTCTCTACAAAAAAGATAAAAATTAGCTAGGTGTGGTAGTACGTGGCTGTAGTCTCAGATACTCAGAAGGCTGAGGTAGCAGGATCACCTGAGCCCGGGAGGTCAAGGCTGTAGTAAGCCAAGATCACACCACTGCACTCCAGCCTGGGTGACAGAGTGAGACCCTGTCTCAGAAAAAACAACAACAACAACAACAACAACAACAACAAAACCACTCTTTATTACATTATATGGTTAAAAAAAAAAGTATGTATAAATGTGTGTGTATATATTTATCACATATTGATGGCCACTTAAATATATATCAGAAAAAAATTATCAAAACTTTGAATTAAGAATTATGGACCTTGCTGTAAATGTATAGTGCTTTGAGAGTTACTACTGATACAAAGCCATCAAAATTAGTGAGACACTTAGAAACTAAGCACCCAAAACATGTATTATTTTTTTTTAATTTTATTTGTATATATATATATATTTTTTTATTGTGTTTTAGGTTTTGGGGTACATGTGAAGAACATGCAAGATTGTTGCATAGGTACATACATGGCAATTCACCCTGCCCATCCGGTCCATGGAAAAATTGTCTTCCATGAAATTGGTCTCTGATGCCAAAAGGATTGGGCCCACTGTTTTAATACATGGGTATGCCTTGAATTTAATAAATATTAATATTTTTTCTTTTTTTTTTTTTTTTGA
>NW_016107352.1:1434946-1444920 GCF_001604975.1 Cebus imitator | reverse complement strand
TGAGATGCAGTTTCCCTCTTGTTACCCAGGCTGGAGTGCAATGTCGCGATCTCAGCTTATCGCAACCTCCACCTCCTGGGTTGAAGCAATTCTCCTGCCTCAGCCTCCTAAGTAGCTGGGACTACAAGCGTGCGCCACCATGCCCGCTAATTTTTGTATTTTTAGTAGAGACGGGGTTTCACCATGTTGACCAGGATGGTTTCGATCTCTTGACCTCGTGATCCACCTGCCTTGGACTCCCAAAGTGCTGGGACTATAGGCGTGAGCCATCACGCCCGGCCAAATTGTTAGAGTTTTCTATGTATAGAATCATGTCATCAGCAAAGACAGATAACTTCCTCTTTTCCTATTTGGATTTCTTGAAAAAGACATATTTAGTACAATGAATTTGAACATCACCCTTTAGATCCTTTGATCAAGTTGAGTATTCCCTGCCAAAAAAAAAAAAAAAAACCCAAATATCCAATTTGTATTTATTCAATCATTTAAATACTGACACAAAAGAATAAACTTAAAGAAATCCTAAAGTATTACACAGTTATTTTGTTTGTAGTTTTTATTTAATCTGTAAGTTTTCACAATGAAAAAAGTGATACAGAAATCTTCTCAATAATTTGGGAAGTTGTATAAAGAAAAAGTTTTATGTATATAATAGTCTTCAATATAATGAACACATCCCAAATTTACCTTAAATTCACACATGTCCTATTTGTCTTCAGATTGGAAGCACTTGAGATTCAACCTTAGGTCTCTGGTTCTTTCTGTCTAAATTCTCTTCCTATCTCAAGTATATTCTGTTTTTCCCACCGTTTTAGCTTCTCGTCTATCTTGTTTCCTTCTCCTACCAATTGTAGTGTTTACCAAATATTTGTACTTCCAAGAAAACTCTTCACCCCTTTCCCTGGTGGCTTCATTTGTTTTAATGGCTTTAGCAAAGGTGGAAGCAGAGGAAATGAGAGACAAGTGGACATATTGGATTTTAGAAGTAAAATTGACAGAACTTGCTGATGGATTGCATGTGAGAGATTAGAGACAGGGAGAATCAAAGATGATTTCTGTTTCTGGCTTAAGCAGTGGCTTCAGAGACTACTTACTGATAGGGGAAATAATGCAGTAGGAACAAGCTTAGGAATGATTATCAGAATATTTCTTCAGTTAATTCTTATTTACGTTATTTATTATGTTTAAAAGTTAAAACCCAGAAAATACAATACATATTAAATTTCCATATATGAAACTCTGCCCTACCCCACCACTCTTAATACTTTTTTCCCTAGGACAGACATGCAAAAAGTACATCTCCCACTCCATTCCCAACTTGCACTTTTTTCAGGTGAAATCAACAGTTTCCCACAATGAGTTTTAAAGAAATTGGGTGAGTGGGGGATGAAATGGTAGTGTAAAAATTATTTTGCCTTGGGTCTTTCTAAAAAACTAAGACCAATTTTCCTTTCTGTAGAATAGTTGGTTTAAATTAGCTAAAATTCAGTTCACTGGTTTTTCAAAGGCATGGAAGAAGTCCCTTAGGGATGGTAAATATGAGTATCTTCTATTGTTTCTAAAATAAAGAATCTTAACCATTGATCAGGTCAAAGTGAGGTAGTTGGAAGTGGAGAAGAAAACTAAATGACCTGCCTGGTTGCAAACCGGCATGGCCCAAATGGTACTGACATTTTCACTAAGGAAAAAAATAGAGGTTAATTAACTTAGTGGTGTTTCAGTTGAAATGATCAACACTGCCTTAGGCCTAAGGTAAGTTTAATGCTGTTAGCAGCAATTTTGGCCTTCCACTTTACATTGTATCACCTTTGAATGCCTGTAAACAAATTAGGATTGCTTTTTGTGTAGGGCTGTGTAGCTCACATGGATGTATGAAAATGTATTAGGTAGCTGTCTTTAAAGCACTTTAAATGATTTATTCTTTAGCCAAGTTTTCCTAAGGGATACTTTGTCTCTCACACTTCTAATTGCCATCTAGCTAGATGATAAAGAGCAATTTTCAACTAAACACTTAGTGGGTTGTACAAGGTGACTCATAGATCTTTTGCTCTATGCACACAGAACATATACTTACAATTTTCCATCATGAAATTTTGTCTTTTCTAACTAGCATATTTTTTTGGTGACATTTAGATATCATTTTTAGTTTGGAGAAATGGCAGGTATAACTTTGTGGTTGTTAGAAAAAAGTTTCTACTACGGGGGTAGAATAATGTGGTTAAAAGAGTGTAGGTTTTGAAAGAATATTTGGGATTTGACATTTGGCTCTACGATTTACTAGCTAAACAATGTGGCAAATCATTTTACCTGTGGAACTTCAACTTTCTTACTTGTAAAATGAAGATAATCACACTTATCACTCAAAGTTGTTTTTATGACTCAATGAGTAATCCATAGTTCTTGACATCTAGGTGATGCTCAATAAAAAATTCTTTGTTTCCCTCCTTCAAGGTTCATTTTCACTGGTAAATGCACAAGCAGTTGCTCTTAAATCTAGTCTCTTCCTGATTATATAGCTAAAAGTAACCACGTGTCAGAGACCAGATATTTAATTAACAGAAAATAGCCAAGTCAAATGCAGATACATTCCCTTAGATAATTAAATAATCCTTGATTCAGCCTGTTTTAAAAAAACAAAACACTGTGACATTGAAGGTCCCTATTTTTTTCCAAGCTCCCTTTTTGCCTTATTTCCACGTTTTAAATAATTTTATTTAATAGCCTCTTTTTGTGATCATAAATAACCTCAGGAGATCATTCTTGATCACACACACATAAAGCTAGTTTCATGTTTTGTCATGATAGTTCGCATAGTTCAGCAAGTGGTATTAACTGTATACGCTTCCTTGAACATCAGCACTGAGCAACTGCAGAGGCCAAATAATTAAATTCTGTCAGGCAATTTCATTAGGGAATATAGGATTCAATTCTTTAAAAACCTGTGTTATTTTTCTTCTATCCCAAGACTAGAAAACCAAGCCCCCAAAATTCTATCCACCAAGATTACACTGTCATTACTAATAGATTCTGGTGAATTTCTTTGTATTTGAAGTCTCCCAAATACTTTGAGGTCCTTGGCTGGCTAGTAAGTGGTATTGCTCATCACCTGTGAGGCTTTAATCATAAAACAGGTGGTTGTTTTTTTTTTCGAGGGGGGGTGGGCAGTGAAATTTGTAGTCATTGTTTTCATATCTTGCTTCTTAATGATAAGCTTCCCATATTTGATTAAATGTCATTTTGATAAGGACAAGAGGCAGGGAAATACTGGGTAGAAGAGGGCAGTTCCCTGGAAGAGGCCCCACCCTCAAGCCTGGAAACTGCTGCCTAAATGAGAATAATTATTGCTGTTTTACTGCTCGAATGTTGCTTTTCCCAAACCACCCTGGCCTGCCGTGCCCCCTTCCTGTATACCCATAAAAACCCCAAACTCCACTGGCAGAAGAGCAGAGCAGTGCAGCAGAGAAAGAGAGAGAAAAAAAGAAGCATCTGAATGTCAAAGAGGCAGCTGGATGTTAAGAGAGGAGTTTGGCTGGGGATGGCCAAACCCTAGGGGAAGAATATCTTCCTACTCCATCCCATTTTCAGCTCCCTTTCCCACTGAGAGCCACCTCCATCACTCAATAAAACCTCTGAAATTACTGTTGTTCAAGTCTGTGTGACCTGTCTTCCTGGATGCTAGACAAGGACCTGGATACCAAGAGGACAGGGTATAAAAAGCTGTCACCTTGACTCTCCACTGAGCCGGTTAATACGTAGACATCTGTGGATGGCCATTGCTAAAAGAGCATTAATTATAACATACCCCTAGATGCTACTGTGGGGCCGGAGCCCAGAAACACTTGCCCAGGCCCTGGCACCCACTCACCTGCATGCTCCCACTTCCACATGGGGTTTGTGTGGTGGCTGAATAAATGAGCCACACCCATGTCACCATGCCCATGTCAAAAGTCCCGAGAAGGGGTCCAAGGAACTCTCCTATCTCAATTTATTCTCAAATGTGACTCCAGGGTGGGCCTTGTATGATGAGATCAAAATTGAAGACAGTCAAATTCTCTGTTGAGGTGCAATACATATATTTTTTTTTGAGACCGAGTTTCACTCTTTTTGCCCCGGCTGGAGTACAATGGCAGGATCTCTGCTCACTGCAACTTCTGCCTCCCACGTTCAAGTGATTCTTCTGCCTTAGCCTCCTGAGTAGCTGGGATTACAGGTGTGCACCACCATGCCTAGCTAATTTTGTATTTTTACTAGAGATGGGATTTCACCATGTTGGCCAGGCTGATCTTGAACTCCTGACCTCAGGTAATCCACTCACCTTGGCCTCCCAAAGTGTTGGGATTACAGGCGTGAGCCACCGCACCCAGCCACAATACATAATTTTTTAATAAGAATTTGATTAATGTTTTTCACATAAGTAAAAAAAATGCTGTGAACAGTGAGAGCAAAGACAAATATCCCGGGCCTTCCAATTTATTCTGTAATGTGTACAGTCTCAGAAATAAATGTGTAAGTAATAATTTATCTATAAAATTTATCCTTTAATTTGACTACTCTTTTGATCAATTCTTACAATAGTGTTGAGCTAAGAAAAAAATGTCAAGAAAACAATTATTTGGTACCTCTCTGCTTTATAAAGCAAAAGAAAAAAATCTTCATGATTTTCTAGCAGTCTTATGGGAAGCTTCAAAGATGGTTTTATGTGTGAAGAAAATCCTGACATTTTTATTTTTCTGAATTGAGGATGTGATTGTGGGAAAGCAAAACCAAGAGTTACTGCAGTACTTTAGATCACCTATTAATATAGGGTCAGATGTGACTGAGAAATAATAAATTCAGTATCTGTTGATCAAAATTACAATACAATATTTTAAATAACAAGATGATGATGACACAAAAGAAAGGAGTCTTACATTTGCAGCAAATGAGGAACTTTTAAGTTTTTGCTGCTTAATAGTCAAGGGCTTGGAAAAAGTCAGCACAAAATACAGAAAACTGTTTTGATGGAATATGGAATTTCTATGTTGTCAGACCAGATAGAATGTAAAGGAATGAACTTTTCCTACCCTTTGTTAAGAGGAGACCAAACAGTTTGAGACAAACTGTCATTTTAGTACATAGAAAACCAGATTCTAGTTTACATTAATATAGTAGTTAGCAGGAAAGGATTTCTTAGCTCCTTGCCCTCTTTTTTTTTTTTAATGGAATGTATCATGATTCTGTGTGTCATCCTTGTTCAGAGGCCATACTAATCTTCTTGTATCATTCCAATGTTAGTGTATGTGCTGCCTAACTGAACACCTGCCCTATTTCTGTTGTATTTTTTTAAGGCAGGGTCCTCTTTGGTCACCCAGGCTGGAATGCAGTGGCATGCCTATAGTTCATTGCAGCCTCCGTCTCCTGGCCTGCCCTATTTAAAAAACAACCTTACAAATGAAATCGTCAAAATGGAGGGAATGTTGCCAACGTTCAAAAATATTTTATTGCGTCTTTTCCAACTCTTTATTTGCAGTGAGGCAAATAAATTGTTTTCTGCATACTTGCAACTTTCTATATCCAAGATTTGTTTTACACAATTCATTTTCACATTCTAGAAGAACCAAACATTTTAGTTAAGGACGGAAAATATTTTCATTACCTTGCATTCATAGTCATACTTTTCTGCTACTATTGCTTTAGTATAGGTTTGATTACTTATATAAATTCTGACTTTCAAAGTAGCTGATTTCTATTTCATAGATAAAACTGGAAGGGGGTAAAGAAGTATCTATTATATACATTTTAGCAAATTAAGAAAACTCATGAATACACTCATATAACCTCCTAGAGTCACCCACATCCATTTATCGCTCTTTAAATCAGAGTAAACACAATCATTAGTTAGGAAAACACAATCATTAACACAAACAACAGATATACCCCCTATAAGAAACAAAGTGTATGTATTAAAAATATGTTGGATGACCAAATTTTATAATTCTATTTCCCTTAAAAATTATCTAGGTGTCCAAGTTATCTATTAAATAACTTGATCTAAGAATAGGCTAAAGTTTTAAAGTTAAATAAGATTCTTAGTTATGTTGACAAACTACAACTTAGAAAATAGTTTTTCAGTATTTTAAGAATTTAAACCATTTGTAGTCACATAACTTAATGTGGGGACTTAGAACTGAGATCCCCTATGTTACTTTGACTTACCTATTGCTTAAAAAATTATTGCCCAGAAATATAAAGCTATAAACCCATGTATAACTTTATTACTTGCTTCAGGAAATTCCTGAACAGCAACTTATCTATATAGTTTGTTCGTCTGGCCAAGCAACTTTTTTTTCTTTTTGAGATGGAGTCTTATTCTGTCACCCAGGCTGGAGTGCAGTGGCACAATCTTGGCTTACTGCAACCTCCGCCTCCCAGGTTCAAGGGGTTCTCCTGCCTCAGGCTCCTGAGTACATGGGATTACAAGTGTGTGCCACCACACCCAGCTAATTTTTTATTTATTTATTTTATTTTTGTATTTCTAGTAGAGATGGAGTTTCACTATGTTGATCAGGCTTGTCTCAAACTCCTGACCTCGTGATCTGCCCACCTCAGGCTCCCAAAGTGCTGGCCCAAGCAGCCTCTTTTATCAGGATAATAGATTGCTTATCTGGCCATCTGGCCAAATAGGTAGCTTACTAAAAAAAAAATAAAATAANAAAAAAAAAAAAAATATATATATATATATATATATATATTACTTACTGGCCAGGCACAGTGGCTCAAGCCTGCAATCCCAGCTCTTTGGGAGGCTGAGGTGGGTGGATCACTTGAAGTTAGGAGTTCGATACCAGCTTGGCCAACATTGCAAAACCCCGCCTTTACTAAAAATACAAAAATTAGACTGGGCGCATTGGCTCATGCCTGTAATTCCAGCACTTTGAGAGGCCAAGGTGGGTGGATTGCCTGCGGTCAGGAGTTCAAGACCAGCCTGGCCAACATGGCAAAACCCTGTCTACTAAAAGACAAAAAACAACAAACTAGCTGGGAATGGTGGCAGGTGCCTGGAATCCCAGCTACTCCAGAGGCTGTGGCAGAAGAATCACTTGAACTCTGGAAGTGGAGGTTGCAGTGAACCTAGATCTTGCCATTACACTCCAGCCTGGGTGACAAGAGCGAAACTCCAACTCAAAAAAAAAAAAAAAAAAAATTACCCAGGCATGGTGGTGGTCACCTATAATCTCAGCTATTTGGGAGGCTGAGGCAGGAGAATCACTTGAACCCAGGAGGCAGAAGCTACAGTGAGCCAAGAGTGTACTACTACACTCCAGCCAAGGCAACAGAACAAGACTTTGTCTCAAAAAAAAAAAAAAGAAAGAAAGAAAGAAAGAAAAATTACTTATTAAGGCTTATTTCAAGAAGTTGGCCTTTCTGTGTCTCTTAATCCTAAACTATAAGTCATGAACTGTCCTCCAGTTCAGTTAGATTCTTGACATGATAAACCTGCCAGAAACAACTGAAGCCTAGATCCCTAAGCCTTATAAATATTCTCCTCTTACCATCCCATTTTGAGATATCACTCGGATCTCTCAAGGTGGCATTCTCCCTCGCTGTACCAGACCTAAAAAACTGAGCTTTGACTGATCAACCTGTTGCTTAAGGTTGAGAAATTTGTGGTAATATTGTTATACAGCAATAGAAAACCATTTCAACCCCATTGATAAAATTAGGGAAGAGTCATATAGCTGTTTTCAAGCTAAAAGTTATCAAACAAGCCTAATCTGTAAAAGATTCACCTTTATTTTATTTTTAACATAAAACGTATGACTCAAAGGATTCACCTGTATAATATGAACTCATGTTTTCTTACAAACCTGCTTCTGATCTTGAGATTTCTATAATAATTTTAAGCCTAGTTTTAAATGAACAATTTATTTATTTCCTGAGAAATTTGCAAATGCCAGAGTTATATCAGTGCTTATTTTTCTCTATGAACCAATTAGAGTGGAACTATTTAGATTTGAGAGACTTTATAATTTATTTACATATATGAGGTGGAAAAATGTCAAACTCACAAAATGAAAGGTAAAGGTTTTTCACAATTACAGATAGACTTACTGAGACTGAGAACTTGAAGTTTCAGTTCTACAACCTCAATCATGAGTCAACAGTAAACACAGAACCATAAAAATCACTAGTGCAGATCTCAAAGGAATATTTTACTTTTAGTGAGCATAAAATGTTTTCCTGATTGAGTTGAGCTCACAAATAGTCAGACAAGTAAACAAAAAAAAGGCTAACAAACCAGATTTTTTACTGTCTGTCACCCAACAGAAACTGATCCCCTTTATGTCCTGAGAGAGGTCGGTAGATGGTCTCATCATAAAACCAGATTCCCAAGTACTACTCTTTTTTTTTTTTTTTTTTTTTGAGTGGAGTTTTGCTCTTGTCGCCCCAGCTGGAGTGCAATGGCATGATCTCTACTCACTACAACCTTTGCCTCCTTGGTTCAAGCAATTCTCCTGCCTCAGCCTCCCAAGTAGCTGGGATTACAGGTGCCTGCCACCATACCCAACTAATTTTTGAATTTTTTTTTTAGTAGAAACAGGGTTTCTCCATGTTGGCTAGGCTGGCCTTGAACTCCTGACCTCAGGTGATCCACCTGTCTTGCCCTCCCAAAGTGCTGGGATTACAGGTGTGAGCCACCATGTCCAGCCCCTAAATACTACTCTTTTGAATGAAGAACAAGTTGTTGACTGTGTACCATCAGACTTAGGTATACATAAGATGCTTTTTTGACTATGAAATCAAGACTGTCATAATGGTCTGATGTAACTGCTTGTCCCCGGGTCTGGCTGTAAAGTTAGATGAGACATTAAGAGTTGGCTAAGAACCAGGAAAAAAAACTAAAATCTCCCATGGTATACTTAGAGAATGATGATTTAGGCTTATTTATTTATTTATTTCAATAGGCTTTTGGGGAACAAGTGATGTTTAGTTATGTAAATAAGTCCTTTGGTAGTGATTTCTGAGATTTTGGTGCACCCAATACTAAAGTAGTGTACATTGTACCCAGTGTGTAGTCTTTTACCCCTTAGCCCCCTCCTACTCTTTTCCCTGAGTCCCCAAAGTCCATTGAATCATTTTTATGCCTTTGTATCCTTATAGCTTAGCTCTCACTTATGAATGGGAACATAAAATGTTTGGTTTTCCATATCTGCGTTAGCATCAGGAATAATGATCTCCAATTCCATCCAGGTTGCTACAAATGCAATTATTCTGTTCCTTTTTATGGCTGAGTAGTATTCCATGGTATATACATAAACCACATTTTCTTTATCTACTCATTGATTGATGGACATTTGGGCTGGTTTCCTATTTTTGCAATTGTGAATTGTGCTGCTATAAATATGCATGTGCAAGTATCTTTTTCATATAGTGACTTCTTTTCCTTTGGGAAGATATCCAGGAGTGGGATTGCTGGATCCAATGGCAGATCTACTTTCAGTTCTTCAAGAAATCTCCATACTGTTTTCCAAATCAGTTGTACTAGTTTACATTCACACCAACAGTGTAAAAATGTTCTTTTTTCACCACATCCATGCCAACATCTATTATTGTTGATTGTTTATGACCATTCTTGCAGGAGTAAGGTGGTATCACATTGTGGTTTTGATTTGCATTTCTCTGATAATTAGTGATGTTTAGTATTTTTTCATACATTTCTTGGCCTGATCTAGTGTGTTTTGGTATCAAATAGTTTAAACGAGGAGTAGGATGGCCAAAGGGGCCATATTACTGATGACCTTGAATGTTAAGAAGTGACAGTAAATCATTTTTTAATATGTTAAAATACATTTTTTATAAAAGATAAAATCATAACTTTTATATTAATATGAAAATAAACATATGTTAAAGTTTTTTTTTTTTTTTTTAGACGGAGTTTCGCTCTTGTTACCCAGGCTGGAGTGCAATGGCACGATCTCGGCTCACCGCAACCT
>NW_016107352.1:1426415-1434933 GCF_001604975.1 Cebus imitator | reverse complement strand
GCAATGGCACGATCTCGGCTCACCGCAACCTCCGCCTCCTGGGTTCAGGCAATTCTCCTGTCTCAACCTCCTGAGTAGCTGGGATTACAGGCACCCGCCACCATGCCCAGCTAATGTTTTTTGTATTTTTAGTAGAGACAGGGTTTCACCGTGTTGACCGGGATGGTCTCGATCTCTTGACCTCGTGATCCACCCGCCTCGGCCTCCCAAAGTGCTGGGATTACAGGCTTGAGCCACCGTGCCTGGCCATGTTAAAGATTTTGTTTAATTCAACAGGAAACAGGTGAAGTGTTACAACAAAGACAGTGAATAATTTTTAAGAATTATTAATCAGGAATATTTAAATAAATGTGCTAATAAAGGTAAAACTGGCTTCATGGGGACAGATGGGAAAGGAGGCAAGTCAGTTGACTCTTCACCAGACAGAATTTACACTTCACAGACAATAATTATTGTACATTGCTATCAGTTATCTACAAGAGATTTGTAAATAGCTCAAGGACAATAAAGGACAATAATCAGATATCTGGAAGTTTTATGATGTAAATAATATATACTTTTTACATTGAAGCACAGTTCTTTCCCTATAATAGCCTCAACTGTCTTGATGATGGATAAGCAGTGAAAAAACATTTGAAAACTACTTTAGGGGAAAAAAACTACATAAATTCATGGTTTCTTGGATGTAGCAAATGATTGGGAAATAGGATTCAGAGATCATTCATTACCAAGTGTGGCAATTGCCTACTTGTTGGGTGGATTGATTCACGGGAGCTAGGATAATGACTTATATAGTGTTGGGGACAATAAAGGGATGAGGAATAAAACATTTTAAGAAGTGATCATTTTGGAAACTCAAGTTCTGTGACATTTAAAAAGAGTGCCCTGTTATTGAAAATTGTATTAGAATCCTAGATAGAATAGAAAAAGTCAAATTATCCTTGTTTGCAGATGATATGATCTTATATTTGGAAAAACCTAAAGACTTTACAAAAAACTATTAGATACATTCAGTAAAGGTTCAGGATACAAAATCAACATACAAAAATCACTAGTTGGCTAGGCATGATGGCTCGTGCCTGTAATCCCAGCACTTTGGGAGGACAAGGTGGATTGAGATCAGCCTGGCCAACATAGTGAAACCCCATCTCTTCTAAAAATACAAAAGTTAGGGCTGGGCATGGTGGCTTGCACCTGTAATCCCAGCACTTTGGGAGGCTGAGGTGGGCAGATCATCTGAGGTCAGGAGTTCAAGACCAGCCTGGCCAACATGATGAAACGCTCTGTCTTTTAAGAATACAAAAAATTAGCTGGGCATGGTGGTGCGCACCTGTAATCCCAGCTACATGGGAGACTGGGGCAGGAGAATAGCTTGAAGCCGGGAGGTGGAGGTTGCAGTGAGCCAAATTTGCACCACTGCACTCCAGCCTGGGGAACAAAAGTGAAAGTCACACACACACACAGACACACAGCTCTTGCACAGCAAAATAAACAATCAATGAAATGAAGAAAAACAAAAACCCACTTTGTGGGAGAGAATATTTGCACACTATCCATCTGGCAAGAAATTAGTAACTAGAATATGCAAGGAGCTCAAAAAACTCAACAGAGAAACATTAAATAAACTAAGTTAAAATATGCAGAAAGCTGAAACTAGATCCCTTCCTTATACATTTTACAAAAATTAACTCCAGATGGATTAAATATTTAAACATAAGATCTAACACAATAAAAATCCTAGAAGAAAACCTAGGCAATACCATTCAGAACATAGGCATAGGCAAGAACTTCATGACTAAAACACCAAAAGCAATGGCAACAAAAGCCAAAATAGACAAATGGGATATAATTAAACTCCAGAGCTTCTGAAGCAAAAGAAACTATCAGTAAGAGCGAACTGTCAACCAACAGGATGGGAAAAATTTTTTGCAAGCTACCCATCTGACAAAGGACTAATATCCACAATCTACAAAGAACTTAAACAAATATATGAGAAAAAAACAGCCCCATCAAAAAGTGGGCAAAGGATATGAACAGATACTTCTCAAAAGAAGACATTTGTGTAGTCAACAAACATATGAAAAACAGCTCATCATCACTGATCATTAAAGAAATGCAAATCAAAACCAAAATGAGACATCATCTCACACCACTAAGAATGGCGATAATTAAAAAGTCAGGAGACAACAGATACTGGAGAGGATGTGGAGAAATAGGAAAGCTTTTACACTGTTGGTGGGAGTGTAAATTAGTTGAACCATTGTGGAAGACAGTGTGGCAATTCCTCAAGGTTCTAGAACCAGAAATACCATTTGACCTAGCAATCCCATTACTGGGTATATATCCAAAGGATTAGAAATCATTCTATTTTAAAGACAAATGTACATATATCTGTTTATTGCTGCAGTGTTCACCAGAGCAAAGACTTGGAACCAACCCAAATGCCCATCCATAATAGACTGGATTAAAAAATGTGGCAGATATACACCATGGAATACTGTGCAGCTATAAAAAGGATGAGTTCAGGTCCTTTTCAAAGACATGGATAAAGCTGGAAACTATCATTCTCAGCAAGCTGACACAAGAACAGAAAACCAAACACCGCATGTTCTTACTCATAAGTGGGTGTCGAACAATGAGAACACATGGACACAGGGAGAGGAACATCACACACCAAGGCCTGTAGCAGGGAGATGGGGGGATAGGGGAAGGATAGCTAGGGGTGGGGGGATACGGGAGGGATAACATTAGGAGAAATACCTAATGTAGATGACAGGGTGATGGATGCAGCAAACCACCGTGGCATGTGTATACCTATGTAACAAACCTGTGCGTTCTGCACACGTACACTAGAACTTAAAGTATAGCAAAAATAAATAAATAAATAATGGGCAAAAAAAAATCTTAATAGATTTTTCCCAAAAGAAGATATATAAATGGCAAACAAGTATATGAAAAGATGCTTAATGTCGCTGATCATCAGAGAAATGCAAATCAAAACTACAATAAGATATCATCATACCCCACTTAAAATGGCTTTTATCCAAAAAGAAACTAACAAAGGGCAGCAAGGATATGGAGAAAAGGACACCCTTGTATACTGTTGGTAGGAATGTAAATTAGTATAGCCACTATGGAGAACAGTATACAGGTTCCTCAAAAACTAAAAATAGAACTATCATATGATGCAGCAATCCCACCGCTAGGTATATCCCTAAAAGAAAGAAAATCAGTATACAGAAGAGTTATCTGCATGTTTTTTTGAGATACCCCATGTTTTTTTGTTTGTTTGTTTTTTTGTTTTGTTTGTTTGCAGCACTATTTGCAATAGCCAAGATTTGGAAGCAACCTAGGTGTTCATCAAGCGATGAATGAGGCGTGGTGGCTCACATCTGTAATCCCAGCACTCTAGGAGGCTGAGGAAGGCAGATCACTTGAGATCAGAAGTTTGAGACCAGCCTGGCCAACATGGCAAAACCCCGTCTCTACTAAAAATACAAAGAAAAAGACTAGCTGAGAGTGGTGACAGGCACCTGTAATCCCAACTACTTTGGAGGCTGAGGCAGGAGAATCTCTTGAACCTGGGAGGCTGAGATTGCAGTGAGCTGAGATGGTGCCATTGCAGTCTAGCATGGGCAACAAGAGGGAAACTCCATCTCAAAAAAAAAAAAGAGAGAGAGAGAGATAAATGAATCAAGAAAAGGTAGTACATATACAAAATGGAGTAATATTCCACCGTTAAAAAGAATGAAATCCTCTCATTTGCAATAACATGAATGAAATGGGAGGACATGTTAAGTAAAATAAACCAGGAACAGAAACACAAACTTCACATATTCTCACCCATCTGTGGGAGCTAAAAATTAAAACAACTAAATTCATGGAGATAGTATAATGATCCTTACCAGAGGCTAGGAAGGGTAGTTGGGTGATGGTGATGGTGGGGACCTGAGGATGGTTAATGGGTACAGAATTTAGTTATTTAGAATGAATAAGAGCTAGTATTCACAACAGAGTGATTACAGTCAACAATAATTTATTGTACATTTTAAAATAACTAAAGGAGTATAATTAGAATGTATATAATACAGAGAAATGATAAATGCTTGAGATGATGGATACCCCATTTACCTTGATGTAATTATTACAAATTGTATGCCTGTATCAAAATATCTCATGTACACCATAAATATATACACCATGTACCCATAAAAATTAAAAATAAAAACAATTAAAAAATGAAAGAAATTGTTTTAGTTCTCAAGAAGTGGGAGCCAGAAAAACCAATACAAAGAGAAACTTGCTATAACAGAGTAGGCATAATGGCATTTTAGGGAAAGAAAACCTATTTAAGAAAGTTGAGGATGACATTACAGAGGAGTCAGATCTTGAGAGGACACTTGGAGGATTTGCAGGTGTTTGTCAGGAAAATTAGAATAAAAGATTTCCAAGCAATGCAAAATGCACAAACAGAGGCAGAAACAAATGTGAAACAGCATCTTCTGCTTGAGATTCAGAAACTAGAATATATTAGAATTTCTGAAGTATAAGGTGTCATGGGCAGTAAAGATAAGGATTACAAGAGATAAAAATGGACAAGTAATTAAAGGGTCTTCTAAGCCATACAAAGGATCTTAACATTTTATTCTGTAGACAGTAGAAAGTTACTGAACAATGTTGAGAAAAGAAGTAATCTGATAAGACCTGCATCTTAAAAGGCGGAATGGGTAATAGATGGGTTTTTAAGGAAGGTTTAGATAAGATAAACATCAAAAAGATCACCGAGAGAGTTTCTAAGATAGCTCATTGCTCAACCTAGGCTAAGGATCATGACTATGGAAAGGAGAAATTTTGAAACATACTTAAGACATGGATTCATAGAACTTGGTAATCATTGAAAATGGAGAACAAAGAAGAGAAAGAAATGACTCAGATTTTTCTCAGATATTTTTGTCTTGGGCAACAGCAGTTGTATGTTATCTTCTAGATGCTATCTAGGGAGCAATTGGATATTCAGTTGAGAAGTCTAGGTTTGGGCTAAAAATGATCAATTTGGATATCATGGCTGTAAATTAAAAGTATGGCTAAAAATAATTCTTCCCGTAAAGAGGATAACATAAACAAAAGATGAGAGAAAAGAAGAAGGAATCATAGGAGAGGAGTAGAGAAGGGAATATAGAAGAGGAGGGGGGTGAGAATATCAGAAGGTAAGAACTCATTTGAAAAACCTGAGAAATTAGGCTGGGCATGGTGGCTCATGCCTGTAATCCCAGCACTTTGGAAGGCTAAGGTGAGTGGATCACCTGAGGTCAGGGACCAGCCTGGCCAACATGGTGAAACTCCATCTTTATTAAAAATACAAAAGTTAGCCAGGTGTGGTGGCATGTGCCTGCAGTCCTAGCTACTTGGGAGGCTGAGGCAGGAGATTTGCTTGAACCCAGGTGGCCGAGGCTACAGTGAGCCTAGACAGCACTGCTGCACTCCAGCCTGGGTGAGAGAGTAAAATTCCATCTCAAGAAAAAAAAAAAAAAGAAAGAAAGAAAAGAAAAAAGAAAATCCTGAGAAGAATTTATAGAAAAATCAAGAATGTGAAATTGCAAGGGGATAAAGGAGATAAGACATACAAAGAAGGAGGATTCAGCATTCTTTTATGCCTAAAAGTGGCCAAGTTAGATAAAAAGAAAAAAAAAAAACTAAAATAATCCATTAGATTTGTTAATCAGGAGGACAATGATGACATTCATGAGGGTAGTATCAGAAGAATGTGGCAGTGGATTGAATGGTAGTGGGGGAGGTTGTGGATGAAGAAAAATTGTTCAATGAGTACAATATACGTTATTCCGGTGATGGATACCCCAAAAGCACTGACCTCACCACTACACAATCTATGCATGTAACAAAATTGCATTTGCACCATATAAACTTATACCAAAAAAAAATGTGACAGAGGAAATAAGATTGCATTGATTAGAATGATATCTATGAGGAGCAAACCTAGGATAATTCTGACTTTAAATGTTTGGTTACTAAAGAAAAGAGAAACACAAGGTCTGAGAAAGAAATAGGTGACATTTTAAATCAGTTTCTGATAGAAATCATCAGTGCATTTTTGCCATGTCTTTGCTATTGTGAATAGTGCTGCAATGAGCATGCATGTGCCTTTTTTTTATTAGTGCATTTTTATATGGTAAAGTTAGCATGAGCTTTTGAAGAAGGTAGAAGATTTTATGAATTATTGGTTGTATTTAGAGAAGATGTTTAAATGTATGAGCTTCAGAAAATAATAATTACATAATTAATTATAATGTCAAAAAGCATATAATAAAATGATTATACCTGAAAAAAAAAAAGAAAAATTGTCTCCTTCGGGGGTTACCATCCAATATTATTATCCACTATTTTTAGCCCTCTTAAGGCTGTCTCAAATAATCATGCAATCTAAGTGAAAACGGTGTGCCAGCTCTGCCATGGAGCCCTGGGGTAAGTTCCTTGGTTTTCCCTTTCAGAATTGACTCAGAATATACCATCTTTTTTGATGTACTTGATCAGTAATTAATTATTCATGGAATCATAGAAACATTTCAGAAGAGAATTTAGGAAAATCCTAAAGGGAACCAAGGGAGACATTGCTCTGTACCTGTCTCTTTTCCTAGTGTGAATTTAGTAGGAAAATATTTTGAGTTTGAAAAGAAAGTAGAAGGAGGGATTGAGGAAATATCCTCTTCTTAAAAGTTTTCGTGAAAAGACAATTATGTGACCATGCATCCTTTTCGTATTAAAGGTATAAACAATGCCAGATTCTTTATAGCAATATTACTGTTGGGTAAGTTTAAACTCTTTTTCAAACCTCAATTTTACATCAAAGGTCTATGCTAAACTGTTTAATTTGCTGTTCTGGCATCAGAACATTTCACAATTTCAGCTTGAATTAATATAATCTTCTCCGTTTACCTTATATGTGAACATGGGGTACCATTTTTTGGATCAATGGTTAAAGGAAGAAAAGAAGGAAGAAGAAAGAAAAAAGGGGGGGAAAGAGGAAAAGAGAGAGGAACAAGGGATGATGGGAAGGGAGAAAGAGGACAAGAAAGAGGAGGAAGAGAGAACTGATGAGAATTAAAGAGGAAAAGAAGGAAAGAAAAAGAAAAGAAAAGCAACCATCACCACCACCATGCTGATTCTAGTTTCAGTTTGGTTACTAGCTTGTTACAGAAGTGTTAGTTTGATCTCTCCTGGTATTTCACTTGGTGAGGATCTTGACATCAAGTGCTTTGTGGTGCCATCAGGGCAGCACTGTTGGAGGATTAAAAAAAAGCAAGCTGGAGTGGGATTGTCTGTGTCAGGAATCTCTCAGGGTCTTCTGAAGTACCAGCAGTTGGAAGCTTACTGAAAGGAAATATCAAAGACCAGGTAGTCTTAGCCAGAGATGCCTCAATAACCAAGAGAGAACTTCTGAGAGGCAACCAGCCAGGTACATAAGACCTCAGCTAATTTTCATAATTGTCTCCATTTTCCAGATGCTGTAGTATTGGAAGGAATGGGGAGGAGGTGTAATGAGGGATATTAGGAATAAATATCTGAGAAAGAGAATAAAATTGAGCTATAAAGATGAACTAGCCTGTAATTCTAGCACTTTCGGAGGCCAAGGCAGGCAGACCAGTTGAGTCCAGGAATTTGAGACTGGCTTAGGTGACATAATGAAACCCAGTCTTTACAAAAGCAGTACAGAAATTAGCCAGTTGTGTGGGTAGTGCATGTCTATGGTCCCTGTTACTTGGGAGGCTAAGGTGGGAGGATCACCTGAGCCAGGAAGCTCACTGATCACAGTGAGCCATGACCATGCCACTGCACTCCAGCCTAGGCAACAGATTGAGACCCTGTCTCAAGAAAAATAAAAAATAAAAATAAAAATAAAAATGAACTCGGGTGGACTTATAATAACTGAAAGTGACCCAACTGCTTTGAGAGCAGCCTGAGTTATTATTAAGAAGAAGGAAAGGAAAATTGCACAGTGCAAGGCTGAAGGCAGTGATTGGAAAAAAATAAAATTTTCATGTTTGTTCCTCCATAGGGATCCAACTATAAAATAAACCACAAATAAGTGGGATCATTTTGTTGGTGGTAATGCTATGAAGCAGAGTAATGAGTAGAAAGTAACTATGAAGAGGGGTATAGTAGGAGGCTACATTTGCTCTGGTTGTCAGGAGGGCCTGTTTGAGTTGAGAGCTCCATCACAAGAATGAGCCACTCATTCCAAGCTCTGGAGCAAAAGTGTGAAACACCTACGCCAGGCCAGGTGGTTCATGCCTGTAATCCCAGCACTTTGGGAGGCTGAGGCTGCTGAATCACTTGAGGTCAGGAGCTCGAGACCAAACTAGCCATCATGGCAAAACCCAGTCTCTACTAAAAACACAAAAATTAGCCAAGTATAGTGGTGCACACCTGTAATCCCAGCTACTCAAGAGACTGAGGCAGGAGAATTGCTTGAACCTAGGAAGCAGAAGTTGCAGTGAGCTGA
>NW_016107352.1:1399984-1426378 GCF_001604975.1 Cebus imitator | reverse complement strand
AAAAAAAAAAAAAAAAAAAAAAAAAAAACTGTAAAACACCCAAACGTTCGGCTAAGAAAAAAGGCCAGTGTGAAGGGAGTTACGGTAAGTGAGGTGAGGCGGAAGATGACAGAAAATACCTCCAGCAAAGTGGGCAAAGGTCAAGACCCTGTGTACCATGGTAGAACATTCTGATTGCTATTTTGGTTTCCTCAAAAAAAAAACGAATTTTAAGCATTTTCTTGGCCCTGGTATTCTGTAGAAGACTCTGGATTTGTTAATTTAATTTTATTTGATGGATCACACATTCATAGAATGCCAAATAATTCTGGTCTCAGGGGCAAGAAAATACTAATACATCTCACACTTGTTTCCTTATGAATTCATTGCTACTATTATACTTAGATAGTTATAAAAAATTCATTTATACTGTTTCACTTTTCATATCACTTAGCTCTTCATACTCAAAAATTAAACTCTTGTTCATCAAACATGTGTACATACTTAAGTAGTTATAATTAACATCCAGGGCCTGGATAATATTATTTTCTAAAAGGTTGAAATAATAGATTCAATTGTTGTCGTAAATAGTTCATGTTAATCATGGCAAGAGAAAGGTATTAATTTGCTAGCATGTAGAAAATGTACAGAAACAATTAGTGTGGTAGCATGTAGAAAATGTACAGAAAATAATGAAGGCAGGATGGCTGAAAGTTCTGCTCTGTGATACTTATGATTTAAAACCCAGAACGGAAAACCTTTCCTCTTGGACTTAAAGAGATAGACGTCTTTAAACTCCAGAGATAGAAGTCTCTGCCAGGAGCAGTATGCCCATTGTCTCTCATTAGAGCACCGTTCTCCCATAAAACATGTTAAAGATTGCGCAGCCTGTTAGAGACGTGTGCTTAGCCCTCTTTCAGCAATGTTTCTGTCTTCTTCTTTAATATGAATTACTGACCTGTCAGCACAATCCTTAAACTTCTACCTGCTACATTTATGCAAATAGTCACTCTGAATCCAACATGATACCTTTTAGTTAATACTGGAACATAAGTATTGCAGCTGTCTCATGGAAGAAACTGAGAAAAAAAATTCTGTTCAGTATGGAAATAACTATATAAAGCTCATGATAAATGAAGGCTTATGAATTGTAAGTCAGTTATTGCAGTCATCATTATAGCAGTATATTTCCTTGGGTTCTTATGGGAAATTACTTTCTTTCGCACAATCTTGGGAATTATTTCCTGTGTTCCATTAGCTCTGCAAGATGACGTCCTAAAATGACGGATGCAGTTCTATTGTTTTGTGAGAGTGCTCTTTAACTGCTCTTATGGCTCCTTGTTTGAATGCATATTATATTCTCTTTGAATATTATCTGAGAATATGATTCATAGTTTAGTCTTAATGTTTTCAAAAAATCACTTAATGAACAAGAAGGAAGCTTGTTCTGATAGAAAGAAATAAACAGCAGAATGGGTAATCCTTGTTCTAGTCACTATTCCACTGCCAACTCTGAACTGTGGTGAATTACCTTAGGTACAGTGTCTCTTTTTCATTTATAACATACTTATTTTTTCTTTTTTCTACAAGGAACAGCTTTACTGA
This sequence comes from Cebus imitator, assembly GCF_001604975.1. Lineage (NCBI taxonomy): Eukaryota > Metazoa > Chordata > Mammalia > Primates > Cebidae > Cebus > Cebus imitator. The sequence goes on along the minus strand of NW_016107352.1, from coordinate 1,424,794 downwards.
CTAGAGCAGGATGTCAGGTGTTAGCTACAAGAACAAAATGTATTTGGAAGCATACCAGGCTCATCATCATGAAAAAGAACAGGGTAACAGATTACTAACAGCTTTCCTTTGAAATAACAAACATTGATTGTCTACATAAAGACACATAAGAATATATTCTCATTAACCGAATTAATTGATTTAAGTATAACTTATGCTTTTTTTTTTTTTTTTTTTGACGGAGTTTCGCTGTTGTTGCCCAGACTGGAGTGCAATAGCACGATCTCGGCTCACCGCAACCTCCGCCTCCTGGGTTCAAGCAATTCTCCTGCCTCAGCCTCCCGAGTAGCTGGGAATACAGGCACGCACCATCATGCCCAGCTAATTTTTGTATTTTAAGTAGAGACGAGGTTTCACCATCTTAACCAGGATGGTCTCGATCTCTTGACCTCGTGATCCACCCGCCTCGGCCTCCCAAAGTGGTATAACTTATTCTTAAATCCCTCTTCAGTTTATGTTTTCTGTTACCCTAAAATTGTCAGTATTTACTAAATATTAAGTATGCAACTTAAAATTCTTTTGGTAAGAAAAAAAATAAATACAAAAATTAGGGAAAATATCTAAGCAAGTGCTGATTTATATAGCATATTAGTAAGGAATGTTAGTTGAAAGTAACAGAAGTCCATTGACTAAATTAAGCAAAAATTGAGGTTATTTGAAAGATAACAGGCACTCTAAAAATCTGTTGCCAGGCTTGGGAATATGGAGGATTCTAGGGAGCTGTGAAGAGAAGAGAAGCAGAAATAGAGCCACCATAGTACGGTGGAAACAGTCTGCTGTTATGTTGATTCTGCCGTTATGTTGACATCATTTTATGTGACTGTCAACCATTCATTTTTTTCTTACCTCACTTGCTCAGATTCACTGTGTGGGACAAGAGCATTCAATAGGCTGAGGTTAGGTTGTGTGCCCACCTCCTGACTGTAGTTAGAGATGGGAACCTCTCAAGGGAGACACCTTCAATATGATTTCCAACTCTGATCATACACACAGAGGGGAAATTGCTTCCTAAAAGGAGGTTAGAATGCAATGAAGAAGTAGAATGGCTAATGACAGATGTCTACTGTATATTAAGTCACAGAGACTAGAGAAGGAAGTTCAGAGACTAGAGAAGAGAGTCTGGTTTGGAGTTATTGAGAGACTTTATGCAAGACTCTGGATAAACAGAAGTTGATATGAGGTCCATGAATGGAAATTTAAAATGCTACACCAGCTCAGCAATGCCTCTGCTGGCAGACTGTAACTAGGCTACCTCCTCACTGGGCAGGGCATCTCTGAAAAAGGCAGCAGCATGTCAGAACTTATAAATAAAGCCCCGCCTTCCCAGGACAGAGCACCTGGTAAAAAAAGGCGGTTATTAGTTCTGCTGCAGCAGACTTAAACATACCTTCCCAGCAGCTCTCAATGGAACAATGGAGCTCACAGCTCAGCACTTGAGCTCCTATAAGGGGCTGACTGTCTCCTCAAGTAGCTCCCTGACCCTGTATATCCAAAGAGACACCTCGTAAATGAGAGCCCAGGCTGACATCTGGCAGGTATCCTTCTGGGACAAAAATAACAGACAAAGAAACTGGCAGCAACACTTACTGTTCTGCAGCCACTGCAGGTGATCCCCAGGCAAGCAGGGTCTGGAACAGACCTTCAGTAGTCCTACAGCAGAGGGGCCTGACTGTTAGAAGGAACACTAAAAATCAGAAAGAAATAACTTCATCACCAACAAAAAGGACATCCACTCAGAGACCCCATCCGAAAGTCACCAACTACAAAGACCACAGGTAGATAAATCCACAAAGATTGGAAGAAACCAGTGCAAAAAGGATGAAAATACCCAAAACCAGAATGCCCCTCCTCCTCCAAGGGATCACAACTCCTCACCAGCAAGGGAACAAGTCTGAATGGAGAATGAGTCTAATGAATTGATAGAAACAGGCTTCAGAAAGTGGATAATAACAAACTTCTCTGAGCAAAAGGAACATGTTCTAACCCATTGCAAAGAAACTAAGAACCTTGAAAAAAGGTTTGACAAAATGCTAACAAGAATAAACAGGTTAAAGAAGAACATAAATGAGTTGATGGAGCTGAAAAACACAACACAAGAATTTCAAGAAGCATACACAAGTTTCAATACCTAATCAACCAAGCAGAAGAAAGTATATCAGAGATTGAAGATCAACTCAATGAAATAAAATGAGAAGGCAAGATTAGAGAAAAAAGAGTAAAAAGAAATGAACAAAGCCTCCAAGGAATATGGGATTATGTGAAAAGATCTAATCTATGTTTGATAGGTGTACTTGAATGTGACAGAGAGAATGAATCCAAGCTGGAAAACACTCTTCAGGATATTATCCAGGAGAACTTTCCCAACCTAGCAAGGCAGGCCAATATTCAATTCTAGGAAATACAGAGAACACCACAAAAATATTCCTCAAGAAGAGCAACCCACAGGGACATAATCGTCAGATTCACCAGAGTTGAAAAATTCCAAGGGCAGCCAGAGAGAAAGGTCGGGTTACCCACAAAGGGAAGCCCATCAGACTCACAGTGGATATCTTGGCAGAAACCCTACAAGCCAGAAGAGAGTGGGGGCCAATGTTCAACATCCTTAAAGAAAGGAAATTTCACCTAGAATTTCATATCCAGGCAAACTAAGCTTCATAAGCAAAGGAGAAATAAAATCCTTTACAAACAAGCAATTGCTGAGAGATTTCATCACCAGCAGGCCTGACTTAAAGAGTTCCTGAAAGAAGCACTACAGATAGAATGAAATAACCAGTACCAGCCACACCAAAAACGTACCAAATGGTAAAGAGCATCGAAACAATAAAGAAACTGCATCAATTAATGGGCAAAACAACCAGCTAGCATCAAAATGGCAGGATCAAATTCGCACATAACAATATTAACCTTAAATGTAAATGGTCTAAATGCCCCAATCAAAAGACACAGACTGGCAAATTGCATAAAAAGTCAAAACCCAATTGGTGTGCTGTATCCAGGAAATGCATCTCACATGCAAGGATACACACAGGTTCAAAATAAAGGGATGGAGGAAGATTTACCAAGCAAATGGAGAGCAAAGTAAGCAGGAGTTACAATCCTAATCTCTGATAAAATAAACTTTAAACCAACAAATATCCAAAGAGACAAAGATGGGTATTACATAATGGTAAAAGGATCGATGCAACAAGAAGAGCTAACGATCCTAAATATATACACACCCAATACAGGAGTAAGTTCTTAATGACGTACAAAGAGACTTAGACTCCCACACAATAATGGAGTGTTAATACTCCAATGTTAATATTAGACAGATTAACAAGAAAGAAGATTAATAAGGATATCCAGGACTTGAACTCAGATCTGGACCAAGCAAACCTAATAGACATTTACAGAACTCTCCACCCCAAATCCACAGAATATACATTCTTCTCAGCACCACTTCACACCCACTCTAAAATTGACCACATAATTGGAAGTAAACCACTCCTCAGCAAATGCAAAAGAATGGAAATCATAACCGTCTCTCAAACCACAGTACAATCAAATTAGAACTCAGGATTAAGAAACTAACTCAGAACTGCACAACTTCATGGAAACTGAACAACTGGTTCTTGAATGTTGACTGGATAAACAATGAAATGAAGGCAGAAATAAAGATGTTCTTCGAAACCAACGAGAATGAAGACATGACACACCAGAATCTCTGGGACACATTTAAAGCAGTGTCTAGAGGAAAATTTACAGCAATAATTGCCCACATGAGAAGCAAGGAAAGATCTAATATCGACACCCTATCATCAAAATTGAAAGAGCTAGAGGAGCAAGATCAAAAAACTCAAAGGCTAGCAGAAGGCAAGAAATAACTAAGATCAGAGCAGAACTGAAGGAGATAGAAACACAAAAACCTTCAAAAAATTAATAAATCCTGGAGCTGGTTTTTTAAAAAGATCAATGAAATAGACCACTAGCTAGATTAATAAAAAAGAAAAGAGAGAAGAATCAAATAGGTGCAATAAAAAATGATAAAGGGGATATCACCACAGATTCCACAGAAATACAAACTACCATCAGAGATTACCAAAAACAACTCTATGCACATAAACTTGGGAGAAATGGATAAATTCCTGGAAGCTTGCAACCTCCCAAGCCTAAACCAGGAAGAAGTCAAAACCCTGAATAGACCAATAACAAGGGCTGGAGTTGAGGCAACAATTAATAGCCCACCAACCAAAAAAAGCCCAGGTCCAGATGGGTTCACAGTCGAATTCTACCAGACATACAAAGAGGAGCTGGTACTACTCCTTCTGAAACTATTCCAAACAATCCAAAAAGAAGGAATCCTTCCCAAATCATTTTATAAGACCAACGTCATCCTGATACCAAAACCCAGCAGAAACTCAACAAGAAAAGAAAACTCAGGCCAATATCCATGATGAACATAGTTGCAAAAATCTTCAATAAAGTACTGGCAAACCAATTGTAACAGCACATCAAAAAGCTTATCCATCACGCTCAAGTAGGCTTCATTCCGGAGATGCAAGGCTGGTTAAACATACACAAGTCTATGAACATAATTCACCACATAAACAGAACCAAAGACAAAAGCCACATGATTGTCTCAATAGATGCAGAGAAGGCCTTCAAGAAAATTCAACAGCCCTTTATGCTAAAAACTCTCAATAAACTAGGTATCGATGGAACATATCTCAAAATAATAAAAGCTATTTACAACAAACCCACAGCCAATATCATATTGAATGGGCAAAAACTGGTAGCATTCCATTTGAAATCTGGCACTAGACAAGGATGCCCTCTCTCACCACTCCTATTCAATATAGTATTGGAAGTTCTAGCCAGAGCAATCAGGTAAGAAAAAGAAATAAAGGGCATTCAATTAGGAAAGGAGGAAGTCAAATTGTCTCTATCTGCAGAGTACATGATAGGCCAGGCATGGTGGCTCATGCCTGTAATCCCAGCACTTTGGGAAACTGAGGTGGGAGGATCACTCAAATTCAGGGGTCTGAGGCTGCAGTGAGCCATGATCATACCACTGCACTCCAGCTTGGGTAACAGAGTGAGACCTTGAGAAAAAGAGAAAAGAGGAGAGGGGAGAGGAGGGGAGGGGAGGGGAGGGGAGGGGAAGAGGAGGAGAAGAGAAAAGAAAAGAAGAAAAGAGAAAAGAAGGAAATCTAAGCCATCTAAATTCAGTCTATGGGATAAACTCCACTCCTAGCCTAATGCGATTCTCCTGCCTCAGCCTCCCCCAAGGTTTTATTGATGAATTTAATAGGATGGATTTATGGTGATGTTGCTTATAGTTTCTAGCAACAGAAGCATATTGTTCTTTTATTAATAGGTTTCAAGGATTATTAATGACCAATAGGACCACACAAGACTTCTATGGCTGAGATGTTTGAATTAAATTTTAATTCTCTTTTGTCCATCATATAGTTAGAACTGAGGCTTATGAATCTTGTTTCATTTTTCATGGAAAATAAGCTGGCTTTTTGTGGTAGCAATACAACCAATAAAAACCCCTCACCTGTTTCTGTTTCAACATAATTTCAAATAAACATATAAAACCTACTTCAAATGTAATATTTTCACGAATACAAACTTGGGGATTCCTCTGTTCTGGGCTTGCTTATTGGGGACTTAAGAAATATTAATGTCAGTTAATTGAATTCAGAATAATCTGGAAACTGATAGAAGTGCCTCTTCTTGTTGGTTGTCGTGAAATTACATTACTATTGTTTGTGGTAGTCCTGTAAAATAGAGCCTTCACTTTGCCCAGAAACAGTAGAAAAAGCAAACATTTCTCTAGATAACATGAGTAAACATGAATAAAATATATTTACAATATCCTACCTTGATGATGGATTTTCAAATTTGTCTGCTTTCAGATATTCAAGACCAAGAAAAATTACACAGGAAAATAATCTTGTATTTCTTTATCAAAACTAAGAAAAGTCAACATATATCATAAATTGGAAAAATCCTGTAAGTCTGGAGTATTTTATAAAGTGTTATCTTTTTGTGTTAGCTTGGTGTGCTTGGCAGTGCAGTGAGGTTGGTGATTACTGACTTTCCCATCTTTAATTTAGCTTTTCCCACTAAAAGTGACAATTGACATAAGGTGGGCTGGGAAAACAACAAAAGTGCATTTTCCTTCCCAATTAGAGGTAAAGAATATGTTCTTTTTTGTGATAGATTCCTGTGCATAAAGCTGAGTAGGATGTCAACAATTAATGGGCTGTTATAGTTAACACCATTGCTCAGAAGCAATAGGAATGCGAAGACAGGCCTTGTCAGTGAGAGGTGGCAGCAGTTGGCTTTCTAGATACCCTGCAGAACCCTGTATGGGGGCTTTACTTTGGTGAATTTGTCAAAAAATATGGCCCTGAGCTTGTCTAGATTTGAAGCCCTAAAGTTTTTGTCTGTTCACAAGAATGGATGCATTTCTTAGAGACAGATTCATGTAAACCAAACTCACAAGGTTGATGTCTAAAATTGAGTGCCAATTCATTAATTTTTAACAGGAAATAGAAGTGTCCCACTAACCAGAGAACTATTGTCTATGACCAGTCCATTCTGTCTGTGTAGATAAGTGAACGTGAGATGTCAATTATGACCTGAAGCTTACCTGATGAACATAAAATCACAACAAAGGGAACAGGTTCAGTAAACATTCTTTAACAGTTAATGCCATCTCAGGATGCAGTCAATTTTATTGGCCTGAGAGCTTCACTTCTTGCTTTTATATCTCCTTTCATTAGTCACTGTGTGCTAAGTTTAACCATTAAAGGTCCATCTTCAATCATCTCCCAGTCTTAGAAAAAACTGTAATCTTTTATGTACTGAGCGCAGGAGAAGTTTACTTTTGGCTTTTGCTCTTGCCAGGTATCATTTATAAAATGAAGTATAAATTAAGATTACAAGAACAATTTTAAAAATGTGTATTTAGGCAGCACACAGAAGTCACACGTATTCTCAGGAGGCTGAGTTTTAAACAAAGTTGAGTCATACAGAATTTATGAAAAAAATGCATTGATTGTTATTTACTCTTAAAGAAGGCCGGAAGGGTCATCTGGGTGTGGAGCGGGAGAGATGCTAGATCTGAAGGTCTGAAAAATTTCTTGCCTCTGAAGTATTCAGTAATAAGTATACTTCATGACGCCTCATTACTACCTGGATGAAATATGTGTAAACACTGTCCGTGCACTTCTCCTTGGATTCCAGACCCCCACATGCCTTAGTAACTACAAAGGCGATACCCTGAATTGTGCAAACTAAAGTGAAATTAAGCTCTGCTGTGGTTTGTAGCTGGTTGAAACTAAGGTGAAATTAAGCTCTGTTGTGGCTAGTAGCTGGTTGACCTCTGGACTGTTGGGAAAGTCATATTTAATATATAGTTTCAAATTTCTTGTGCCACACTAATTTTGTTTTTCTTTACATTTCCAGTAAAGTGTGGTATGTGATAAAGGTCAGTGAAGAAAGTAAAGGAAAGGGCTTCAGGATTGCTCAATGTCCACTTTCACATCCCCCATCCCCAGATGCATGCACAGACCCTTGTGCAGTAGCATCTTCTGCAGAGGCTTATAGTCTAGGCATTGTTGGCCATGATTGACACCTGTGTCCACAGGTACCACTTTGAGGGGTGATCTAGAATGGACCTAAACCCAAACTATCAAGATTCATTTGTATTACAAATAAAAACAATGTCCATTCCCTCCATTTCAGAAAATCACATCTTTAAAGAGTTTTGTATTTTGGTCCTGACTCTGCTCTTTGCCAATCCAAAGTGTGTTTGTAGGTGGCGTTTCCTGAAGATGTTCAAGGGAAAATAGCTGATTGAAGAGGAGTCTCTGTTTGAGGGGAAACAAGGATGTTCTAGATCGGAGAATTCCTGATTCTTATTAGAGAAAGGGGAATGAGTCTATATTTTTGAGAAGAAAGAAAAGAAGAAGGGAATCTGGGAGGCAAAAATTTCTCAGAAGCAGTGGGAAAAGCCTGTGAAGTTACGCAGATCTGTATTTGAATTCCGTCTTCTTGCTTACAAGTGGAGTGATGGTGGATGAGCTACCTGGATTCTTTGCTTTAGTCTCATCAGTATAATGAGAGAAGAAGATATCCAATCACAGAATTTATTATAACATCAAATGAGATCATAAACAACAAACCCATCAAGGTGCCTAGCCCACTGTGGTGTTCAAGTGTTAGTTTACTTCTTACCACATAATGTTGAATTGTACCAGGTGAAAAAGAGGACTTCTGGGATAATAACCTTTTCTTCCTGGTTGATTGAAAGTTTTTCTTACCTTAATGTGATTGCCCTGATAAAACCCAGAAAAGAGCTCTTTCATGCCTTGTCTGCAGACATCCCTGCCGGCAATCTCTTTCCCTGATTCACTTAGTGTACTTACCCTTGCTGTGATCACCCATACAAGAGGGAGATTGGTTCAATTCTGCAATGAGGAGAATATTTCACTCTCCCACAGCGGCAGTAATGGCCCTTCTGCCCTTGGGGAGAGAGATAATAGGGGCTACTGAGTTATTTGAAAGTTTCATCTATATAGTTTTGTCCTTTTCCACTTTTGTCCATTTGATCTTAAGCTACTTTTTTTTTTAAATACTTTTTGATGGTATGACAAGCTGGGGTCTGGAGATGGTTCACTTATTGTTATATTCTCATTTGTTTTTCAGATCATTTAAGATGGATCTGTCTCACTTAGGTTTTATAATTAGTAGGTTTCTTGTACCCTCTGATTCTTAGTTTTCTTTACCTCTGTATGTTCTCTGGATACCATAAATACAATATTACTGTGAACTAACATTTTCGCCAAGCAGAATCAAATCCAATCTCACACAACTTGTTTTTCAAATGTAAGAACTAAAGCTGTGATTACCTGGGGGCCAAGGGCATGAAATGAGAATAGGAAAACAAGAGTATAAAATAAGGCAGATTGTTTTCCAACAGGAATATAGATATATAATTAAAGTGATTTTCAGCTTTTTAGACATAGCCTAGATTTGACTATATCTGGGATAGCAAGAATACTTTGTGTCTTTGATTAGCAATGAAAACATCTAATTAAAAAAATACATATTCAACTGTAATGTCCTATACTGTAAAGCCAATCAGCTTAACAGTAGATATAGGAACGGAGTATGGTTACTATATACCTACACAGAAATTATCTTTGGAGAGTGCTGATCACTTGGTTTTCAAAGAAGAGGCGATGATTTGTTACAGTCACTACAGAGACCTCAAAGAAGCCATAGTATGTTTGTAGTTGAATTTTAAGATACAGAAAACTCTGATAAAGCTTTTTAAGTTGTATTCAAATCGTTGAGAGAATCAGAGGTCAGAAATGTTCTAAATCAATAACTAACATTCTAATGTGACTTTTATGTAATTCCTCAGGAGGAGGTCCAGGAGACTCAATACAACGTGACTTCTAGTCAAGCCCAGAAAACCTGCCACCCTGTTCTTCCAAAAGTAAAAATGAACACATGGGAATGAGTAAGGCTACCCACTAGGGATTCTATTGCTTTTCACATGTTATTTTCCATTCCGCTTGCCTCTCCCGACAATTTCTCACCCCCTGCTATTTCTTTCACTGCCAGTATGGCAGAGAAAAACACATGTGGTATTGGTACATATTGGTGAATATTGTACATATTGGTACTTGAGTAAAGTTTTCTATTTTTGTTCACAGTGCAAGGGTGCCTGCAGAGCAGGAAAATTTTTCTACAGTCTCAATTGTCCCTTTGGCCAGATGCTGACTGATGTTCAGCTGAATTTAAAAATAATTTTTTAAGATGATATTTAAATACATTACAGATAATTAGGACATAAATTAGATTTCATAGAACCAATGTAGCAAGATGGTTAAGAAATAAGCTCTGGAACAGAATCCTCATTCTACAGATATCTTATTAGGTATGCAACTTTTGGTAAATTACTTAAACTTTTCGTGCCTCAGTTTTCTCACTTGTAAAATGGGGATAATCATAATGTCTACCTGTTAGGCTTGTTGTGGATCAATATGTTGATATGTGAAGCATTCAGAACATGCCTGGCTCATGATTAGTGCAATATAAGTGTTTGTTTTTTTAAGTCTACAATTCCTTATTTGCAATTCTAAAATTGAAAAATTGAAAAAAATTGGTTCAACTTTTAGCAAACTCATTCAGTGGCAAGATCTGACTGGAACTGATCTGTGACAACTTATAAACTTTACTTATCCCATTTTGTATGAATATTCATATGTATGATGGTAGAAGTATTAATGTGTTTGATTAAGAGCTACTGCCATATCCCTTGGGGTTGTTACATAAGATATTCACAACTTACTTAGATCCAAGACATTCTGAATTCCAAAGGACATCAGGTCCTATGGGGTTTTCAAAGGAATTGTTGACCTGTGTTGCTGTTATTTCATCTGATAAGACAATAGAGCCATTCCTGCTTTTTATTTGTTAATGGTTTGAAAATGTGAAGGCTTTCATACATGGTGGAGTTAAATAACACGGTTATCTACCAAAGTTTGGGAATGAAAATTCTGCCTAATCAGATATTCTGACTAGTACAGAGTTGATTTATACATGATTGAGTTTCATCAATCCTAAAGCTTTCTTCAGTAAGTGCAACCTATACTAATTGAACACATCCTTTGTAGCAAGTACTACGTTAAACAATGTACATGAATTTTCATTTAATTTTTTAAACAGGTCTGTAAAGTAAGCTTTTAAAGTCATCATCTCACTTTACATGTAAATAAATTGAGAAGTCATATAGGTAATCAGTGAAACTCAAACCCAAGTTTGGGGCATTTGGCACCCATGTTCTTAAATATAAGTTGATTAAATATAAGTTGACTATCCTTTGATTATTCAGAAAGTATGACTCATGACATTATTGTCTTCCAAAGACATCATTAAGAACATTACTAGTTATCATGATTGCATTTATTATGCCTTTTCTCTATGCTAAACATTGTGCTACAAGTAGAATTACACCTGAATTGTAATTCCAGTTTTAAAAAGTTGATTCAAAACACCTTAACAAATATTGTTTCATTATTTCTATTCAGTTTCACTAGATTTGCTACTCTGTGGTGAGTGATTTAAAATGAATAGTGAATAAAGCAAACGTCTTGCTTTTTAGGAGATTATAATCTCAGGTAAAGTGGTTGCTCTGGGAGTTAATATACATAACTTTTTACTCTTAATTTAGAGTTAATAGGGTACTTAATTTAGGATTAATAGGTACATTTAGTCTACACAAAATGTGGAAACTTTGCTATCATATAGGCTTAATATTCCCCCACTATCCTTTATGTGATATAATTATATATTATATGATCATAAATCATGATGTATTGTGCCTTACATATGGTAAATGATTATATATTATATGATTACATCCACATTCACTATAAATCCACAATAAATTTTAGTTTTTGACCTAAATATATTTTAAGGAAATTAAGTAGTAAATAGTACTTCATATTTACCCAGATATTATATTTCCAAGCATCTTCATTCCTTCCTGATGATCTGAATTTTCAGCTGGTATAGCTTTCCTTCAGTCTGAAGGATTTTATTTAGAATTTTAACAAATCTGCTAGATGACACAGTTTCCTAGATTTCTTTTATTTGAAAATTATATCACAATATTTCACTTTCATCCAATAGATTAGCTGCATATGAAATTCTGAGTTGATGCTTTTTTCTCAGCCCTTTGAAGATGTTTATTTATGGAATTATGGCCACCACAGTGTTGGATGCAAAATCTGGGATCATTTGAACCCTATGTAATTATGTTACTCTTTTTCTGTCTGCTTTCAAGATTTTTTCTTTTTCTCTGTATTTCAGCAATTAAGACTACGATGAATCTACACATAGCTTCTTCATTTATCATGTTTGAGGGTCACCGAGCTTCTTCAGTCTGTATATTTATGCCTTTTGCCAAATTTTGGAAAAATTTAGATAATTCTTCATATATTTTTTCTGCCACATTCTTTCCTGTCATCCTGTGATTCTAATTATACATATGTTACATCTTTTGATATTGTCTTTGAGTTCTCTGAAGCTGTATCTGGGTGACAGGAGCAAGCTGCCGGGGTGTCCCAAGACGCTTACTGGACCCCGAGCTGATGTGTTTTTTCCAGGTCCTTGGGCTCTCACTCATCCAAGAATGGGGAGGAGACCCAGGCAGCACAGTGATACTGTTTAAGTAAATATTGGACCCAAAGAGCTTTGCAGAAAAGCGATTTATTAGGCAGAGAGAGAGAGAGAGAGAGACAGAGAGAGGGAGAGGGAGACACAGGGAGAGACAGAGAGAAAGAGAGAGATAGAAAAAGAGACAGACCGAGAGAGGGAGCTCCCATGCTATTGGGGAGGGGATCCAGAGATGGAGTCCATATATGTAAGGGAGTGGGGGGGAAGTTAACCCCAGAGTTACTCCTGTCCTATTCAAGTTCTTCTGCAGTGAGAGGAGCTTTTCCAGACTTCCTCTGGAGTGACTCTGATGCTGGATTGGCTGCCTGGCTTGCAATAGAGCCCCTCCTTCCAAGGCTTTTGTCGGGCTTTCTAAACAAAGGAAGCTTACCTGGCCTACTCTTCCTAGGCAGGAAAGTTAGACAAATAACTCCAGGCTCCTGGATGGGGAGTTAGATGGAGGTATGGCACTGGGAAGTTCTTGCCTTTCAAACTACACCCCTTGTGGATCCGGGAAAAGAAGTTAACATACTCCCTCAAAGCTCTGCTCATCTTCTTCCAACCTTTAAAAATTTTTTTTTGTCTATTCTTCAGATTGGACTATTTCTATTGTATTACCAAGTTTACCGACTAGTTGCCCTGTCATCTATATTTTGTTGATAAACCTATCTGATGATTTTTTTTAATTTTCAGATATTTTATATTTTAGTTTTAGAATTTATTAGCTTCTTTATTTTCATAAATATGAAATAAAGAAAATATTTCTTATTTTCTTATCTTTACTGAAATTTCCTATTATTTTATTTATTGCTGACATATTTTTCCTTATTTCACTGACCATAGTTATAATACCTGCTTTAAAAATCCTTGCCTACTAATTCCAACTTTTTTATCATCCAAGGTTGGTGTGTATGTATACATATATTTATCAACATTAGTATACCAATATTTTATCTTTTCTCCAGAGAAAAGTAATATTTTCCTGTTTTAAAAATATGTTCAGTAATTTCTGGATTGTACCATAGATGCTGTTAGGGTTATGTTGTGCATTCTGTTACAGTCTTCCAAAAGTTCTCATTTTTTTTTCAGATATTAAACTTGGGTGAGCTCAAGCTTCAAACTCTGTCTCTTGTGTGGCAGCTAAAACCACAGTTAATTGTTAAGAATCTTTATCTGGATTTTGTCTGACATGTGCATCATTTGGGAGTCAGCTAAAGATAAAAATGTATATTGAGATGTAATTTACAATTTTACATAGCATAAATTAACCAGACATAAGTGTACAATGTGATAAATTTTAGTAAATTTGTATATTTGTGTAATATCATCTCAATCCTGTTTTAGAACATTTCCATCACCCACCAAAATTTATTTGTGCCCATTTTTTGTCAATCTTCAATCCCTAGCCCCAGGCAACTGTGGGTCTACTTTCTGTGTGCATAAGTTTACCTTTTCTAGAAATTTACTAGTAATAGAATGGTACAATATATAGCCATTTGTGTCTGTCTTCTTTCACTTAAAATAACATTTTTTTGAGGTTCATCTATGTTGTTGAATATATGAGCCGTCTGTTCTTTTGTATTGCTGAATAGCATTTTATTGCATGCATATACCTGATGTGTTTATCCATTCTTCAGTTGATGGCCATTTGAATGGCTTCCAGTTTTGGGCTATTTTGAATAATGCTGTTATCCACATTTGTGTACACGTCTTTATGTAGATGCATGTTTTTATAATTTACCTCATCTGCTTTTAAAACCAAGTATAGAATTCTTATTTCAGTTACCTTTCCAGCTCTACAATTTCCACTTTAGTTGGTTTTAGTAGATTCCTCTTTTCTTGTGAATACTCCATTCTTAATTTTTATGAACATATCAAACATTATGATTAGTTTATTATTGTTTGTAGAAACAAAATCTCACTATGTTGCCCAGGCTGATCTCAAATTCTTGACCTCAAGCAATCCTTTCGCCTCAGTCTCCCAAAGCACTGGGATTACAGGCATGAGCCACAACACCTGGCCACGATGTTATTTTAAAGTCTCTAATGGTAGCCCACTATTAGGGTCATCTTCACTTCTATTTCTTTCTCAAATTTTTCCTAGTTTTTTGTTATATGTTCTAATTTCTTATCTTGCCTAACAATATTTGATGGAATACTGGATATTCGGTATGAAAAATTATGTAGGCCTTAGATGATGATGTCTTTCCCCAATGATAATTTAATTTTAGCAAGTAGAGATATAGCAGGTCATTTTATCTAGTCAAAAGTGGATCCCATACTGTGATGGAACTGGTCTAGTTGTTATTTGCCTTCATTCCTTATTCTTTATTTCTAAGGTATAGCCTTTTAATGGTCTCATATGAAATCATGGGTGTGTTTCCTAGGTCCCCTCTACTTTTGTGAGCCCTTAATTATAATCTAAATGCCCTTGGTACTACCATATTGCTAAAATCCTTGCTTAGCTCTTTGGCATACCAGTACTTTCTGCTAGATCTTTAGGAGTCTTGCTTTGTGTATATGCAGTTTTGGGGATGGCCACCCTTTGCAAGGAAATTGCATGCAGAATTTCGTGCTTACTTTTATGTGTTTTCTTCCTCAAATTTTAACTCTATTACATGCCCTCAACCCCAAACTCTGTCTCTTTAGCCCAGTGAGAGTGTTGTAAGTCAGGTTTGTCTTTCTTTTTAATTTCTGTTTCTCTCAGGTGCAAACGTGCAGATGCCTTGAAGGGAAACACAGGACAGAAGCTCAACTCAGTGTGTTTTCCTTCTCTCCAGGACTGCTGCTTCTCAAGTCCTGTCTGCTGCAAGTGCTTTTGAATGTTGTCAAACTATTGTTTCATGCATTTTATAGTTAATGTGGGGAAGAATTTCTCTGATATAAGCACTTCTGAAATAGCTGCAAGCAGAGTTTTCCCAAATACTTGGAAAAACATACAAGAAAATCCCTACTTTTTGCTACAATATAATTCTGTCATAGTAGTGAGTAATATTTGTTTTAATCAGATGCTTTTATGATGCATCAATTTAGAGTTTCACTTGTGACCAAAAAACTTGACATCAAATAAATCCCAAATTATAAATCGATGCTATAAAATTTACACTAGAATATAATAATTTAAAATTGTAAATGCAGGGGTGGATTTCTTTGTGGCATATAGAAAGGGCCTCAACATATGTGATGCATAATATATTAAAGAAAAATTTTATTGTACTAATATTGGGCTTCATAGTTAATGTATCAGTTACTATTGGCATTTAGTTTACTATATTTTAATCTTAGAATGTAAAAAAATTAAGGAATGACAATTTGGATGGCCTAGTTCTTTTTAAAAGGTCTCTAATACAGTTAAATTATGTGCTACATTTTATCTAAGTAACCTTTATTGAGAATTGAGAGAATTATTTTATTGATCTTACTTCTATCAAAAATATTATAGCACATGAAATATTTATTGATGTTGCTGTTGGTGACTATCAAGATGCTGCTTCTGCTAAACATTATTTTAAAAGTAATGATTGGCTGGGCACAATGGCTCACATCTGTTATCCCAGGATTTTGAGAGGCCAAAACAGGCAGATTGCTTGAGCTCAGGAGTTTGAGACCAGCCTGAACAGCATGGTGAAATCTTACATCTACCAGAAATACAAAAAATTAGCCAGCATGCACCTGTGACTTCAGCTATTCAGGAGGCTGAGGTGGGAGGATCACTTGCACCAGGGAGGAGGAAGTTGCAGTAAGCTGGGATCTCACTGCTGTACTCGAGCCTGGGTGACAGAGTGAGACCCTGTCTCAAAAAAAGAAAAGGTAAAAATTGCCAAATTGTTTTTCTCTTTTTTTACCCATGTCTAAGTTTTTGCAAACTGTAAGTATAGCTATTACATAACAGAACAGGAAATAAGTTTTCCTTACTGTCATTGATACTTTGACAATTATCAAAAGGCTTAATATTTTATTATAATCCATGTGAATAATGAACATTTCCTTTAAGAAAGAAGCTTCAGCTTGACTTATAGAATTGCATAAGTAGGCATAAAAACTTAAAGATTATATACAAATGTTATTTTTAAGGGAAAATTTAAGACTTTAGAATGCACAAATGAGATTACTGTATATAAATTCAATGCAATGCTAGAGCCTTTGGGGATTATTGAACATGTAGGAATATGTAATTTTGTCTTTAGCTAAGCTATTTTACTACTCTGTATACTGTAAAGGTAACTTGCAGAAAACAGGTAGCAATGCAAATAATTCTTGTCTATAAACATGCAAATAAATTCTATCTATGGAGGAAAAACACCTTTTCTTCTATGAAAAAGTCAGTTTTGCAAGTTCATTTCAATATTTCAGATTCATAAGTTTGTCTTCTATGAGGTCTCTTTTGAACCCATTGCAATGGGTCTGTCGATTAATTAATGAGTTAAATAACATCTTTGACATGTGTTCATTTTATATTTGTATGACAGTCAAGTTTTTACTTGTTTCGAAAATTATTATAATTGACATAATATGTAAGTTCAGATGTGGATAGAATTTAGATTGATCGAAGAGGTGAAATGATGAGCCATGAAAGTGGGAAAGACAGGAACCTGCTTCCTTCTCCAGGCTTAAAACATAGATCCACTCAATGCAGGAAATAAGTCTACAAAACCACAGAGATTCCTCCAAATTTTCTTGTTGCTTGTTTTAGTAGTGCTTATACAGAGCCTATTTTTGCATGAAATCTGCTGCATACACTGCAATCCTTATTTTACTCTTTATTCCAAACACCATTCCTTGATTTTTCTCTTTACTTCAAAGTTTATAGATTGGTTTAGTAACTAAAACTGTCAACATTTCTGATAACGACTATCAATAAAGAGGGAGTGGAATAGCTAGAAGCATAAACAATTACATATTTGCAAATCATTCAGATGCAGGACAGTTTCCTAGGCCACTTACAAAATACAATTCGGTGCAATTCTGTACCTCTTCCCCTGTGGAGAAAACGCAAAGAGTGATTTTCCCATCATTGCTACTGCACTAGATATCCAGATTTTATCTCTCTTATCTTTGGCTTGGAGGAGTTCCTGAAGTATCATAATTAGAAGGTCAGGGTGGGGAGGTTCTCCAAGGGGTATTCAGGCAACACTTAGGAAAATCTTACAACCCAGGAGGCATCATCTCTGCCCAAAATCAATAGATGAAGTACTGCTTTCTAATTAAGTCCTTCTTGTTGCTAATGAGAGGTTCAACTGGGATAGTGACTTTCTCATACAAGTGAAGACTCCTGCTTACTCATCTTCCATTTAATATCTGAGGACTGGATAGTGCTCTTGGCAGTAGCCCTTAATTAGGTCCACCCATTTGTTTCTTTCCAGGCAGCAGGCCCTCTTCTACCTTGTTTGGGCTCATGAGCTCTGGAGGCTCTTTCTGGTACCCTCTTTCCTTTATTCACCTCTTCCCAGTTACCTTTTAGCCAAGCATGGGAGAGGTGAGGAAAATCCATTCTTCTCTATTCAGATTTCCAACACAGGCACCATCTCTTTCTTTGAATTCAGTTCTCCTGTTCTTTTCACAATAAACCTTGATGGCTCATTACCCATAGAGGCTAAATCATTAACAATCAAAATTAGTTCTTTTTCTTAATATCTGAACCCTGCCTTAAGGCAAGGGAAAATATTTGCATTCCATCATTCTCTGCATGAAGGAAAGGAAGTAAAAATGAAATAGTTTTAGTTTGCATATTATAATAGTCACAAAATTGGTGTCTTGCCACGAAAAAAATATGTTTGGGAAATTTTTGGAGGTAGAAAACAGATATTGGAGCTAAAAAGCTGTCCTCATTACTCGACTTTCTTTGGTTCAAAATACAAAAGAAATGCTACACTGGCCTAGAATCTCTTACCCAAATGACTTGAGGTCTGATGTACATTTTAGAGTTTAAACATTTTTGTATTTTAGAATGGTGACATAAATTCATATCACATATGTGGATTTATTATGCAACTTCTCCCAGAGGCACCTGGGGAAGCACTGCTTGCTTAAACACATTTTTTTTTTCCCACAAACATGAATATCCACACTGTGTAGAATAAATAAATGCTGGCCAGGCATGATGGCTCATGCCTGTAATCCAAACACTTTGGGTGGCTGAGGAGGGCAGATCACCTGCGGTCAGGAGTTTGAGACCAGCCTTGCCAACATGGTGAAACCCGGTATCTGCTAAAAGTAGAAAAAATTAGCTGAGCATGGTGGTAGGTGCCTGTAATCCCAGCTACCCAGGAAGCTGAGGCAGGAGAATCACTTGAACCTGGGAGGCAGAGGGTGCAGTGAGCTAAGATCGCACCACTGCACTCCAGCCTGTGCAACAGAGTGAGATTCAACCTCATTTGCACATTCTCATTTATAAGTGGGAGCTAAACAATGAGTGCACATAGACATAAAGAAGGGAAAAATAAATACTGGGGGCCTACTTGAGTGTGGAGGATGGGAGGAGGGTGAGGATCAAAAAACTACCTGTTAGGTACTATGCTTATTACTTGGGTGACAAAATAACCTATACACCAAACCCCTGTGACACATAATTTACCCATGTATCAAATCTGCACATGTATCCTTTGAATCTAAAATAAAAGCTGGAAGGAAAATAATAAAAGAAGGTTAGCCCGGGACACAGGGGTTTTTATTTTTAAGTCTTTTTAAAAAAGGAAAACAAGAAGAAAAACTCCCACCAGCTCTGTCTAACTGCGGTTTGGTCTTGCCTTTGCCTTCTAAGTTAGGGGCCTCACTGCATTTAGCAATTGTATTCTTTATATGTGTGTTGTGTGACCAATTAATATCACCAGATTCATCTTAGATTGAAAAAAATCACCAGATAGAAAGAGTTGCATTCATAAGACCTTATATTTATGGGATACCTCTCCCAGAAAGCTCAAAGCACAATACTATGGCATAACTTAGTTTGTTCTTAGATTATTTCCATGTGTTTGGTAAGGGGAAGTTTCTGTAATTATTATTGTCATTGGACATTTCAGAATGGAGAAGGTTTGTAGGTTGTAAAGATCACATAGCATTGGTGATAGAAGCAGGAATGAGACACTCAGCTTCCATTCCAGTCTTTATTAGTGATTTTCAAACTGAGGTCCACAGACTGAGGCCTAGAGGGCCGAACAAGAGCCACCTGTGGAGCTGGTTAAAATGAGAGATCCCTGGACATCACTTCTCTAGAAATTCTTATTCAATAGGTCTGGAGTCAGGCCCAGGAATCTATAGTCTTTACAAGCATTTCAGATAATTCTGATTCACAGACAGATTTAGGAACCAGTACTGTATGTCATATGACAACAAAGTTACCCACCTTACACTCTCAATAAAGAAAAATTTGCCTAGTATGCTTTGTCCTATTCTTTTAAAACCTGCCTATGTAGTTTTAATTTGTATATCATGTTAACAACAATCAATAGTTTGTTAACAGAGACTGATTAGCTTAAATGTATTTTGGAAATTTTACTCATTCATATTTATGGGAATTACTGCTATGTTTAGAATTATTTATACCTTCTCATCCTGAATTTTCAATTTAATTCTTCTTTTTCTCTTATGTCATTTTTCATGTTGCATAAAATAAGGATTTTCCTCATTTTTTTTCTCTTGTTAAAATTTTCTCCCAAAACTGGGAAATAAGGCAGAGGGAATAAAGCATATTCTTTCATGTCATATTGGAGGAGACTAAGGACAGTAGATTACTTAGTGATCTAGAGGAATATGACAGTGTTTAAATTTGCTGTTTACTCTTTGACATAGCTTAGATGCTACGATGTTACATACTTATTTGTAGATTCTTATCCATTAAAAATGACAATCCTATTCATAACGGTTTTGTTTTGTTTTTTCCTAAAGGATATTTTGTATTGCTAAAATGTAATTTTCAAGAAGGTAAAATTATGACTCTCATAAAAAATGTTTAGATGTCAAACATTTTATTCAACTCTTTTATTAACAAGGGAACTAGTAAGATATTAAGGCAAGGTCAAACAACATTTGGGGAGCTATGTATTTATGTCATTTAATAACATGTTCAAAGAAAATTTAAATATAGAACTGGCTAATATTCTACAGGATGACAAATCACAACCTTTGAAGTTGTTTTCTACCAAAAGAAATTATTTACATCTCCACTGGAAAAAAAAAGTAAAAGTTAATATATAAATTCATTAAATCTGGGACCCTTAATCAATGATAAGCAGTGAGTTAAAAAAGTACATTTCTGTAAATCAGGGGTTGATAACTATAGACTGCAGGGCAAATCTAGCTTGCTATGGGTCAAACCTAGCCATGCCTATTAGCTCATGTATTGCCTTTGGTTGATTTTGTGCTACAACAGTAGAGTTGAGTAGTCATAGCACAGAACCTGTAGCTTCCAATGCCAAAAATATTTACATGTTCTCTAGTTCTTTACAGAAAACATTTGCAGAATCTTCTTTATATATATATAAAAACATATATTTACACACACACACACACACATATATATATATATATATATATATATATATATACATTGCTTTATAAACTTATAGAAACAAACGTTCACATGGATAACTCCAATTTCAGTTTGACAGCTCAGGGTCCTTTCTAGCCTCCCTCTTTTTCATATTTGTGTTTTTGTTTGTTTGTTTTGAGACAGAGTCTTGCTCTGTCACTCAGGCTGGAATGTAGTGGTATAATCTTGGCTCATTGCAGCCTCTGCTTTTCAGGTTCAAAACTGGTCTCAAACTCCTGACCTCATGTGATCCGCCTGCCTCAGCCTCCCAAAGTGCTAGTATTACAGGTGTGAGTTACTGTGCCCAGCCTAAAGATATTTTCTGAGAAATGCTTTATTAGATAATTTCATTGTTGTATGAACATCATAGAGTGTACTTACACAAACCTAGATGGTATAGCCTACTACACACCCAGGCTAGATGGTATAGCCTATGGCTTCTAGGCTACAAACATGTACAGTATATTACTGTACTGAATACTGTAGACAATTATAATACAATGCTAAGTGTTTATATATCTAAACATAGGAAAGGTACTGTAAAAATATGATATAAAAGATAAAAAATGGTATACCTGTAGAGGGCACTTACCATGAATGGAGCTTGCAGGACTGGAAGTTGCTCTGGGTGAGTCCGTGAGTGAGTAGTGAGTGAATATGAAGGCATAGGACATTACTGCATACAACTATAGACTTTATCAACACTGTACACTTAGCCCATACAAAATTTATTTTAAATTTTTTCTTCCTTTAATTATAAATTAACTTTAGCATACTATAACTTTTTTACTTCATAAACTTTTTATTCCTTAAGTCAAGATAGAATTCCTGGATCTATTTGCTATGTCTCTTACAATTTCCTCCACTGTTTACATCTCATTACCTCTGTTTTATGCTCTGGAAGAATTCCTCAGCAATATATTCAAGCTCACCAATTTACTCTGTAGTAGATGTATTAATACCATATTATTCAGTCTATTTACTAAATTGCGAGTTTTAATAAGTATATATGTGTACACACATATATAAAAATATACATACAAATATATATTTATGTTTTTTTATTTTTGAATTTTTATTATATATATATTTTTATAGACAGGGTCTGGCTATGTTGCCCAGGCTGGAGTGCAGTGGCTATTCACAGGCACGATCCCACTACTGATTAGCACAGGAGTTTTGACCTCCTCCATTTCTTAACTGGCCTGGTTCACCTCTCCTTAGACAACCTGGTAGTCCCCGCTCCCGGGAGGTCACCATATTGATGCCGAACTTAGTGTGGACACCTGATGGGCATATCACACTACAGCCCAGAACTCCTTGGCCCAAGCGATCCTACCACCTCAGCCTCCCCAGTAGCTGGGACTACAGGTACGCACCACTGAGCCTGGCATATTTTTTTTTTTTTTTTGAGGCAGAGTCTCACTCTGTCACCCAGCCTGGAGTGCAGTGGTGTGATCTCAGCTTACTGCAACCTTTGCCTCTCAGGTTCAAGCAATTCTCCTGCCTCAGCCTCCTAAGTAGCTAAGATTACAGGCATATGCTACCATGCCCAGCTAATTTTTGTATTTTTAGTAGAGATGGGATTTTTTTCTTGTCCTTTGGTTTAGTAGGGAGGTTTAGTCTGCATCTTAGAACTAGAATCTATAAATAAAATTTAGTACCAGTATGTTCATAAATTTATGTAAGCAATGACATTTAATATCTGTAGTTTCTTAAAGATTGACTCTAATTCTTCTTCATATTTGGAGCCTGAAGACTTTTCTGAATCATTCTCATCCATGTATAGCACCACATGGAAAACACATTTCCTGGGAGACCAAATTCTTTAATATGTTTAGCATCAATACATTGATACTATAACATGGAAGAACACTGATGCTTTATCTATGTATCATATTTGACTAAATTCATACTTTCTTTTTATCTTTAATTAAATTAAGTATTCTCTTGAAAGTCAAAGATTTTTGACAGATAGCTATTTGGGGTCCTAATTATGGTTATTTGCACCAATCTCTACTAGTTTTGAAAATTTGATGATCTATTAAAAAGATCTGGCAATTTCTATTGCCTTTAATTGCATCACCTGGCTCCTGCCAGGTAATCTTTGGCTTCTGCTATCACAATAACATTTTATTTCAGTGCTGCTTCATAATATCTTTTGAACGAATGTTAAGTGAAAATTTGAAATCTGAATTTAAGTCAATGTGCAACTATATGGTGTGTGAAACCAAAGGAGATAACAGGGTCACAACCCAATGCCAAGATTTCTTCTTTACTTGGGTAAGTTTGTTTATGTGCACGCAATGCCAGCTACATTACTACTTGCTTTTCAAAGTATTTTTGGACATAACGTGTGAAAAGGTATGTTTTATAGACAAGAAAACATGGCATTTTTGTTAAATGTGTAAAATACTGTATGAAAAAATTAAACAAAATAGATATAATAGTAATGGGATAAGAAGAAGCAATCAGATTGGTTTCTGTATGAAATAGGTCTTCTTTAGCTGTGTGGAAAAGGAAACCTGACTCCAAACAGCTTAAGAAAAATAATGTATTGGTGCCCATCACAACATTTTAAAGGTTTGACACAGGATTGAGAATATCGTCAGGCCCTAGTTTTGCCACATCTCTCTAGTTTCATATTTCCTGTGTTGGCTTAATTTTCAGGCTAACTCTAGGCCTAACTTCTCCAAGGCTCAAGTCCAGAGGAAAAGAGAAAGTGTCTGCTCCAGCAGTTTCTGCAAAAATCCTGGGAGCCATTGTAATGGGACCAACGTGGGTCATGTGGTCCCTGACCCAATCTCTTGGGGAATCTATTGCTCTGACTGGCCAGGAACTAGGTCAGTCTGCCACCCAAAACACATGGATTGATAGTCGAGGGTGGAGAAATACTTCTGCAAGGAACTTTGTGAAATTTAATTTTAAAAAGGAGGAAGTGGATATTGGAAAGTTAAGAACAACAAAATGTCATAGAGTATGAAAGACACAGAGAAAATAGATTTTTAGGTTTTTAAATCCCAATTGTAGAATCTGAAAGTGGCTATGAGTTCTCTTTTATGACAGAACTACTCAAATTATAAAGGTTTTTAAAAGTCTCTAATTAGTTTTCTTTCATCAATCTTACATAATATTTCTGTTCATTTATTTATAGACTAAAGAACATTTATTTCGAATCAAACCAAAAAAATGTAGAAAGTTAAATAGAAAAAGGAAAAAGGAAATGTTTCTTTAATTAATCCAAGTGTACTTGAGACTGTTTTTATTTATTACGATGACCTGGAAAACTTTAACATTGCTCCATTTGGCTCTAGTGAATAGGTAAATAATAGTAGAAAAATTCTGTTTGCTCACAAACTAGAGGTAAACCAAACATATTGTTTATTACTCCCATAAATCCCAGATACAGTGCACTGCTTCTGGTCAGATCTCAATTATTGTTTACTGACCTACCCAGTAGCATAAATATATGTAAAATATTATTGCAGTATAGTATTCTAGCCTCAGAATTGATCTATAACACCTTTCTTCTGAGGCTTTAACACAGGTAAAAATAGAAAATTAAAACAACAATATAAGTGGCCACTGGCTTTCTTTCTTTTTTTTTTGAAACAGAGTCTCACTTTGTCATCCAGGCTGGAGTACAGTGGTGAGAACATAGTTCACAGCAGCCTAAACCTCCTGAACTCAAGCAATTCTCCTAAGACTCCCAAATACCTGGGACTACAGGCATGGGCCCCCACACCTTGCTAATTTTTGTATTTTTTGAAAGGACAGTTTTACATCTTGCCCAGGCTGGTCTGAAACTCCTGAGCTCAAGCAATCCTCCCGTCTCAGCCTCCCAAAGTGCAAGGACTACAGGCATAAGCCACTATGCCTGGCCTCCATTAGCTTCTTTAACCAACAATACTCTCCACATTTCCCTGTCACTGTGGCCCAACATGCACATCCTTAGGACTGGATAAACACACAGAACTGAGTTGTTCTTCCCTTAAGGTCTTTTTTTTTTTTTTTTTTTT
>NW_016107352.1:1369853-1399787 GCF_001604975.1 Cebus imitator | reverse complement strand
TTTCACCATGTTGACCAGGATGGTCTCGATCTCTTGACCTCGTGATCCACCCGCCTCGGCCTCCCAAAGTGCTGGGATTACAGGCTTGAGCCACCGCGCCCGGCCACCCCTTAAGGTCTTAATTAGTCTAGAGTGTTACCTGACTCACAGCTTCTTTATGTCATTTGCAAAAATAAATGTAAGGTACCATCTGTCCTAAGGGTACTTGCATGATAAAAGGAGATTCTTCAAGACTCTAAATAAACCCCAGGAACAGTAACTGGGATTGTGGGAAGAGAGGTTCCTGGGGGAGGGGGTATGCCAGAGCCCAGCGTTTTCCATGGAGCAACAAACATGATCCAGGTATTTTTCTGTGGAGCAACAAACATGATCCAGGTTTGGGCTTATAGATGTAACCTAGCTGTCTCAAAGTACATCCACTTCCGGGCATGAGTGTGACCTAAAGATACTAGAAGCCCTCCCTCTTCCAGTTCGTGAGAGAGTGAATAAATAAAGACTTGGCAGCCATCTCACAGAGGCTGCTGACACCTGCTCAGGACAAATCCCAGGGCAATGTGCTTTCTATCTTCATTGCATGTTCTGCATGAAGGACTAAACTTTGTTTATCCTCCATCCAGCTAAAGAGATTATATTTCATGGCCAGCTGGTTCCCTTTGAGGCAGAATTTGGCTCCTTAAACATGGTACTTATCTAGATAAATGTTTAAGTTGTTTCACAAAAAAAGATCACCTTTTCTTGGTAGTTTTTTCACTTTTCATTAGTCCGATAAGGGTTATTTATATGTTTGCTGACAAATTTTTTGTTTTGCTTTCCTCCCTAAGAACAGTACAGAAATATTTTCTATCAGTAGGAGGAATTCCTTCTAATTTATCGTTATTCAAAGCATCTTCCCATGAGATTATGAATATTATCATATTAGGTCTGGAGTTATTAGCTCTCAGTTAGTAACATATTTGCAACTAATTTGGGGGGAGTCTTTCTTCCTTTTGGTTTTTGGTGTATTTCCTTTTGCTGCTGTGTAGTACTTTCCATACTCGCCTTTCTCACTATAGACTTGTGTGGTTAGAATTCAAAATTTAAGTCACAGTTAAAAATCTTAAAAAGTATATCTGCTTCTAAAGAGCCATAAATGTCTTCCAAAGCCCTGCAGTGAATAGTAATATCTATTGCAATGTCTAGCACACACTCTGCTTTGTTTTGCTTGTTACTTGAGTGAAAAAGATGTAAGTAGTTTTGAATTATCTGTTACTATACCCAAATAAAAAAAGGGGTAGGAATATCAACTCTTTTCATAAATCTTCTATTATGGGTTATTTTGATGTTTATGCCATTCATTTTCATGGAGGCCTAACCTGCCACCATGGGCTGGATCCTCATGAATGCAGTGGACTCAGATGTGACAAAGCTTCAGACTGTTTCATTACGGCTAGTTTGCTTGGTTTCACATTTAAAAAGGAGCTGGGAAGTGCCAGTCCCTGCAGATCAGAAAGCAGCGACCATGAACCAGGCTAAATGAGACACCTCTGATTTTTCAGGCATGACTGAGACTGATGGTGCCACAGCTGAGTAGGGAGAATGCATAGCAGAGTGGTTATATGTGTCTCTGGAATCAGGCTGTCTAGGTTCAGGACCCAGATATTCCCAATTACTTGCTGTGTACTGATTTTTGGACAAGTTACTTAACATCTCTAAGCCTCAGTTTCCTCGTAGTAAAATGGAGATAATAATACTATCTAACTCACAGGGTTGATGTAAGGATTAAATGAGCGCATGCTACTGGAGCATATGGAACAAGGTCTGGCACCAAATAAACATTCATTGAATGTGAGCTGCTAAGTCCTGTCTGCCTTATAGCTACTCCTTGACTCTGCACTACTAAAGCTCTTGGAATCTGAAATGCTCGTTTTGGCACTTGATCATGCATTAATTCCTTCATCTCCATTTATTGAGGTGATTTTAATCACCTGCAGATTGCTGAATATGGTTTAAACAGCGTGTAAGAGAGTAGACTGCCTATTATTGTAGTGCTGTTCACAATTAAACTGACCTCTGATAAATACTTCTTCAAAGTTATAGGTCAATACGAAAAAAGCTCAAGGAATATTGTGTCTATTAAGGGTGGGTAAGTGTCCGGCTAATAGAAGCCTTACTTTGTTCCTCATTGCTAGCATATTGGGGTTAATTATAAGAATCTTTACCCTAAGAATTGCAATATCATAGGAGTGTAATTACGATGGGAATGTCTAGAAACTTGTGTTATATGAGAAATAGTTAAAAGTACTGAATGGTGCAGTGGATGAGAATTTCTCCTTCTTTTATGTTAGGTGTTGTTGGAGAGGTTTGCAGTGTTTAGATTTCTATTTACATTCAGGCTTTAATACAAATCCCTGAGGCTGATTTGGGTCATTACCAACAAAAGTCACACTTTAGTATCCTTACTCTTGCAGCTGCTATGGCTTTTTTTCTAAATCAACTTTGTCATGCTTGCAAATTTATTTGTATAAGTAGTTCTCCCTAAAATCTCCTCAGTCTTTACTCAACTGAGCTTCTTGAGGGAGTACCTACCAGTTTGCCAGGGAGCATAAGCATTGCTGAATCCCTAATCAAACTCACTTTATGCCCTGTCCCCCAGACTCAGTAGGCTCTAGAGCAATGAAACAGAAACAAATAAATCTAACACACTGTAGATATCCAAGAAGCCGGGTTTCATGATCAGCAGGAGATAACTGGGTTGGACAGAGTGGATTTGACGCTCTGAGCTGTTTGAGAGCAAGCTCTTGGTTTGAAGATAAACTCGGTAATTTTACTGCCAACTGTACCCTCTTTTTTAGATTGCCTTGCACTCTGGGGAGTCTCTCTCTCAAGTGGTTTTTGCCATTCAGTTTTAATTACCACTGTAATTAAGTTTATGGTTTATCTGTGAAATTAAAAAAAAATGCCACGTTTATATTATATTTAAAGTGGGGGACTGAGTATATAAATATGTAAATCAAAAACATCAGTGAAATGCCCCAAACTGCTTTCTTTTATGATCTGATGTTTGAGATTATTGGATTTTGCACTTTAAAGAAAAACAATTACTTTAGCTTTGCGTTTGTTTTTGTTTCCAAAATAGGAGATAATGCAACTTTAGATAGCTATTTGCAGGTCTTTCCCATGTGGATGCGCCTACCCTTTAAAGGTTTCTACTATCTGAATGCCTCTAACTATAATGTTGGTTTAGCTATGGGTTTTGGATCCTTTGCTAACCATTAAAGTTTGCTGTTTACACATCACAATTATATCCTCCATAACCTTTTTTTTTTTTTTTTGGCAATAGTTAAAACTCACGTAATTGTAGGAAATTTGACGTAAATTTCAGTCCTTTCTGAAATATTTAAAACACTGGATTTTTTAGAAGTGCATGAGGAATATTATTTTAACACATAGCTTTTATTTTCACCAAGCCCATGTTAAACCAAGGTAATTTTGTTCCATGTTGCGTAATGTTCTTACTTGTGATTATTCCTGCAGGTTTCTCTTTTTCTTTTTTTAATCACAACAACTAAAGGGCAATGACAGCTGCTGGAGTTACAGTTGTCAGACATTTTAGGTATTTTTCCCCTTTGCAATAGACAGTTCTGTCAAATATACCAAATAGTGTATATGTTGAGATTGCCACCCACTGGCGAAAATAGAGAATTTCCATTTTAATGAGTAATTAAAAAAAAAATTGTGTTGTTTTTTTTTTTCCCCAGAATATGAATTTGTACAGTTAGGTTCTTTAAAAAATATGTCTCAAATCCCATTAGGAGGATAAAAGGTTTCATTGTTACAAATCAAGTTAAAGTTCTACTGGAAGCATAAAATGATCATCGTTATGAAACCATTTAAAGACTTTTATTTACATCTCTTGTAGCCTCCACAAAGAAGAAAAAGTGAAAAAAGTTATAAAACTAAATATGCCAAAATGTTATCAGTGGTTTTAGTTGAGTGTTATCAGTGATTATTGTTGATTAAAAGGGATCGAAATAATTTTTTTGCTTCCTTACACTTTTACTTACATTTTTCCTGCAGAAAGCTTGTACTGCCTTAAAAAAAATATAAACCTAAGAGGAAAAATAGTTATATGTAGGTAAATAATTTGAAATTGTATTTGGTGCTTTACGAAGTGTTAAAAAAGAAAAAGCATCACCCTAAATAAATACCACAGTTAACTAAAGAGATACAAAAGGAACAGAAGCTTAGAGATTGAACTGCAGCTTTCATCACTCCACTAGCACAAATTTTAAATTCAAATGCATACATAAGAATTTATTATGTGATACAGATGTCATTTCAAATCCATGTGCAAGGGTGGCTTGGTCATCTTACATGATATAACAAATCCCAGATGTTAAAGATTCAAAATTCAAAATTAGATAAACTTTAAAACATTTAAGTGAGGCCAGGTGTGGTGGCTCATGCCTGTAATCCTAGCACTTTGGGAGGCCAAGGTAGGCAGATTGCCTGAGCTCAGGAGTTTGAGACCAGCCTGGACAAAAAGGTGAAAGCCCATCTCTACTAAAATACAAAAGAAATTAGCCAGGCGTGGTGGTATGCACCTGTAGTCTACCTGCTACTCGGGAGGCTGAGGCAGGAGAATTGCTTGAACCGAGGAGGTGGAGGTTGCAGTGAGCCAAGATTGTGCCACTGCTCTCCACCCTGAATGACAGAGCAAGACTCCATCAAAAAAAAAAAAAAAAAATCGAAGTGAATATTCAGGTTAACCAAAAAGGCAAAGAAAAATTATGAAGAAAAATACAAAGAAAAAAAAACAAAGGAAAGCATGTATGTATGAAAATTGCTATAAAAGGAAATGATAAAATGGAAAAATTATTTATAGCATACAGAACTGACAAAATAAATAAGACATCTTTTAAAAGGGTCTATGAGCATTTCAAAAACACATTTAACTTCAAAAGATTGTTGTTTTAATTTTCTATAAAAATTAAAAATTTTGCTATTAAATTGGCCAAGATTTAAAATATTTTATTATATCCAATGTTATCAAAAGTACTTCATATTATAAAACTGTTCTGCTGCTTAAAATTATTTCTTATGAAGATATATGACAACATGGAAAAATGCTCATATAAAATTTAAATTAAAAATAGGATTTAATAATAACATGGTTTTTTCTATATGTCCAGAAGGATATATTTCAAAGTTTAAATAGTGATTATCTGTATTACTTGAGTTATTGGTGATAATTTTCTTCATTCATTTTTGTATTTTTTAAACTTTTTTTTTTTTTTGAGGCAGTGTTTCACTCTTGTTGCCCAGGCTAGAGTGCAATGGCGTGATCTCGGCTCACCACAATCTCTGCCTCCCAGGTTCAAGCCATTCTCCTGCCTCAGCCTGCCAAGTAGCTGGGAATATAGGCATGCACCACCATGCCCAGCTAATTTTTTATATTTTTAGTAGAGAAGGGGTTTCTTGTAAAAATAATTGCAAGTATATAAACTGCTTGTTAAATTTTCTTTAAAATCAGGGTATAAAATAATACATATAGTTTCATTAATATTTTAGTAAAGATACAAGTGTGTGTGTATATCTACTTATTTATATTTTAAAATTCATATAAGTAGATTAAAACTTATTTTAGAATTTTAATAGCTATTATTTGCATGGTTACTTCTATGGCTATGTTTTTATGGCTTAAGTAGTTGTTATAGGTTATAGGTAGTTATAGGTGATTATTTTCTTCATCATTAATTTTGTAATTATTTTACTACTGATAAGCAAAAATGTATGTGCTCTATGTATACATTAAAAATCATTGTTAGAAAATATTTGGTAATATGAAAAAACAGTCATGAAAACTTTAGTTAAAAACAGAAAAAAACACAACCTAGTATATGCAGTTTGTTCACACTTTGCTAGAAATGGAAGTACATGTCTATTTTATTTACATGTGTATATTAATAGATTTTAAAAACTTGGAAGGGGATATTCTGAAGTTTTAATTGTGATTATAGTACTGTGGATATAGTGGATAGTTTTCTTCTTTATTCATTTATAACTTTTAAACTGGAAATGATAAAGCCTACACATATATATCAAATATATATATCAAATAGTATACATTAAAGAAGTGCAGTGGCTGGACGTGGTGGCTCATGCCTGTAATCCAAGCACTTTGGAGGCCAAGGTGGGCAGATCACCTGAGGTCGGGAGTTCAAGACCAGCCTGACCAACATGGTGGAACCCTGTCTTTGAAAAATAAAAAATAAAAAAAAAGAAGTGCAGTGTCTGTCAATTATATCTCAATAAAGCTGATACAAATATATAATGCTGTCCAATAAAAACAATTATATATATTATTTCTAAAAAGAAACATGAATAATTTTAAAACACAACAGTGTTTACTTTTTACTAGCTCAGTGTTTATTTTATCCCATCTGTATGGTTGGTGTAAAAGTAATTGTGGCTTAGTGCAAAAGTAATTGCAGTTTTTGCCATTAATTAAAAATAATTAAAAGTAATTAATGAAAAAATAAAAGTAATTAATGGCAAAAACCGTAATTACTTTTATACCAACCTAATACAATACCCAAGACATTTAAAAATATTTATTTACTAGCATTTGGTACAGTAATGAATTAGCATTTTAAACTAATTTTTACAAGTTTGGATCTGCACAGTCTTTGCAAGGTTGGTAGGGTGGGGTGAGTGTGGTAGAATATTCCTACTTATCAAAATATGTTAGTCCCTAAAAAGAAGAAATGAACATCACATCCAAGAAGCTGACTACTTTGTGGAAACATTCAGCTATTTACTTTTTCATCACAAGATGATGATTTCGTATGATTCACAGATTTAAGTAAGCAAGCAAGCATGATATGAATTTTCAAAATAAACCACTAATTTAGATCCTAACATCTCTCATTAACACATCCTGTGCTGAAGTAGTAACTTTATTGATTATGTGAACTGTTAAATAGTCCATCTGCAATGCAAATGTAACTTTAAAATTAAAAACCTGACATCAATTCATTTTCCTTAGGCAACTTCAGAACTAAATTAAATGAAACACTTGATATGAGGCAGCCAGACTTTTCTGATGAAGCTTTCAAATATCCAGCATGTTAAAAGTATGCTGTGCTGCTAGGTATGTGAAAGATGACACTGGAGAAAGAATGACAGTCTCAATCATTTTTTAATAAAAGAAAATATACAGTTCTCCTGTGCAGTTGCATACTGCTTGACTGGTGGCAATAGTAATATGTATTCAGAGATACTATTATGTATCTGTTTATCTTGCTGAGTTGTGCAGAGACCTCTTGCACAGATCCTCCCATGTGACTGCTGGCTGTATAGTTTGGTCTGCCTTCTTTGCAAGGCTCACAGTCTAAAACCCAAGCAGCTAATTTTTAAATACTAATGCGTAGGGCAGACCTAAGAATGAATACAAATACTCATCCCTGAAGCAAGCATGTTGTGAGTTGATTATAATAAAATTGCTAAATTATTTATTAGTGATTGCTTTATAAATTACTCACTCTGGTTTTGCTGGAGGGCATAAACTGTGAGAGGGGAGAAAAGAGAGAGCTGAAATAGTCAGGGACACTGTGGGTAAGGGTTTCCCATGCTACACGGATCCCTTTTAACTTTGTCCTGCAAATGCTTTGGAAGCAGGAATCTTTTAACTGGGAGTTGAAAGGTCAGATTTGTATTTTCTCTGTGTAATGGACGATGGATTTGAGGGGAACGAGAGAAAAGAGGCATGTAGTAACTAGTTCAGGTGAAAGGCTGAAATGAAAAGTTGCAGTACAGCTGAAAAAGAAGGGGGAAGCCCCCAAAACAGAGGCTAAGGAAGGTAAAGCTATAGGAAAACATTTAGGAAGATTTGGTAGTTGATTTGATGTGAAAGCCAGAGGTAAAGGAGAGGAAAGAATTGAATTTTCTGTTTTATATAACTAGGTAAATAGCAGTAACCCCCTTAACTGATATTGAAATCACAGGTGCTGATGCAGATTAGAAGGGGAAGCATAAGTGGCTGTTGACCTACTTTTCCTAATGGATACATGCAGTCACTCAGAAATTTTATAAGAGCAATTGCATGGCCAAAAATACAATAAACAATGACAGCAAAATTATAAACAAAGTCCTCCAACTAAATCATGAAAGGCCCGGAAAATATGAGAACCTTTTTATGAAGCTGATATCAGGGACTTGGACAAAGATGGAAGAATTAGATTATATTAATTGTATTTGTTATGTTGCAATGGGAATGATTTTACTTGCTATAATAATGAACTCTGTTCTACTGCGTATTCTCACCTATTCATTCTTTAGAATGAGGTTTTATTTTTTTCCTTTCACAAAGTAAATATACAATGAGATCAAATAAATTTTGATGATTGTCAACAGATGGTGAGGGGCTCAACTTGAGGACCATCTGATCTTTGGCTTTTCAGTTCTTTCCGGCTGTTCTTTCTACTTAATTACCTTCCCCTTACTTCCTAATCCCTTCCATGTAATTCTACACCAAGATTGGGTCTAACAGTATTAATTTTCCACAGCCTACACTGTTTTCTGATAAGATGTTCTTTCTTAGCTGGTTGCTAATGTACCTAAACAGTCTGGTTTTAGCAGAACCTTTCAATCCTATTTGAATCACGTCTTTGCTCAATTTATTAATTCAGTTAATGCAGAGAATTTAGAACTTGCTCTTAGAATTTACTCTCATTTCACATCTGACACAATGAATCAAATACCAGTGATTTTACACGATCAAAGAACCATTTCAACTGACCTGTCTTTTAAATCCTTCTATATGAGACATATATTTTTTTCAATCATTAAAACAGGCTTACTAGAGTGATATATATGTTGCAGTAACAAATTTCCCTTATTACCAGAATGCATCTATGCATCTTTTGTGAATGAAGCAGAGAAAGTACTGCTGTAAAACGTATTTTAACAATATATCAGGGAAGCACAGAAAGATTAGCAATGTATGAACACTCAGAAAGCACCTCCGAAGGCAATTTTCTATAGATTTTGTGTGTATATTTATATAATCTATATCTAGATAGAACCTTTTTTTCCTTGACAAGTGTATTTTAACATCCAGTTCACTATAAAGAGGCTGCGCCTGTGTTTTCTGTTCAATAGTCCCTAATAACACTGCTTTAACATGGTAGACGAATAAAATTTTGTTGATTGAAACATGCAGCGTCATAATGGGTTCTCATGTTTCTGTAATGTTTAGCAGTAATTTAACCAAGTGCTTGTTCTTTTGAATCAGAAATTGTACATCAAAACTATATATCGTTCTACATATAGCCTGCATTTGTAATACAAGTCTTAGTTTTAAATATACCATCTGTGTTTTGTGAATGCTAGTTAAAAATAATCCTATTTTCTTCTGATAATGAAGGTAATATAAGTTTATTCATTTGTTCATGCAGAGAAATTAAAGAAAAAAACTCTGGCAATATGCATCACCTCACTAGAGATAATGGCTATTAATATTTTTACATACATTCTTTCTGGATTTTTATGCATATCTATATAAATAAAAATTTTAAAACAAACTTGAACTTATTTTGTATGTATTGATTTATACACATAATCACTATGCACATTAACATAGATGAATTTTACTCTCTCTGTGTGAGAAAGACAATAATTTAATTAAATTTAAAAAATTCCTCTTCATTTAGCTCATGAATATATGCTAAGCTTATATTTGGAATAAGCATGAAATGGGGGATAGGAATTTGCTTTTTTGTTAGTTCCAGTTTCTGTGTGTCTCATATGATATGTGCATCTTGCTACAGTGACTATGATTCTGATGGTAAAAATACATATTGTTCTTATAACATGGTCTATGCTCAAGCCAACAACTTTAATGCACAATCACAGAAACAGCCATGCATTCTAATGTTAAAAGAAAAACTGTGTGGAAGTTATGGTATTTGGTCTCCAACCTAGAGATTTTCAAGGTTGAAAATTTTTTCAAAATTTTTCTCCGTTATGTGCTGGTTTTAAAACCTAACTTCCTGCATGAGATGCAACTCCCCTGTGATCTACTCGCTTATCTTAGCAAATAGTTATCAATTTTTTTTTCTATAAGTATATTTTGAGATTTAAAATACTGGATTACAATCTGTCAAATGGATGCACCATGTCTACTTAAACCAACCCACTATTTTTAGACATTTGGTTAATTTCCAATGTTTTGTTATAAATAAAGCCATGACAACTGTTGTGACTGAGATATGACATGAGGGTCAGTCATTATATTTGCACATGGTCTTAATGCTGTTGTAGTGTCTTTCTCTCAGGCACTTTTCCCACTGTTATGCTAAGATATAGGAAGAAGGGGGATGTGACTTCCCAATAACCAGTTGGGGGTTGCCTTCCCTGAAAGAGGAGGCAATAAAATGTGATTTTAGCAATATAAGCTTTTGGTGTTTTTTTGCAGACTCCTTTCCATGACACCTGTTCAGAGGGTTGGATTTGCACATAGTCATGTGAGCCAGTTCAAAGAGTGTATTTGCGTGGCTTTTTGAGAGCTGCAGTGTTCTAGTTCCTTCTGTCAGCTTTGCGCTGCAAATAGCCATGGCATTTCCCAAAGTTAGAAGACTTCTGTGATTCACGTGCTTGTTCTTCAGACCCATATAGCTTTCCCTCCAAGTTTAGGTTGCCCTGGACAGCTGCATTGGGGGACAGCTATGTGCTGTTTCGATTTATGCAGTGAAGAGAAAACTTGAGTCTTACAGCTTTATGAGAACACTTCATATGGACTCTACTGGGTCAAAAATCTTTAGAAAAATCAAATATTAATTTACTAGCATTCATTCCTGGTCCAAGATATAAACATTTTTAAGGTTTTTGATATATACTGATAAATTTCTCACCAGATATTTTGCTCCAATTTATACCACATCAACTGCAGATAGAAGTGATCTTTTGTCTAAACCCTTACCAACCGATTATTTTTAAAAGAAACATAGCCATAGATGAAGTGGGCTTTTTAAATTTGGTGTTTCTTTAATTTCTAAAGGGATTGAACATTTTTTGTGCATTTTAATAACCTTTTGTTTGTTGTTATTCATAGTATTTGTCTCCCGCATACCCTCTTTTTTTCTGTACAAGCATTAAAAAAAATTGAAGTCTAAGAACTCTTTATAAGTCTTTATCTAAAAACAAAATGAAGAAACATATATATATATTTTTTTCTTTTCTTTTTTTTTTTTTTTTTTGAGACGGAGTCTCACTCTGTCACTCTGGTTGAGATGCAGTGCCATGATCATAGCTCATTGCAGCGTCTACCTCCTAGGCTCAAGGAATCCTCCTGCCTCATCCACTGTAGTAGCTGTGAGTACAGGTGCACACCACCATACCTGGCTAATTTTTTAATTTTTTGTAGAGGCAGGGTCTCACTATGTCACCCAGGCTGGTCTCAAGCTCCTGGGCCTCCCAAAGTGCTGGGATTATAAATGTGAGCCACCATGCTTGACCAACATATATATTTTAAAGGAGAAAGAAGTGCTAGGAAGAGTGTGAGTTGGGTGAAGTGCTAGGAAGAGTGTGAGTTGAGTAGACAGGAAGCAGACATTCAAATACAAAGTATTTGAATTAAATTAAGTTTCTATTTTATCCAGAACATTATGGCTTTTGTGATGCAGTTTGTAATAGAGACGCTATTATCATCTTTCATACCCTTGCCCCCTTTAAAATTTACAGCTTCTGTTGTCTAGGTGGCTACATTTTATATCATATGACTCTCATGATGGGATACCTACTCAAAGGTCAGCACTGACTGGGCTGTCTAGGGATTTATGATCTATATCAAAATCTCTCTTTTAGGAATCAGAATGACAAATAATACTAATAATGAAAACCAATTAATAGCACATATGAAAAAAATATATACAGAATGTGAATGAACCGAATTAGTGGTGAAGCTGTAGAGGAAAGAGTTGAAAAAGTCATAAACTCCTGCTCCTGAGATCTCTAAAGCCACCTTAAATAGAGAGCCAAGCCATGTCATGATGGTGTGAGCCTATAGTCCCAGCCACTTGGGAGGCTAAGGCAGTCTGATTGCTTGAGCCCAGGATTTCAAGGCCACAGAGTGCTATGATGGCACTGTGAATAGCCACTGTATTCCAGCCTGGGCAACATAGCAATACCCTGTAACTAAAAAAATAAATAAATAGAGAGGCAGCCATGTTGCAGCTCCAGTTTCAGTAGGCTGTTACTTTTCTTGCTCTTATTTCTCTATGTATGTCCCTGTCACTTCAGCTCCCTTGAGTGGATCTCTGTTAATTATGCTTAAATAAACCTGAAAAAACAAGATGGTTATAAAGTATCTACGATACAGATCTTAGACTCTCTTAGTTGCTACAATGCTATACATATTCCAGCAGTCATTTTTATAGTTTCTTCTTTTGTTTAACAGTTGTTCAACAATATGAGACAGCCAGGTGGGAAAGGTCCCTGGAAAAACTCCAACCAGCCTGCACACTAGGAAGCAGGCGCCCTGGGGTGGAGGCACAAAAGTTGAGTTTTCAGTGGAGAGTATCCTGGCTCCTCCTCTTTCTGTGTGGAACCTGGAATTCGAATGGCCAGGCGAGAAGCACTTTGGCAGGGATGCTGGCCTAGTCCCTGTTTTCCCCCTTTCTTCCTTTTTCACACAATAAAACCCTGTCTTACTCACCATTCAAACTCTACAAGCCTGAATTTTCGTAGCCATGGGACAAAGAATCCCGTCATTAGCTAAACTAAAGTTCTGCAACAATAAAATTACTAAGTCTAGAGTCTATATTATTGGGCTAGGTGATAGAGATACAGAGATGAATCAGACAATCTGCCACCTAGAAGCATGTAGTTCAATTACACTTTTCTGTATAGCGTGGTCGTTCATTACTGCAGATTGTCAGATCAATGGTGACCAACTAGTTGCTAGGCAACTTGAAAGACAAGAATACAGAACGGATGCAGCTTCATTCTGTTATAAATTATTTGAAATGTTTGTCAAGAACTCTGAAGGATCTGGAATTTTCTCTACTTCAAAGCTAAGATGTTAGCCGGCCAGTTTAATAGATGCCGGCAGAGGCATGAAGCTTCTGGGTCGCAGAGACAGAAGACTTTGTTCCGGCAAGGCAAGGAACTTTACATTTGCTTCAGGCCCCCTTTCCCCAAGTCCCTTGGGGAAAATGCAGAGCAATCCAAATGGATGTGTTGCAATTGAGAAACATCAGCATATGGAACCCAAAACTACAATGGGCTTTGAGCAAACCTCCTTGACATTTGCCCTGCAGGGGGCTATTATCTTGATTATAGTGGACAGTGATTTCTCCCCTGGAGGGAGACATTAACTCTCTCTTCCAAGGCTGCACACTATTATTATACAAACATCCTTGAACAGATATTTCAGAACAAAGGTCATCAGTGTCTGTGCCTGCAAAACATGCAGAAATGTCAAACATCCATGAATTGTGTTCTAGCAATGTTCTTTCTCTGGGTACTTTTTAAGACCATTTAAAATTGTGACTCTTATTTTTACTTTAAGGTGGTCCTGTATTCCTCCATATTTGCCATACCCTGTTTACTAGGTGTATTAGTTAAAACTGTTTTTGTTTTACACAACAGAAATTAACTTTCTCTAACTTAGGCAAAAAGGAAAGTTAGTAGAAGGATACTGGATTATTTCATAATTGAAAGAGCAATAAAAAAATCTCGTACTGTTTTGGGATCTCATCTGCAAAAGTTCACAGTCCTCTGTAGAGTGCTGTCATTATCATGCCTCCATTCCCTGCCATTCTCCACTCCAACTTTTAAATTTTCAAAAGAGCCACTCTTTGAGTGGCTCAGTTTGGCTAAGGCTCTTCCTCTAGCTTTTCAGTTATGCCCAGAGGGGAAAGGCTGTAAAAGCACAGACCCAGTAAATCTTGGCTGTTCCTATAGAAAGAGGGATGATTTCTTTGGAGCTTTGGCATCCTTCGAAATTGCTTTCTATTATATCTGGATTCATTTTGATTGCTATTCCATTGCTCATAAGAGAAATGCAGTTATTGTTTCGAGCATTATTTCATTTCACTTTTTAAATCAATTCAGTACTGTTTTGGTTTGTGTGCCATTTTCTTGGCCTTTTTTTTTTTTTTTTTTTCTTGTTTTTTTTTTTTTTTTTTTTTTTTTTTTAACCATTTTCCAAATTTTATGGAGTCATCTTTTGAAGTGATCTGAGCTAATTTAGTAATTCAAGAGTTTTTGGTAAATATAAGTAGTCTCTGGTAGTTGAAGATAGATAGGACTATATGTCTTTCCTTGTCAATCTTGCTACCAAGTGGCATGTCACAAGTAAAGCAAGACTTGCCCTAAGTTTTGTTAATGTTAAATATTTATTAGCTAGCCATGTATCTTCAAGACCATATTTCAACAATGAAAAATTATTTTTGACGTCTTTTATGCTAATTAACATACCCTCTCGTGTAGATTTTAATAATGGTATTTGAAATGACAGAGTAGCCAATTCTAAAGCTGTGTATTTTCTTAATTAGGATATGTCCAAGATTACTCAATCAGCCCTGGCGTGTAGATTAATGTTACTTTATTGCCCTCATGCACATATATACATACAACGTCCTGTGGAAATATTTTTAAAGTAAATTACCCAACAGACAATATAATAGGTCAGATTTTAGGCATTAGTCATGCACTCATGCTAATTTCCACACTCCTTTGTAATTAACATTCTTCCTGACTGGATTAATTGGGTTTGCAATAAGTAATCACATTTGTAATATTGCAACTGTTCCCAAATTAATTGCTCACATGTTCAATGAGCCATTACATGTTCTTTGTAAAACAGCTTAAAGAGCCCACTATTTGAGAGCTGTAGTCCTAAATATTTTGAGGAGAGGGAGATAGAATCATCTAAAAATATGATAATGTTAATAAACCACTGATTCTCAAACTCAGAGAGTATATGATAACCACCTTGGTGTACTAATTAAATATAGAAATATCTTGGCTCCACTTCTAGCAATTCTGGTTTGGTAAATATTTTGTGGGGTCTGGAAAAACTTAGAGACGTACAATATACTTGTCTTCCTAGAAGAAGACACCTATGCACAGACTTCCAACTTTGCCAGTGACTTTAAGGGAGGGTTTCGGAACCTTGTGGCTTTAGTCTAGTACAGTTTTTCTCAAGACCTCCTGCAAATTACAATCACCAAGAGAATTTTAAAGAATATTGCAAACCAATTAGATCAAAATATATGTAGTATAGGATGACTAAACAGTCTGCATAATTTTCTTCCAAACCCAGAATGGAGACTAGAGACTTTTTTCCCAATGTATCAATCTATTTTACTGAATTAATATTCAATAAAATAGATTGATACATTGGGAAAATGTATCAATTACTTACTTGGCAGATATCTCACAAAAATGATGATAAAAAGACCAATCACCCTATACATCTTACAAAATACACCTTAATTTGTGTTTTGGTGAGAAGGCGCATCATTTTTGTCGTTTGTCTTTCTCTCTTCAAAGGTTCAAAGGATTTAGTAGACTTTGTTCTGTTTTTGATACATGGCCCTCCCAAGTTTGACAGAAGGAAAGCAAAGCTCTTTTTATAATTTATGGTGTCAAGGTGACTGTTTATTATTGATATTTTAGTTGAAGAAAGTCTAAGAAAACATGTCGAGGTTAAAACTGACCATAAATTCACTATATTTTTAAAAGCATGCCCAGTTGTAACTAAAAGTAGTTATTTGTTGTGAATAACTCAGAGAAATGGTTAAATGGGCAATTTTCTAGAGGCTTTCTGAGGAACGTTTTTTTTAAACAATTGTTTTGAATTGGGAACAAATCTTATCATGATGAGCAAGGTAGCAGATGGAAACTCTAGTTATATTGATAAAGTTTTAGAAATTATTTCAGACTTCTGTATTATAAGGGGAAGTAGATCTATAATCAGTGTTAGAAAAACCATGTTGAAAATATCTATACTCAAAGCTTTTACAATGTTTCTTTGAAGTGGATCCACTTATAATATGACTCATAAACATTCAAAGCACTGGAAATAATAGGGTAATTTAATATGTTTAAAGCCCTTTAGTAAATTCACATAGGCCAAGAAATTTCTCTGAGGATGTTAATTTAATAATTATGATTATTTCTTATGCTGATAACTCTTGAGTTAGAATTTCTACGGCCCGGAACAAAGTTTTAGAAAATCAAATTGTAAAAATTAAGTGTCAGAAGTTTGGCAAATTTAACATGTATGAGTTATAGTCCTTTTGTGTAGAAGAACTGACTTCCAAGTAAGCAAAGGAGCCATTTTTTCTGCTTAGAAATCTTTTTTTTTCCCCTAAAATTGGACATACACCTAAAGGTGTAGGGAGAGACCACTTAAATGTGAAATGCAAATTTGTTCTTTTGTCAGCAATTTTATTTTATTAATGTGAAGGTAGAATTGTGGGTTTATTTTTGCAAAAAATTGGAGGAATTTTTATACTTTTAATAAAAACTGGGTGCTTTTCTATTGTGTTGTGGAGAAGGACTCATCGAAATTGTGTTTGAGGGTTTGCTAGAAGCTATCTGTGGTAGGAGAAATTGCAGTATAATTGAATTGTAGATGCGCTATCATTTTAGGCCACTGTTGTTAGAGAAGATAGTACTTGTGAAAAGGTAGTTACTTTTCTTG
The DNA here is from genome assembly GCF_001604975.1 of Cebus imitator. Classification (NCBI taxonomy): domain Eukaryota; kingdom Metazoa; phylum Chordata; class Mammalia; order Primates; family Cebidae; genus Cebus; species Cebus imitator. Next base: position 1,383,094 of record NW_016107352.1, on the reverse strand, counting down.
TGATGGAATTAAAGGCTTTTGGGAGGATTCAGGCTTGAGGGGATAATGAGAGTGATGGTTCTAATGCTCAGGAGTGTTTACTTCCCACCAACCTTACAAGCTGCTATGCACCTATCTCTGATCCTAACAGTCACATGTATAGCGTTATCATTACCCCATTTAACAGATTAGGAAATGGTGGACAGGATGTAAATCCAGATAGCTCTAGATTCCTAAACCCTATTTTTTTCTATCACACTCTCTTGTCTCTGTTCCATATAATCCACCCACCTGTTGCTTAAATCTTCAAAGGTGCTCGCTTTATCTTGGGGCAATATTTGTAGCATTGGACAGCTCTACTTACCCAAAAGTTCATTCTTTGCTTGAGCTTATGTTTTTCTCTTTGTGGTTTCCATTTATTGGCTCCATGGGAGAGATATTAACGATGGATCAGAGAGGGAAAGTAAAATAGCGAGTACTGAGAACATGAAGGTAAACCACTATGGAAGTTGAGGAGAAGACTGTGTGTCTGGAGTTAAGAGGATATAAGCACAGGAAGCTGTTCTATTTTCTTCTCCTAAATTGGAATTTTCATTCTCCAATGGTACACCTGTGGCATTGTTAAAGGACGGGGGTGTTCTATTATCCAGCCAGCAGGGGGAGCAGTGAACTCTAACTGACATTCTTTAGGGATAGAAAAGTCCATTGACTTGGCACAGTAGTTTATGAGTAGGTGTTCTTACCCCGCCTAGCATTAATGGATTCCGTTTTTAATACATTATTTATGTTTTCTTTCATCATTATTGTGGTTCATTAAGCCATTGGACACCAAGAGCAATACTCCACTACAAAAATATGTTCACTTTGCTAGTAAAATGCATTGTGTGCTTATGAATTTCTTTAAATTTATGGTGAATCTCAATTTTAAAGATAACTTTCTAGATTCCAGTAGAATTGTTAATTTTGGCCCAAATTACTCCTATGTCTTGAGCTCAGAATAATAAGTTTGCTTTGGAGCAATCAGATGAAAAGATTTGGTTCTATGAGGTGATTTGAGGATCCCTGGGAAATAATTACAATATTGTCCTCAATATATTTTACAGTGCCAGGAGTTTCAATGCTTTTTAGGTTAAACTTTATCACTTTTAAAAATTAAAAAAAAACTAATACATGCACATTTTACCTAAAAGGCATAGCTCAATTAATTGTCCCCCATTATTCAGTTTGTTTGCTCTTCTTTAAAAAGGTTCTGAAGACTGGTACATTTTTATGTTGCAAAGTACAAGAACAGGTCACAAGGTATATGTCAAGCCTTGTTAAAGCATAGAACAGGGGACTCATACCAGAAAAGTGGAAGAATAAAAGACAAGCTGCAATTTAAATTTGGACTAATGCTGGTTGGTTCTCTCAGGTCTTAGGATAGGAGAAGCATCATGTTCTGAAGTAAGACACTTAAGATGAGATATGAAAGTCATAGTTCAGCCCAGCCATGGTGGCTCACACCTGTAATCCCAGCACTTTGGGAGGCCGAGATGGGTGGATCACCTGAGGGCAGGAGTTCGAGACCAGCCTGACCAACATGGCAAAACCCTGTCTCTACTAAAAACACAAAATTAGCTGGGTATGGTGGTGCATGCCTGTGATCCCAGCTACTAAGGAGGATGAGGTAGGAGAATCACTTGACTCTAGGAGATTGCAGTGAGCCAAGATTGCATGTGGACAATAAGACCAAAATTCTGTCTCAAAAAAAGAAAAAAAAAAAAAAGAGAAAGTTATAGTTCAGAAAAGTCCAGGGTTTAATGATGTGGATAATACTTCTTTTGTGCAGTGGCTTATAACATCTTATTGGGACAAGGACCCCTAGGAATATCTGAGTATCTGATGAAGGTTGTGGACTCTCTTCCAAGAAAAATGCACATACCTACAAAAGGCATTTAACATTCGATTTCAGGAATTAACTGATGCTCCTTCTCCCCTGAAGCCTATCAGGGATCCTTGTTTAGTATAATACTCTCTAAAATGGAAGGGGTGGTGGTGCATGCATCCCAGGGGCGTGCAGAATGATTGAATGATCCACTGGAGCATAGACTCTTGTATTTGTATTTATTTTCTGTCTTTACACATTTTTTTCTGTAGAGGTTTTATATTGCATATATTAGAACCATAATATATGCATAACATTTATATATAAATAAGTAAATTTGTTGCAAGAACTCAAATTTTTACTAATAAGGAGACATAACTCAAAATTTATAGACTACTAGTTTAGAGAGTTGTGCTAATTAAGTGTAAATTCTACACTTTCATCTTCATAAATTAGAGGGCCAGTGATCAGAAAATAAATCAAGAGGTTACCACCAGTGGTCAGGAAATTTTGGACCTAGTGATGACAAATCCATTTGCCCATACTTTACTCAGCACTTTAACACATGCCTGGTTTGGTCCTCCCAGCAGTTCTGTGAGATGATAGCTATGCTAATGGAAATCTCTAAGAGCAGGCATGTTAACTAAATTCTCAGATAACCTAAACAGACTTTCCCTAGGGCCCTGGGCTAGTCGGTGGTAGAGTTGGTACTCATAACCTTGGCTGCTGACCACAAATTATGTGTTAATTTCACTGAACAGCAGGGATAAGTCAATCATTATGGGTTGTCTATGGCCCTATTGCTGCAGTTACTGGTGCTCCCTGAGGATATGGAGTTGTTGAATCCCTGGCTGATCCAGGCACAGGGATAGAAAACATATTTTAACTACTTGATCGGAGGGCTAGGAAGCTGAGCTAACAATTCAGTATTAGCTCTCTCCTGTTGGTATTGTAATACCAACATATTTCAAAACAGATAGAGGACTCTGGAAGGGTTTAGATACATCTATGTACAAAAAAGATTTACAATGGGTTATTAAATGGGAGTTCTGAGGCTGGCTTCCCGAGAAGTGCCAACCACTCTTTCCCCCAAATTTCCTTTGGTACCACTGTCAAAGGCAAAGTACTCATCTAGATGGATTGTTGTTCTGACCCAGAACGACATTTCCAACTTTTCTTATATATAATCTAATTTCTGAACTTCCTTTTCAGTGATATTAAGTGGAATAGCATAAAAAATCTTTTGGCATTAAAGATAATAAATGTGTTCAGCATTGCTCAGGTGTCTTTGCTCTTTGCCAGTGCATTAGCTGTATTGATTTTAGAATTTTAAATGATCCCTTTTACCAGACTTGATTAATATCCCCTCCCCAGATCTTGACTACTTGCTTCTTCTCTCTTCTATGTGTGACTTCTCTCCTATCACACTTCTACAAGTTAGAGGTGGCTGACCTTCACTCGACCAAGGGTCAAAAAATGTGAGGAGTATCCTTTGGGCCCTGTGATCAGCCTCTAAAGAGCAGACTGGTCGTGGAAGGGTCAAACCTTCAGTGCATTGCTCTATGTCCAGATTGAGCCCAGGTCCTTGGAACACTCACAGTGGACCTCCTGGCTTGGTAAGTACCAGGCTGTTCTAATATGTGACTTCTAGAGAAGCTGCATTGAGCCAGACAGAAAGCTTGAAGGTGAAATGAGATCTCTATCAACAAAGGCCAGTTCAATCCAAATATCAGTTACTGCATGAGACAAAGGTTAATTTCCCAAGACTTCCTCTAATTAATTGTGTTCTCCATTATCCTCAGAGGATATGCCATTTAAAATTCTGTTCACACATTATTTTACTCTGTCTCTGGAACTGAGCTATGAGCTCCCTGAGCTCCCTGAAGATGCTGTGGCCTGGTAGAGCTTTGTACATCCTCCCAAAGGTCTCTCAAGGCAGCTGGTCCATGGTGGATGATGACCCTTAGGCCAGGCTTGTCCTTCTCTTCAGGAAACAGGTGGGTGGGAGGTTGATGAATTCTTCCCTGGAGATGGCTACTCTTGAATCAAATTCTTTTCACTTGTTGACGGCTTATTTTCTTTCATAATATGTTAAGAGTAAATTTGTTGTAAATAATAATGTAATATAACTACGTTATTGCAAATTTAAAAATTTTACACCTAAAAATCACCCTTAACCTTCTACACAAATGCGCCTACTCTCAGCATTTTTTACATGTATGTTTAACATATCTAATTATAATGACAGCGTTCTCGAATAGATTTTTAAGTTTAAAAATTCCATTCTAGGCACTTTTTCTTTTGTTCAGTCATCCTCATATATGTTACTGGGATACAAAAATTTATTTCACTATCTGTCCTATTGTTATCTATTAGATATGCTATACTTTGTTTCCTCATTGTTGTTTACTGGATATACCATAATTTGGTTCTTCATTGTTATCCATTAGGTGTACCATTATTTATTTGACTATTTTCTGTTGTCTCACACTGATAATGATTAAGTGATTATTAAGTGAGCATTGACTTAGGAAATCTGCTAATTCAGATTCAGTTTGACAGAGGTCATTATTATTATTTAGCGTGGTTTTGGCCTCTACCTGGTACTCAATAAATTTTTTTTTTCTTTTGTCTAAGCCTGAGGGCATAGTTCATATTTGATCCAGAGACTTCTATTTTATCTTGTTTGCATGGTTATTTTAATTACCAATTTATAGGGAGTACCAGCATTCTGATCCCAGGAGTTTTCTTTATATGGTTGATCAGGTATACTGATTCCTTCTTGTCAGACACAGAATATTAGAGCTACAAAGGACTATGGAAGTAACCTCATCAGGTGGTTCTTCAATTGGTGTATCAGAATTTCACAGGATGCTTAAGAACACCAATTTCTTACTAAATCTGAATTTGGCAGATTAGGACCAGGAATCTGCATTTTGGTTAGTAGACCTTGCAAACTTTTTAGGGTTAATATTTCATTTTTACTATGTTCAGTCTTTTGCCTTTAAAACTAATTGAATCTTGAGATGACTTATAACACGAGGCAAATATTATAATCACAATTATGTTCCGCAACAGGAAATAAGCTCTAAATGAATCTTAACATTTTACTTGACACATTACTGTGTTTAAGTGTATTAAAGATGTCATTGAAAGGTGCAGGGGAGGAAAATGAACTTGATTTGGCAGGTAGGTGTTCATGGTACTATTATCCACAACTGTCTATTCTGATTGACAGCACACACATTACCTCTTAACAGGCATTGTATTCCGTTGCCTCAGATTTAAGTGTATGGCATTTTTACTGAATATTTGAAATTGTTTTAGTTAATAGTATTAATTGCTCATAGACCAACTTTCAGCCACTATTACAAAGTGCTTCATATATAATAAACCAAAAGTTTCTATGGACCTTTGATTATAGCAAAATTAGTCCAGCAATGCCATGTTGCTTAAGTATTACATATTTCGAGTAGGGCAAATGCTTAATAGTGCTGAAAAGGATTTTTTTTTTTTATATTGTAGCTACGGAAACTGAAATGCAGAGGCTCAGAGTTTCAAGATCACTCAGCCACAAGGAACAGAGCCAGAATTGGAGTTCAGCTCTCCTGGGTCCTCGTTCTCTGCTCTTTCTACCACACCAAACTGCCCTTTTTGCATAATTTCTATCTAATCAGAGGCACTTGGTCTAATGGCTGGTAGAGTTGCATATTTATATTGCAAAGAGCATTGAAGCAAGGAATTTTACTCAATATTTTCTTTTGGAAAACCAAACATGCTTTATTTCTTTTTTTCACAATTTATTTAAACATCTCACATATACAAAATAGGTACAATTTAATTTTTCTGCTTGCCCAAGAAACAAAGCTTCTATGGAACCATGGAAGAAGATGGAAATGAGACTGGCAAAGAACAAATGCTGAATTTGAAGAAGAGGACAACTTTGGGCAAATAATCTGCATGCTTTTAATTGGGAATAAGATGAAAAATACTAATGCTAAATCAAAATTTTTTAAAAATACACCACATGATACAACTTGATACAGGAGTATTTCTTCTCAAATTCTTCTAGCACCATCAACATTCTTCAAGTATCTGAAATACTATTAGTTAGCACCTTTGTATTATGAACAAAACAAAACAAGGACCTCAGTTCATTTCTGTGTAGGTCAGCACCTAACAATGTGGATCACACCCATGAGAAAGTGTTTTGAGGTAGTTTAAACCTTTGGAAGTTTGGGTTTTAAACTTCCCTCTGTGGAAGATATTCAAAAGCCACAAGTGGTGCAAATGTTCATGGTTTTTATTTTATTTTTCAATTTTTATTTTGGTTTTCTTACAAAGTTTGACATTTTCCACAACAGGTGTAAGAGTGTTGAAAAAATTCCAAATTTTGGGGGGAACAGGGGAGGGAGTTAATGAAATTGTATTGCACAATGCTCTGATCAATCCTTCTTCTTTTCTTTTGCCCACAATTTAAGCAAGTAGATGTGCAGAAGAAATGGAAGGATTCAGCTTTCAGTTAAAAAAAAAGAAGAAGAAGAAATGGCAAAGAGAAAGTTTTTTTTCCAATTTCTTTCTTTTTTAATTTAGGTTGAGTTCATTTATTTGAAACAGACTGGGCCAATGTCCACAAAGAATTCCTGGTCAGCACCACCGATGTCCAAAGGTGCAATATCAAGGAAGGGCAGGCGAGATGGCTTATTTGTTTTGTATTCAATGATTGTCTTTCCCCATTCATTTGTCTTTTTCTGTTAAAAGAGAAGAAAATAGATACATAAAGCATCACTATTTCTGAATCCGATAACTTCTGAACCATAGATTTCATAAGAACCACATTTTGGCATATATCATTCTGAAGACGTCTGCCCCAGATCAACAAGTCAATCTTTGAAATAACAGTATCAAGGGTGTCTTTAGTGGGAGGGGCTCCCTATTTAACAAAAACCAACCAACCAAACAAACAAACAAAAAAAACCCTAACAACATTTCAACACACATTCCAAGTGACTTATTTCTACAAAGTCATTTTTAGGATTGTTGTGTGTTCATCCATCTATGTGTGTCTTTGGGAGTGGGACCTGGGTGGGTAGGCAGTATTGTGAATTTTAATTTTTCTTCTATTTGTAGCATATTGTAGAGGAAGCATTAAAAGTTAAACATAGGCCATATTAATAAGTAAAATAAAATACACATAACTATAAATTATAGCTTAGGCCGCTAAAGTCTCAAGAAGTTTTAAGTTCAGGCATACGTTACCTGTTAAAAAACTTATGCTGAAGGAAAAATAAAGCATGGACATAGTATACATTTCATTATTTCGGAAGGCACTATCTGGTCAGAAATACTCTGACTTTTTCAACTGAATTTAAATACAAAATTAATATGTATAAATAAATAAATATAAAATACATACAAAAACGGAATTTAGTTATGAAAAACACAAAATAAGTTAGATCTGTTATTTTTCTGTTCATTTATCTCCCCACCTTTAGGCCCCCCTTAAGGGAGGCTGTAAGTTAGAACCGCCCCCTCTCATCCCACTTCCCGAAGCTATTCCCATATTTCACTATTACTTACAGAGCAGCCATCTACAAGAACAGTGTAAGTGAACCTGCTGTTGCCCTCAGCCACAAGTTCAACATCATTAGATCCTTGCAGAATGACAGCCTTTTTCAGATTGCCAGTCTCCTCATCCATGTATGCAATGCTGTTCTTGCAGTGGTAGGTGATGTTCTGAGAGGCATAGTTGGCCAGCAGGCGCATGAAGGCAAGTTGGGTAGCCATTTCCTTGGAAGTCACTCCTTCTACATTATATTCAAACTACAGAAAATAAGAAGAAATTCTGGTTAAGTGGAGAAGGACTCAGATACTAAAAGTCAAACTGAAAAAAAAAAAAAAAAGATCTCAGGAAGAGTAGACTCAGATCCAAGCTTAGGAGAAGGGTAATTTTAAAGAAAACTTAATTCACTTGTCTTTGAAACATCAGTTACCTAGATGAACATAAGACCTACTAGGCTGAGGCAAGGTCATCTAAAAAAGGTATTTGTTTCAATTAATCCTTTCTGAATATGATTCTGTTTTAGAATAATAGAATGAGGAGGTAGAAATTCTGACATTTTTCTTTTTCTATAATTTTGTAATTTATGGAATTCCAGTAGGCATTCAGTAAAGTTGGTGAAAAGATTTGATTAAAAATTCAGAAAAACTGCTCACATTTTGAAAATGCATATGCATGAGTGTGGGGTATATGTTAGCCAATGCTCCTTCACACTAAATGACATTAGTCAGTTTTTGCAATGATTATCAATTAAATCAAATTTGAATAATAACTTTGAATTATATGGTTGCATCCAATCAATCCATCTTCTAATGTGCAATCTAGGACAAAATGCAACCCAGGAAAAGAACAGGTTCTTTTAATAAGCCCATTTTTGTCAGAGATTAAAAGGCAGATAATTAACAGTCTTACCAAAATATTATTTAGCAGAAGAGGAAGTGTTTGTGGGATTCCTCACCTGGCTGCCACCATTGATAGTTTCTCCTAGCCAGACATGCTTCTTGTCCTTGGAGCTCCTATACCAGTTCTTGGCTGGGATGTTTTCAGGTTGGGCCCGGATACAGGTTTCGCCAGTAGAGAAATCACAATATACTTTGATAGCATCCATAGTGCATCCTTGGTTAGGGTCAATCCAGTAGTAACCTTTTAAGAAAATAGCATTCAGATCATGAAACTTCTCACTGAGCAGAACATAGATTCTAATAATTACTAATGAAAGATACTGACTCTCATAAGTAACTTTTTTGGTTGTGCTCTTATAGTTTACACCCCATTTAAGAGGAAGGGGGTGCCTATTTTTAAGATTATACAGTTTCTTCTCTCCCCACCTCCATGAAAAACCAAATTGGGGTACTTATTACTATGAAAAATAAAAAAAATGCATTTTAAGAGAAACAAGGTTGGGTGCTGTTTGGGAGATGATGCTTCATTAATTGGGTATGATTTCACATAGTGTAATCTTTACCCAAATGCATTTTCACTCAAAACGTCAGTGGAAACTAATTTTGAAAAGCTCAATTTGTGAGAAGGGTCAGTCTGGTCTAGACATATTGACCTACCGCTGCTCCACTCTGGGTGGCTGAGTCTCAAGTCACGGCATGTGCGAGCTGGGTTCTTTCTAGAACCTTCAGGAGTAAGAAGGGTCTCAATCTGGTTGTTGAGAGACTTCAGAGTAGCATCAACTTCATAGTCCTTGGGTCTGAGAGAAGGTGCTGAGCGAGGCTGGTCAGCTCTGAAGAAGTCTCCATCGTAACCAAAGTCATAACCACCACCGCTTACGCCTGGAGGCCCAGGAGGGCCAGGGGGACCAGGAGGGCCCTGCAAAGATGAAAGTGAGAGAGGACAGGCTTTGTATTTTGTTACACTGAGAGACATCCACGGCAGTAGATTTTCAATTGAGCTTTATACGGAAGCATGTTCTAATAAGTAAAAAATAATCAAGTTCATGTAAATAAATAACATGCTCCCAGGCACACTTGCAGGGATGGGCTTAACAAGCCCATTGCATATAGACAATTTCCAGATATTTAAGAGGATATATTGAAATGGGGCTAACTTTAATGTATTGCCATCGTTGTCTTGGTTTAGTTTGAAGGATACATTCCTTAGGTTGGTGATGTTCTTTATTATTTCCCAAATCATACTTACAGCAGGACCTTGGTGACCCTGAGGGCCTCGAATGCCAGCAGGTCCAACTGTGCCAGGATGTCCAGTTCGACCATCTTTCCCAGCAGGGCCAGAAGGACCAGCAGGGCCCTAAGGAAGACAGACACCAAGTGCATGTGAGCTGATAAATCCCACCAAGGGAGCAGCAGCCTGGGGCTCACTGCTGGCTTTAGCCTATGTTTCAGAGATGAACTGTCTTCTCTTGAATCCACCTACCCTAGGACCAGCAGGACCCACAGAGCCAGGAGCACCTTGATCACCATGGTGACCCTTTAAAGAGAGAACAGGAAAATCACACTTTCAGAGCACATGTCAAGAGAGAGGTTTTTTTTTTGTCCAAATTGAATAGAAAACTTTCATTTAAATGGACTCAGGATTGAGAAAATTGAAAATGTAAAGTGGGGCTCTTTTCTCCCATTATGTCTATTATATTCAATTATTTTTTTCACAAGCTATTTCAGCAGTGCAATATTAGTCATTCCTCTAATTATGTTTATTTTAAGTGGGGTTGAAGGACATTGTTGCCAGGAGATTTTAATATATGTATATTTCTATCTCCCTTAACCCTCACCTCTCATGTTGGGATGAAATAGCGTTATCTCCAAGAGAGAGATGGAGTTAGCCAGAGAATGGGAAATGGATATGATATAGGCTATAGTGGAACAACAGCAGTGAAAATATGAAGATTCTTTTGAGCTGAAGGCCCTCAGGGCCAGTTTATGTGTGAGATGGCTACAGTTTACTTACAGCAAGACCAGGCAGACCCTGCAATCCGTTGTGTCCCTTTAAGCCAGGAAGACCTCTGGGCCCTTTATCACCAGGCTCTCCCTTATCACCACGAATGCCTTGTGGGCCCTATAAAGAAAGAGAAGGATGAATAAGACTCATCTTTTTAAAAAAATGACACCCACTTCTCCACAAATACTGCTTAATTCGTTTACAAATGTAACTCAGGACATGTAAGGGTCTAGTTGGGCCCTCACTTCTGCTTGTAATCTGCTTTAGTTGAGCTGTCTGTAAAATGGCTAGATCCTTGTAATTGTTTAATGCAAACAAGCAGAAGAGACTTAAGCTACCTCAAGTTATTTGTATCAATTCTCAGCATGGACTAAAAATTTTTAAAAATATTAAGTCTAGCTGATATATTATTTATTTTCTTAATAGGTGTTTTGGACTGATTCTCTCTAAATGTTAGTTTTTTAAAGAAATCTTCACCATGTACATACACTAGGACCTCTTGGACCAACAGCACCAGAAGGACCAACAGGACCAGAAGGACCCTGTGAAATGGAAAAGAAAAGCATAGCTCAGCCAGGCCCAAGATTCCCCTTCCCACTTCCCTACCAACCCCAAATGTGATGAAGTCAGAAGTGAAGCCCACAAGAATGCTGCACTGAGGGACTGGTATTTGCAAACTTACAGTTTCACCACGGTTTCCATGTTTGCCAGCAGGACCCACGGGGCCATGAGGACCAGGTGCACCTGCAGCGCCAACTGGACCAATGTTGCCAGGGTAACCACGCTCTCCCTACCAAAGGCAAAATGAAGCTTAGCATCAATCTGGCTTGTATTTTAATCACTTATGGATTAGAGAAAGATGAAAAGTGTACTGACCTTGTGTCCAGGTTGACCATCGCGACCTGGGGGACCATCGTTCCCAGGATTGCCCTGTGAAGACACCACACAAATTAAGGCTCTTAGGGAGGCTCTGCTACCTACCAGCCCCTATATCTTGGCTACTCTGTGTTAATAACTTCCAGTGCTCTGTAGCAAACCCTCTTTTAGACTGCTACAACTAGGGATAAAAATCTGCCAACCTAGATATTTTTTAAAGATGTTTTAAATACTTGGGCCCAATTTTTCAGTGTGCTAGTTAAAAGCTCATTCTTTGGCCTAAGCAGTCTTTTTTTATATTTTCAATACTAGGTGTAGATATTATGGAGAAACCGATCATCTTGTTCAGAAATTTGGAACAAGAGAACCTCAGCTCAGGATATAAAGTTTCACACAATGAAATCCTGTTAGGTTTTATTTTACAAACCAAGTGTTGGACTCACATCACGACCAGCTTCACCAGGAGCACCATTGACTCCAGGACTACCCACAGCACCAGGGGGACCACGAGCTCCAGGAGGGCCAGCAATGCCAAGAGGACCAGGTTCACCCTAAACAGGCAGAGAAGATAAAATGACATTCCTCTCATTGGATGGAATGCTAACCCCTGTCCCCACCTCCAAAACAACACTACTCAGGAGATTCTAGTTTGAAGAAAGAAGGTAAATTGAATGTGAATGGGCCACACAATTATAAGAAATATCATTAGTGTTATCCCTGTCCTCCTTCACACATAGATGGCCAGCTTTACGTAATCATAAGATGTTGCTCTGTAAAAAATGAGCCTCGTGTGTTTCAGTATCCCAAATGAAATGAATTCATAAAGTTGGTAGAGTTTATGGAGATGAGATGGTTTTTAGTTGTTGTCAACGTATAAGGTTTAATGGAATGATTCAGAACTTTCAGAGTTTCATTCTTCCTACAGGATAAATGATGCCAGCATTTCATATTGCAGAGGAGTAAATGCAATTAGAGACTGTATCGTTCTTAAGCGCGTAGAAAGAACAAAAATCATTCTGCATAATTTTAAGCTGTGTCTTTATAGTATGTGTCTAAGTAAGGTGGTATTAAAGCTTCTAAGATAAGTGACATGTGATCTGTATAAAGAAAATGCCATGAATAAAAATCTTAAGTGAAGTTATTCAGTGATCAATCTGTCACATTTGAAGTGGCAGCTTTTAAAATCTTTTCTTATGTTAATGTAGTCAGAATGGTGTCAAGCACTCACCAGAGCACCAGCAACACCTGGCAGACCACGTTCACCTCTCGAGCCAGGCAGACCCAGAATACCAGGAGCACCAAGAAGACCCTGAGGACCTGGAGTGCCAGGAGGTCCCTAAACAGGAGAAAAAATACCGTGTTATGAGTAAGACCCTAGGTGATAACAAAGGTTGGCTTGAAGATTGTGAGAATAAACTGTCTTCAGCTTAGTAAAAGGCTAATAACCTCCTATGACTAGGACATATACTTGGATATCTTTTCTGTAGTGTTGACAGTGAGTTTACATCTTGGCATGTATACTTTTGTATCTGGTTTATCCTTGAGACCAATGGCACAACATTTAAAAATATGTGGTTAAGATGAATAAAGACACTTGGGGTGGTGGAATAGAGTTTTTATAGCCTCTAGGCAGGGAAACAAATAAAAAAATATTTTAAATTATTATGGATACGTAATAGTTGTACATAGTTGTGGGGTGTTCTTTGAAAAACTAAAAATAGAACTACCATATGATTCAGCAATCCCACTGCTAGGCATATACACAAAAGACAGAAAATAAGGCTGGATGTGGTGGCTCATGTCTGTAATCCCAGCACTTTGGGAGGCCAAGATGGGTGGATCACCTGAGGTCAGGAGATCGAGACCAGTCTGACCAATATGGTGAAACCCCATCTTTACTAAAAATACAAAAATTAGCCGGGCGTGGTGGTGTGTGCCTGTAGTCTCAGATACTTGGGAGGCTGAGACAGGAGAATTGCTTGAACCAGGGAGGTGGAAGTTGCAGTGAGTCGAGATCGTGCTACCTGGGTGACAGGGAGACTTCCTCTCAAAACAAAC
>NW_016107352.1:1311247-1369837 GCF_001604975.1 Cebus imitator | reverse complement strand
AAAAAAAAAAAAAAAAAAAAAAAAAAAAAAAAAAAAAAAAAAAAAAAAAAGGAAAGGAAATCAGTATATTGAAGGGAAGCAAATTTTGACCCTGGCCTCTAAGGTTTAATAAGGGCACCTTTCAGAGTAATGTTAATACTGAACAGTGTATGTTTAAGAAATTGGTAGCCTACTGAGATTGATTAATTTATAGTAGGACGGCCACAGCAATGGATTCTGTTCTAATCCTAGTACCGGTAAGGTGCCCTCAGTAGCTTAAAGAGCTGTTGTGATAAAACTGTGAGTTCCCTCATTTATCGTCTTCCCATTTTGTGCTTTCTGAGAATTTGTGGAAGCCACAGCCCTTCAGTGTGGCTGGACAGATTTCCTGGCTCAACTGAGCTCTGCTTGAAAGCCTAGAATACTCATCAACAAATAGATGCCATTTGAAAATTTGTTTTGGGGCTTTATTTTAATTCAACATAAGGTATTAAGAAAGAGGAGTTGGAAATCACTTACAGCAGTACCAGCCTCTCCAGAGGGACCCTTCTCACCAGCGAAGCCAGGGGGACCAACTGCACCTGTTTCTCCAGTTCGGCCAACTGGACCTTGGTCACCACGAGGACCACGAAGCCCTTCTTTTCCAGCAGGACCAGGGGGACCAGGAGGGCCAGAAATACCCTATGAGGAAATGTACAAGGTTATTTCCTTTCTGTTATGCACCAAAGATCTGGAAGAGAGCAGCAGAGATTCTAGATCTTAAGATGCAAACAATGTGATGCAATAAAATAATACCCCAGTCATTTGGGGAACATATTTGGAGTTTTTAACATTTTTTCTTGCAGAAAGAAGCAAAGCTATTCCTGTCTTCCTTTATGAGGCCGTAACAAAGCATATTATGGAGGAGAGACTGTGGTAAATTTCTGTGAGGAAAAACATTGTGCCACTGATACTCTGGCATATTGGAATCAGAACTATGTAGAGTGATAAGAGTTAGTGATAAATGAATGGGACTCTGAGTTTCGAAGGACTCTTCCTTTTCTTTCTTTCAGAAAGCCAATATGGGCATTTTGTTCATAATTGAGGAATCACACATGCTTTTCAACTAGGTTTAATTAAATGTCTACAGGGAATGAAGATTTTTCTGTTATGAACCTGTAAAAAGGATTCCAAGAAATCAACATCTTTGCTATTTTTCTTTCCCTGAAACCTTAACCGGAAGACTTAATCCTTGGTAATTAATTAAATTTTCTTGAGTCCTGACAGGAGAGTCTGAATCAGAATTAAATTAGAGACCAAACCACCTTTAAATTCAGGAACAATTATACCTTAACAATGGAGGCAGAATGTTAGCCATAAAGGGTAATTAGATATAGAAATATCTGATATGTGACTAAAACTGTTCATTTTATTTTCAAAGAGACCATGCCCCTGAAAGGGGACTGGTGTTCACATGAATAAAAGCCTCTTAAACTGATATTATAAAATATAACTTGTGATGGTTTTACCTTAATGGTTCAGAAAAAACTGATTTCACACCAGGAGAGTAATAGCAAATAATAGTCATGTGTTTTCATGAAGAGTTTCCTACCAGTTTCCTACCAGAAGCCAGGCCTTTTGGCTACAGTAAACGAAGACACATGTTTGGAGTGATTTACTTACAGAGGGTCCTGGGGGACCAGTCCGTCCAGCAGCACCAGGGAAACCAGTCATACCCTACGAGCCAAGCACATTAGAATTCCACAGTCAATATCAACTCCAAGAAGTTGGGTAAGATGGGAATTTCTTTCTTTTTTTTTTGGAAAACCGGTACACATGACCACGGATAGACCAAGGGGTAAGAGGTAGGCAGCTTTATATAGGATATTACTTAGCCAGGACCCTGAAGGCCCTCCTTCTCCACACATCTTCCTTACCAGCATGCCACCAGTTGCAATGCACATATTTTGCATTAAGGTTTCGACAGCCCTTTCTAAAATGCTGACATATTATCTTATGGTTCTAAAGGCATGAAGATAAGACACTATATCATTATTATACATTAATGTGTATATATTAATAACTATATTGGCCACCTGGCTGAGTGGTAAGGAATTGACACTTAATAAGTAATGGTGTTCATGGAGGAAAGAACAACAAATGACCTAGAACATTCAGCACTGTCCAGTGAGAGAATAAGTCAGTAAAGTCCATTTTTGGAGAGCTCTGGGTCTCTAGAGAATTGTTGTGATAGCATTGGCGCAAAAGGGAAGGACGTAGTCAGGCAGAAGAAAGGACATATTAAGAAACAGATGAAGGGAACCAAAGAAATAGTCTTTCCTACTTCACAATTAAACTGTCTAGGGTCCGCCTTGGTTATTACTTCCAGTTAGGTGATAGCAACATATACTGAGTTCTAGCTGGATTCAAGTTAACATCAATATTGGAATTGCCCTGAATAGAACGAACTTGAATCTCAAATGTTTTCTCATGGTAGTCTAAATTTACCAAGAATTTCAAAACTTTCGATTTGTCCTTAATAGATTCTGAAGAAAGAAAAGTGGTCAGAGTCCATTGTAAATACTCACAGGAGGACCTCCATCACCACGACTTCCAGCAGGACCAGGGGGACCATTTGGACCCTAAATGCAAACAAAAAGATGGGGTCAAATCACACACAATGTTAATTATAAATGTTAACTTATAAATGTTAATCTTTTCTTCAAAGGGATCATTCCTGCATCTCTTAGAAGAAAATGTAAAAATAAAAAATGACTATCCGTCAGAATGTCCTTCAATATTACCACCCTTATGAGGTTATTATAAAATTAAAACAATATTTATGAAACATTTATACATCGTAAAACAGTGTGCAAATGTTAATCCTTCCTTTATTTGCCATCTTCTATCTGGTATATTCCCTGTTGCATAGTAGGCACTTGACAGATGTATGTTTAGTTGTAAGATCTAATGGGTAGCTACACAGGCTGTGTGGACCATCAGTGAATTCAACTTACAGATGGGCCAGCAGCTCCGACGGGGCCTGTGGGACCAACACCACCATTTTCACCCTTAGGCCCTTTGGCTCCTCTTTCTCCTTTAGCACCTGGTTGACCAGCAGCACCCTGTTGGAAGGAAACAGTTCTGATATTCTAACCCACTCTATTTCCCAACTTAGGATATTTTCAGATTAGTCTTCATTATGTGATACTCACAGCGGGACCAGCAAATCCATTGGGGCCAGCAGGACCAACCTCACCACGTTCACCCTAGGTGGGAGAATGGATTTTAAAATATCTTAGCAATCCTAGGTTCATCAATGTCTAAACATCATGAGGTGTAGGTATCTAAAATGATCAAGGTTCTTACTTACAGGGCTTCCCCGAGGACCAGCAGGACCAGCAGGACCAGCAGCACCAGCTTCGCCCTATAATGGGACCAAATATGAGTCTGTTAATGTGCCTGACGTGGATGCTTGAAGACTTGAGAGGGAGAGAGAACAGTGGTAGACAGTGGGCTATTGTCAGAGTCTGTAGCTGTCTTGGAAGAGATAAGCAATACACATTTCATGGAGTAAAATGAAGTGCATTTTTACTTAATGCTATATTCATTTTGGGGGTTAAGAGGTATTGGTTGTACACTGAAAAAAACACTATAAATCAGTGTCCACAATACCAGGAGGAGGACATTTTAATTTTTAGATGGACATGGAGCTAATCTATTTGCTACAAGCTTTGCAATACAATAAATAAGATCTATTTTAAGTGGGCTGTTTGATGCAAAATGGGCACACTATGTATTTTATTGATTTTTTTTAAAAAACAATTGAAGGCTTTGAGAAGCCTCAGTGCATTAGGATATTGTTAATAGGCAACATGGAAAGACTTTAAAACAAATGATAGGGATTAGTGTATAGATCAGATAGCTGGCACATCTATAGAAAGGAAAAAATAATTTTAAACATAAAGCATTTGTTTCCTGCTGCTCTATCACAACAGCTAGGCTTTTAAATAGGTGGGTTTTATACCAAGCCATAAAAATGAATTGCTGGGGCTCTTTGGGACTAGGGAAGGCAGGAAACTTTAGATATTGTTGCTGGCTCAGTGAAAATGCATGCTTACCCGGTCACCTGTGGCTCCAGCAGGACCAGGGGCACCTACAGCACCAGGAGCACCCTAGTACCAAAAAGGAAACATGTTATTAATAACACCGCATATCATCAAAAGTGAACCTAGTCGTTTCTTTTGCTGTGCTTATACAGTGACTGAACACTTTTACTGTGCTCTGGTTGGACATCAAGAAGGCTTCTGACGCATTTCAGTTCTAATTGCCAAGACTATTAAAAGCCACTATCAGAAGGAGAGTACTCCAGTAATAAAGGTTATGGAAATGTGTAAGTCAAAGGCAGGTCAGAAATTTGGGAGATCTGAGCTTTCTGCTATTGTAAAATTCCCTGTAGAGCAGCAAATGAGTAGCCTTGTTTGAAACTGTTAGAACTATGTGATTCAAAGGAAATACTGTTACAAATGTGCTACAGTCAGTTTTCAGCTCCAAAGGAGAGGTGAAAAAAAGAATCCAGGCCAATTGTGGCCTGGAAGACCCACGATGCTGACACTCTATATAGGGTAATTAGACCATCATGTGATTATCTTTGGCATCTTCATGGCGTTAACATCTTTAGGGCTGTTCTTTGGGTGACAAATTTCTAGGGAGTACCTTTGAATAACTATAGAAACTTGTTAGAGGTTCTGGCTTCTTAAAATGTAAGAGAGTATTTTTTTAAAGCTCTATTATCACTTGAAACAATCATTCAATGTTCTATTAAACCTAAAGCTTTTGGTCTATAGTCTGTAGTTGGTATAGTTAACATAGGGAAGTTAGAAAATTCAGGGTATTATTTTCAAAGAGGTTAAATCCCGTTGAATTTTTCCTTTGGAACATGTAAAATGATACTATTAGTCATAGACCCAGGAAGGAAAGGAATACTATTTTAATAAACTTGAATCCTTCGTATGTGTGTGTGTGGGTAGTTGTAATTTGGAAACTTCTCAATTCAAATGCTAAAAAAAAAAAATCTAAGTACAAACAAACATACAAACAAAATTCTACTCACACGAGCACCATCTCTGCCAGGGTTACCAATTTCACCTCTGAGACCAGGTTCACCCTGAAAGTATAAAGCAAGGGCAACTTTTTGTTTTCTGACCAAATTTTTGAATCAAAATTAATATAATATTAATAAGAATAAAATAATAAAAAAAAACTTTAATAAAGTTTTTTTTTGACAGAAGATGCTATTGATACCATCAATCATTTAAGATTTTTAGCAATGTTTCAATTCCTTACCATTCATTCTGTAGAATGCTAATTGAGAAAAAAAATGAGGAAAAAATAATGCAAGGCCATCTCCAGATTAAACAATCTTTTCTAATTTCCGTACACCCTCCTGAAGCATAATCAAGCAAGGTACAGATTCATGTGGACAGAATTGTAAGGGAACATCACAATGGGCTGCAGCGCCTGATCACTCTTATGGCATAACTAATGCAGCAGCACGGTTGACAGCTGTTCAATATAGCTTCTTCCCATTAATTAGGGCAGGATGAGGCATTATTGTTAGTGGCATTAAAATGAGCCTCATGTATTACTCAACACCATCTGTTTGTGTGAAATTCCATGATAGCAAGGAATTTTGCCAGATTAGTGAGTTTAGAAATGTGTAGGTGCTAGGTGGCAGAGGGAAATGTATGTAGATAGATATCAAAATGCTACCAGACCACCTGCTAAGAATTGTGAAAACTTGGTCATCTTTGTGCAGCCTTCTTTGCTATTGTTCATCAACAATATATATTAGGGTTCAACACTGGGAGGGTACCTTTTCTCCCTTGCCTCCAGGTATGCCAGCAGCACCCCTCTCTCCTGGGAGTCCACTAGGACCAGATGGACCAGCAGTGCCCGCAGCACCAACAACACCAGGTTCACCCTCGAGTCAAACACATATGAAATCAATTTTAGTGGAGAAAGAAGAAAACAAAGAATCAAACTCTTGAAGAATTCCAATTTAAACAGTTATCTAGAAAGGCTTCTTGTCAGCTTTGAAACACAAAGAAGGGCCGGGCTATTGAAAGGAAGGAGAATATAGCAGAGAGGGATGCTGTTAATGACATGGTGACGGAAGAGATGAGGGTGTGGGAGTGCACAGCTGCGATTCTTCTATAACCTGCTTCAGTCCTCTTAAGGGTAGCAGGCATGGAGAAGAAGAGGATAGGACAATGGGAAGCAGAGAGTAAAAAATGTTTATCCACAGACATTTTTCAAGGATAAGTCTCTTAGCCCAGATAGAAAACATGGAAAGAGACCCTATCAATTGAGGAGATGTTTGCGTTCTAATCTCCTTAAGAGCAGAAACTGTATCTTCCATTTTTATATAAAACCCTACAATTCCGCATACTTAAAACCTGTTGACTAGCTTCTGAGATAAACAGATCCCTTTGAAAATACTACCTCATAACACCTTAGTTTCTTTATTTCCTCTCCTTCTTAACGTTGTTTTAATTTTTCCCGAGAATATCCTTCCATATGCTAATACAGCTTTTGGCAACAAATGTTTACATTTTTTTCCCCAGAGTTAAGAATTAAAGTAATAGGCATCATCTTCTTTTTATTGTGGCTAAGGTAATCTCTTTTTTAGAAATGTATAATAAGTCTATTTTAAAATCTAAACCACAGATTTTATTTTGGAACACAAGTTTCCAGATGTATTTTTGGGGTGAATGTATTGTCCAATGAATTTTCATCATCATAAACTCTTATTATTAAAATTTAGACTACTTTTTGAAATTTTACTCTATGGAATGAGATGTTAAGAAGACAAAAGTTTTTTCTCTGAAAATAATGTCCAATGTATACAATGTTTCTAGATTAAAACAAGCACATAAACAGTGTGATAAGAAAAGGGTGAAAACCCATACTAATTCATTTATGTTTGGTGAATACTGAATTTTCCCCCACAGTTTGTTGCTGTTGTTTGTTTAGAATAATTCAGGTCCACTGGAATCAAATTGCTCTTTACTGAGAGGGAAGTCATCACAGAACTGGAAATAAATAAAAATCTGAAAAACAATTATCTTTCTATTGTCAAGTGTCTACTTATTGTGGTGTAGACTGGGCCAAACCAGCACTATATAAAACATAAAAGTTTACCTTGTTTCCATCAGGCCCTGGGGGTCCAGAAGGACCACGGCTTCCAATAGGACCAGTAGGGCCAGCAGCACCACTCTCACCTGGGGGACCACGTTCCCCCTGGAAAAAAGTGATTAGAAGAAGTATTGCACCATTCATCACTTCCAGGGGTACTGTTCTACATATGAGAGTTTACACTTGTGTAACTTTTGAGCCCTGGTTCTGCATTTACTAGAAAATTAAAATTTTTTTTGTTATTAATTTCCCCACTAGTAAAATGAAGAGATTGATGAGATCTTCTCTGAAGGGTCACTTAGCTCTAATGCTCTGTGACTACAACTCCAGAATTTGTTGCTTCTAGGGTATAATATTCAACTTTTGAAATTCATTTTCCTCTTCTGGGGAGTCTTTTCTGTGATAAATCCATAGGCAAAAACAGATGCCAGTTATGTGTAGTATTAAAAGGAAAAGATTGTGTCATTTTTTTGAATACAATGGAGGTGTAGATAAGATTAGATATTCTCCTATCTATGTCCCCCTTTTTGTTGTGTAACAATGATGTAATAGTTATAATCATGTGTATTATAATGTATATATGTATTTGTGTATATATCTTTGTTTATCTAAATATCTCACAATTTACATCTAAATATCACTAGAACATATAGCATTCTATAGCCCAGAATATTTATCACATAGGTTCACACTGTAACTGTTTCAAAAGACCTTGATATTAAGTTGATTCTTTGAGCTTCCTACATATGTGTTAACTATTGACATGATCGAATACTTTCAGGGCAAATTAATCATTTCAGTTATGCTAATATCCACAGAGAAATTAAGTCTATTTTTTTCATATGACTACTCATAAGTTCAGCTTTAGACTTTGAACATGAACACACATTGCCAAAATTAACTTTAGATCTTAGTAAGATATTACTTTTCCTTAGCTCAAACTGAGCCACTGTCACAAATGTAGCATAGTTGTCTATATAAATCACTGACTATAATATATATAGTGATTTATTTATGTTTCTTATAACCATGTAATCATTGAATAGGAAATATGAGCACTAAACAAAACAGTCTACTATCAGCTTAGAAATCTCATGCTCTCTACAGTCTACATTTGACTGTAGAAGAGCCCCAGAGACTTGTTGCAGGGTCATCAATGGCTTTAAGGAGAAAACACTACTACTTTTTAAAAACACATTGCCAGAGTTTATGAAAGTTAATGAAGTAGCACTTACTCTTGGACCAGCAGGACCAGGGAGACCAAACTCACCAGGGAGACCCTAGGCAAAACATGAGAATAAATAAAGCACGAAATTTATGTGTGATCTCTAAATTCATTGCTGATTAAGATATTTGAAAAAATTTGAAAGAGTGAAATAAAGCCAGCACTATCTAAATGAGTGCATAAGTACACAGGTTAATAAGAACAACTTTTAGTACTGAAAGATACAGACAGAGAGAATTTTTTTGGTGACAAAAATGTATCCATCCCAGAGCTTGGTATCAAAAAACTTGTTTCCTATTATTTAGTTTATTGCCTTTTTAAAAAGTGACAAAACTGACTATTTCCTTTGATAGTAAGATAAATAATAATGAACAATATTAGACGTTGCCTATTTTTAGCTATATAACAGACTGTCTTCTTAAGAGAAATTATCATATTCGGTACATTACCTAGTTAATTGTATACCCAAGTGTATCTCTTTTATTACTGACCAGCTGTCTCCTTAATGTGCCCTACTGTTGACAAAGGAGACCAGGCCACAGAATGTAACTAAATTGAGGCACATTCATCACAATTAGAGAGAAAATGACTCAGAACTCATGCCCTGATTGTGGATAGCAGTGTCAGATCTGAATGCCAAGAAAAACATAAAATAAAATTTTCAGGGTCTAGTTTGATTGAAAATCATGCATTTCCTTTTTCATTATGGAAAGGAAATAATTTGTATCTTAACATTATCAAGAACAATACAAAAAGTAAGGCTACTACATGAAATATTCATTGATAGATTTTACTTTCATAATGTGATGTTTCATTAAATCTGGAAAACAAAGTAATCAGAACTAAAGTAATTTGGCTTATTCTCTCCATCAGCACAAACATATGTAAAACACTGTCATTAACATATGAAATATGAAATTTTCTTTTATATATTATAATTGCATAGCAGTGGGGGTATTAAACAGGGGGAAATTCCCAAGTTTAGTAGTTACTATTTACTATTACTTGCTTTACTCACCCTTTCTCCTGGTTTGCCAAGTTCACCGGCTGGACCTGAGGGGCCAGGCAGACCCTAAAAATGAAAAGAAATACAAACAATCCTATGGCTATGTTCAGGAAATTTGCTAATAATTAACTTTTGGTGGTGGTGGCTACCAAATATCAACATGAGCATGATTGCATGTTATTAAAACATTACACAAAAGTTTATTTGAAAAAATGTATCTTTCTTTGCTTCAGTCCTGAAATCATGTTTATTGTGGTGGAGGAGAGAGATACAGAACGGTGATTTACAGCTGAATAATGTGACCAAAGGTGGTATTGTATAGGTTTGAGTTGACTTACCTGGAAGCCTGGAGGACCAGCGGGACCCTGTTCACCTTTTCCACCTTGGACACCCTGAAAGTGACAGGAAAGAGAGCATAAATAGCATGTAAATGTATGTCACCACTGCTGTCTAGCCATATAACACTTGGACTGAAAAACGGAGATGGTCAGTTTGAGTGACTATATGCATTCCAGGGCAGAAGAGCACAAGAGTGGGAGAAATACTCACCTGTGGTCCAGGAGGTCCCTGAGCACCATTGTTTCCATCAGGACCTGGAGCACCCTAAAAATTTTTAACAGAAAGGCTGATGGTTACCTGAGAGCCAGGCAGTTTAAGATGTCTCAAAACCTCATGCATTACTTCCTTAAAACAAGTTTGTCATTTTAGCATGGATTAAACCCATTGTGGGTTCCCACCAAAGCCCAAATACTGCCTACTAACTTTTTAAATTTTTAATTTGTGTGGGTATATAGTAGGTATATATATTTATATTCTATTTGATAGGACTCAAGTGAAGTCTGCAGATACAAGGCAATTTTTAAAAGCCAGAGAATGCTACTACATATTCATACCCTTTTAATTACAAAATAAATAAAACAAAAGCAAAGTGCTTCTGTATTTTTGACCTAATGTACATTCTGATTTGTTTTTGCTCACTGTCTTATAAGTTTGGTTTTTAAAAAAAGATATTTTATGTTGGTAAAAGGACCCGTGGAGATGCCATCTTGAAAAGAAAGGGACAGAATATCAGATGGGGTAAAAAAAAAAAGTGTGGTTCTTAGATGAATGATATGTGAATAGATCTGTGCACAGGCTGGCACCTACCCGAGCACCAGCAAGACCAGCATGACCTTTATCACCATTTTTGCCAGGATCACCCTGTAGTAAAAATGAAAAACAAAACAGAACAAAAAACAGCCTTACACAATTAATGTCAAATTAACCACAATGATTTTGGAATGCTGATTTCCTGCTTGCTTTTGTGTTCTTTTGAGATCCCTAGTCTATGGATTCTGTTATCTAAGGATAATCCATCACCATGCAGCTCTGGGTACAGTAAGATGTCCCTGAGTCTGGGGAAGCATGGGGCTCAGGGGATGGATTTTCAGCAGGGATACAGGATACTCTGGAGGTCAACTTTTAATGTGGTAAGAATGTGATAAGTGGCCTGTAGTTTTCCTGTGTTGAACGGAAACCCCCTGAGACTGGACTGATTCCCAGGAGAGAAATACTAGAGTTTTGGTAAAATATAGGCACCAAAAGTGCTGAGAGTAAGAAAGATGTGGTGATTCTTACAGTGGGGCCTTTGGGTCCAGGGAATCCAATGCTGCCAGGCTCTCCTCTTGCTCCAGCTGGACCAATTGGGCCAGGCCTGCCGTCGATGCCAGGGAGGCCCTACAAGCAGTTTATTTCAGGTTTACTCAGGGTCAACATGTTCTTACAACCTCAAGCTTATGATGCTGCCATGGGATGAAACAGAATAGTTTTCTGAATGCACAGAGCTTCTTGTATAAAGCGTCAATAAATTATGAATCCATTTTCCTTTTCCAGGATGTTGGTACACAAATAGCCAATTCAATCTCATATGTACGCAATTTCCCTGGTTCCCTTCTCTTGCCATACCCTTGTCACCTGCTTCAATTTTCCCTGCCACGTTTTTCTCTTCCCTGCTCTGCTTTCAGTCCTGCATTCATTTGGACTCCATAATTACAATCTATTACTGTGCATTCCCAGTTGATGTATGTGTCTGATATTTATTTTCAATGTGCTCATGTATAAATAAGCCACAAAATGGACTTGATAAGGGTGCAATAAGTGTCCTTGAAAATATAATGGAAAATGAGCAATACTTACGACAGGACCTTCTTTTCCAGCAGGGCCAATATTTCCAGGGGAACCAGGAAGACCCTACAAAATAAATGAGGATGCTTTTACATTGGCATTTTAACTCACATACTCAAGAATCAGATTGACTGAAGTCTCACAAAGGCACTTCCCCACCGCCTCGTTGCCTAGGGTAAATCATTAGGAATATTAGCCACTAGCTGGGAAGTGTGAAAAGAGCTCTGAAATTTTGTATTTTTTTTGTGGCTTTCCTTTTATTGAACTTTAGTGCAACTGATCCATTCATAGATATCTCAAGAAACTGTTAAGCAACATGCTATATGGACAAAATGTATCATGTTGTTTACCTCGTAATAGAAAAACTAATACTTTTAGTAAGCATTTTCCAAAGTGGATATTTTATTGCTATATTTGGTGTCCCTACTACATGTTTATGGTACAATTACAGTTGATATTCACCCATAAGAGATAATGGAGGCAAAAAAATTACTCTATTGCTATGGATTAGAGTGTCTATGGACCTAAAGGTTATTTTTCCATAGCTAGTGTGATGCTGAATATATTACAGCACTTTGTGATTGCTGGAAAAATGACTTCACTTATGAATCTAATAAACGAATAATGTATAGTCCTAATATATTTCATGAACACCTTATATAAAACTCACAAATTAAGATAAAAGATTCATGCTGATAGGAGAACCAGTCTAATTTGGATATATTAAAATAGATCTATCCTTCCAAAAACCTTATGGCCATTGTATCAAGTAATAAATAGAAAATTTATGAACTAATTAAATACATAAAAATACTGAGATTTGATAAAGTTAAGTTAAAAATGTAACTGTCAGCAAGACTACTAACAAATCTACTTTTGATGTTTTTATCGTTAGCTTCAATATTAACTAAACCTTTACAGAAGGAAATAATGCCAGGTGTGATTTGCTCAGAATTGGTCTGAAACTTACTCTGGGTCCCATGAGACCAGGCTCACCAGGGCGACCAGCATCTCCATTGGGGCCTCGGACTCCAGCAGGGCCACTTGCACCTCGACTACCAGCAGGGCCCTATTCAAAAGAAAGAGACAGGGGAGGAAGATGCTAAAGCTAATGACACACCCACTACCAGAAGCATCAAGTTGCTTCCTAGGAAGTAAGTGATGGACAGCCTACCATGACGCCAGCTCTGCCGTCAGCTCCAGGAAGACCACGAGAACCAGGACTACCCTGCAAGAAGTTACATGAAATAGAGGGAATTAAAGAAATCTCTTGACTTTGTTAAGGTAGAGTTTGTTAAAACATAGCATGATTTCCTTATGGGGGAGATACAGACACAACCAAGCCAAAACACTTCACCCAACCCCCAGAGGAATTCATAGATGAGCATCCTGAAAAAGTAGGTCAACACTGTTTCCAGGCCGATTTTATAACATATTAAATTGAGAGTCACTGATTTAATAAGGCAGATGGAAAGTAGATGCTTCTTTTGCCTAAGAAAACACAGTCAGTAATTTTGACCAGTTCCCAAGGACGGGGTGTCATGATCTGTCTCTCATGTGTTTGGTTGTTGGGAGCATTTGATACCTACTCTCAGCCCAGGAGGTCCTGGAGGGCCAGCAGATCCAGCTTCCCCATTGGGGCCTCTCTTTCCTTCTTCACCACTGGGACCAGGAGGACCTTGGGGTCCAGCAGAGCCCTGTTTAATGAGAAGAACGAAAGAAGGGGAGTAGAAAAATAATTTTTTTGTTATGTCCAGCTGGAGAAACTGGAATAAAAAAATAATTAACTTTATAAAATTGTGATGATACTTACAGGCTCACCCTTGTTACCACTCTCTCCTTTGGAGCCAGCTGGACCAGGCTCACCCTAGGATTTAATACAAAACAGTGGGCAAATGACAAACACTTGTCAAAACTCTCTTGCAGACAAATATCTTAGAATATTTGTGGGTCAAGGTAAAGAGAAGCTCAAGTTCTTTAAGAAACGTGCCTAGGTCATATTTAAATTGCCTACAGGGGAATGGTATTAGTTGAAGGGACAAAACTGAGATTGTAGAACATTGCCTCATTTACCTTGAGGTAATGATCTAAGATAACAGGAGGGGCATGTCTGTGTGCATATAGCAGATGGGAATGTACATACATATACTTATATATGAAATATAAACTAAAAATGCTAAGGAAGGGAAAATAGGAATAGTAAAACTATAAGTGGAAGTCTAGATAGTGATGAAATGATGGCAGAGCTGGTATTTCAGGATGATGAGAACCACAGTCGGGACCACTTACAACAAGTCCTCTGGCACCAGTAGCACCAGCAGCACCAACAGGGCCAGGAATACCACGGGGTCCAGGGAGGCCGGGAGCCCCAGCAACACCAGGAAGGCCCTGTGAAGGAAAATGCAGTGTGGTCCATTAGGGAGGTGATGGGCTACAGAGGCAGCACATATTAAATGCCTTTAAAATTGTAGCAGCACATTTTAGCTACACAGATATACTCACAGCAGCACCCTTGGCACCAGCAAGGCCATTTGCTCCAGGATTACCCTATGAGGAAAAGGAAAGGAGAAGGGTATTACTTAATTGGAATATTTCTGTTCTTCTTCGACCTCACCTTCATTCTTCTTCTTCCCCTTGCCCTGCCCTTGTTTTTTTCTACTCAATAAAGGTTAAAGACATTGGCTACTTACAGGAGGTCCAACGGGGCCGGAGAGGCCTGGAAGACCCACTTCACCACGGGGACCGGCAGGACCAGCAACACCAGGGTTACCAATAGCTCCAATTTCACCCTAAAAGAGGAAATTAAACCAAGATTTTAACTAGCAAATAATGAAACAGCATATGTGTTTTTAAGACACCAAGTTTTAGGAATGTCTTCATAAAGCTTCAAAATTGCAATTATTTTTCTTATCTGTTTCATTACAACAAGAGTTGAGTTTGGCTTTCTATTTTCTTTGCCTGGTTCTGCCATCTTGGCTACTGTTGCCACCTTCCTTCTTCTTCTGCCTCTCTATGGTTGACTCTGTTTCTCAGTCAGTCCTAACTAACTTGGGAGAATCAATTTCCATGTTGCCATCTATATCAATGATCACAGTGTGCAAATGCAGAGAGATGATCTATTTCAAATGTAGAGTGAGAAAACTGGTCATTCTATGTCCATTTTGAAGGGAAAGAATAATTAAGGTAATTTTTGTAATTATCTCTCTATCTGCAAACACAGTTCCAATCTTTCACATCACAGTAAAAAGTTCATCAAAGTAGTGACAATGGTCACCAATGTTTTTACCTTGGGACCAGGGGCACCTGGGAAGCCTGGAGGGCCAGCAGACCCAATGGGACCCTGAAATCAAAGCAGAAGGTGGTAAGAAATGTCCTCCAAGTTAATTAATGAAACAATAATAATGACAGAAGATTGAAGTTGCTTACGATGGCATGATACTATTTGATATTAGCAAAGAAAAACCTGACAGCCATTCTGTTGTCATTAGGATCTCATCAAAGGCAAGACACTCATAGTATCCAGGGTGGGGGAGATTTTGCTTCATACATCAATCAAAAGTTCAGGTACTTATAAATGGCTTACACTACTTATAAGTAGAGCCTTCAAAAGACCTCACAGAACATTTGGTAAAGTGTCTGAAATGATGCTATTTCATAAGTTAACAAACAGCTCCCACCCCACACTCTCAACCCCTTTCAAATTCCCCAGTGTCAAAACTTACAGCAGGACCCACGGGACCCACACTTCCGTCACTGCCACGGGCACCCTAGGAAGAAAATAAAGAGGAAGATTAGGTGGAAAGTTAAACAACAGTCATTAGAAGATTTTTTTTTAAAGGATAAAATTGAACAAAAATGGAAGCACTTACAGTTGGGCCAGGGGCACCAACACGTCCTCTCTCACCAGGAAGCCCACGGGCTCCCTAGAAGCAGAAATATTTTCAATAAAATCCAGAATGTTAATTTAAAAAAAGTCACAGGCATCATTTGCTATGTTCAATTTCCAATGTGTACAAGAATACATTAAAAATAAATAAGTCACCTTCTAATTCCAACTAAAAGGTAGTGGATTTCAATTAAGTAAGCAGAAGGCTATTAGAAAAATATCAAAGAATACAATGCTGAAGGATACAGTGATTAGCAAAAACATTAAAGAAGTTCCATCTCACAAAGAGTGTGTACACATTTAAATTTACAATGAAGTAATCAACACTTACTGTTTGACCTGGGGTTCCATTTTCACCAGGGGCACCAGGTTCACCCTACATCGAGAAGGATTGAGTTTTTGTTCAGTAAATATAACAATTATTTTTTCTGACAGTGCAATTTTATCCTATTATTTCACTTTGAATCATTCATATATTTCATAACATTTCTTACACATATAGATTGTTTTTCAATTATGCCAGACACACAGATTTTAAAATGTGCTAACATGAGTTTTTATTCAGATAGTACCACATATCAAGGTTCTAAGGAGATGTGGTTATTTGAGTGTACCTCCTCCCCAATTTCTCCATTACATTCTGGTATCATTTATATATTAGAAATGATATTATAAAAAGAGATGGCAAAGGATAAATTTACTTTCAATGTAACCATATTTATCCTCTTTAAAGTTATTTTGAACACTCAGTGTTATCACTTTCATAAAATGTGCATAAAAATTGAAGTTTCATAATATTTTTAGAGCTGTAATATTTATTTCCCATCTATATTCTTATCTTGAGTAAAAACCAGGGTAGTAGTGGTAGTGGCAGGATTTAATACTATGGCACAGGTAAAAGAACTTTATTTTAAAATAATCTGATTTAGATATAGGGGAAATATGGTTTAAGAGACCTCATAAGGACCCTTCATTTCCAGGATTCTATGTGAAGTCTATTCCTTGGGAATAAGCGTTGAATGGAAAGGGGGATAATTTCTAGTCTATGACTTTCTAACCTCTAGATGTGTGACTTTGGGCAAGTCACTGGCTGTCACTAAGCCTCAGTTTCCCACCTCTGTAAAATGAGGGGATCTCCAAAGCTCTTTCCAGCTCTAACATTTTATGATACAATGATTAGTAGTCTGAGCTGTTATATCGGGCTCTTGGGAGAATGAGTTTGACCTTATCCATTTGTGTGGCAGCTGGAAAGTTAGAACAGATTCTCCATATTCATGTTCATTTCTGGTCCCACTAGTATTCGTTACTCATTAATTTGTAATTACGTTGGTATTCACTTTAATATCACATTATCTCCTTAATAGGAAAGAGAACATTTTATAGTTGAAAACGCTGTCAGAGAAGAGCCTAGCCAAGAGATAACACACTTCTGAGACTTTAATTACCTAATTAAAATTTTTTTGAGTGTGCACAGATAAATCACAGGCAAGAGGTTGAAAAGTGTATAGTGACATGAATGTACCTATCTAATTAGTGCGTGGCAAAGGAGAATTTACGGTTTAAAATAATACAAAGTGTCCTAATGTCTGATTATGTTTATTTACTTTTACTTTGGCTTCAGAGATACACTGAAATTATAGAAAGAGGAAAGAAAATGGAAGAAGAAACTATTAATATTATTTTTATCTCAATTGTTTAATTGGCATTGAATTAAATAAATATTAATGATTGACGTTTTGTCACAGACTCTTATAGTTTCTATCACTGAGGGCTTTGAAGTATGGAAAAGGAAAAAAAAAACTTTTAGAATATGGGTAGTATTCAGTATAATATACTTTTTTGGAGATCATGGGAAATTTCAATTAATTGTTTAAAAGCAATGCTTCTAATTTAATATTTACCTTCACACCAGGAGCACCAGGCTGTCCCTTCAATCCATCCAGACCATTGTGTCCCTGAAAGGTGAGACTTATTAAAAAATGCTGTTCCATTATAGTGTTTGGTCAAATAAAAATTGTATATCTTTGCCATTAATCTCTCCTGGGTGAATATTGTCTGCTGCAGTAGAAAGAAGTCCAGTGTTCTAGGTCCCAGCAAACTCAGTCTATTGCCCTAGGTAGGTCACTTAACTTCCTTGCCATTGAGAGAGAAGGATGGAGGACTCACATCCTTTCCATACTTAATAATTCTATGATTTTCAGATGGTTGTAAATACTCATTAAGTAATACATGTTCTATATAATTTTTCCTGTAATGAGACTGTTTTTTGGTAGCTATGAACAGACTGAAAAAATTGCACCTCATTTTATTTTGAAGAAATCTTACTCTTTAACTCTTTCTTCCCTTTGGCAAACTCCAGGAGTTTGAAACTGAATATATGTGACCCAGGATTTTAAACATACTTGAGTTTTTTCCAAAAATTAATAGGCATTTTCCCTCATCTGAGGAAAGAATGTGCTCACCCTAATGCCTTTGAAGCCAGGAAGTCCAGGAGTTCCAGGGAAACCACGAGCACCCTTAGAAGGAAATGCAGAAGATGGTGAATAATGTTTTACCATAAATAAAAAGGCAGTGTTTCCTTCCCTCCAAAGTATTTATTCTCATCAAAGTTTAAGCTTTGAATCAAAGTCTAGTATACCTTTAAGCACAGAGCAACAAATAAACTTGCTCTGATGTGAGTAACTGAGAACATGGTGTTTGTAGAAAACACAGTTTAGTTGCTTATAGTATGCTTGCTGTCATTAGTATTCCATTATTTGCATGAATGAAATATATATGCAGTTTTTACTAGGCTCTTTTCTTTGTTAGATACCTCCGATTTATGGTATGAGTTTGGGTGACATCTATGTTGTCATTTAGATTGATGCTAGTTTTAGCAACTATCTTATAGACCTATGATGTCTGTGCTATCTACAGATGTAAAAAGTCTTACCTGTGGTCCAACAACTCCTCTCTCACCAGGTCGTCCGGGTTTTCCAGGGTGACCCTAAAACATGAAAACATCGTAGAGTCAACTTCTTCTTGGTAAACTATCAGACAAAATGGGGGCATCTTGGTTTTTACAAAAGGGGAGAAAGTTATCACATCAAAATGTGGATCCAGATACATATTTAGCATTTCCCTTAATACAAGCAGGTTAATTAATACCTCATTAAAATAATATTTTCCATATATTAAGAGTTCTGTCAAGTATATTCAGCATTTGGCAGAATACTTAATTTGAATCTACAAAATCTTCTTGAGGCAAGAGTATTTAAATAGCATTTTGAAAGTGCTTAAGAGTAAATACTTACATCTTCACCAGCCTTGCCAGGAGGGCCAGGTGGACCACGAGCACCTGCAGGACCCTAAAAAATGGGAGACCCATCATTTCATTAGGGTTATATTCATAAATTTCCTAGAAAAAAAGTTATCACAAAGACGGAAAAATGTACTTACAGTTTGACCAGGTTCACCAGGCTCACCAGCAGGTCCTTGGAAACCTTGAGGACCCTCAATGAAAAAAAGAAGGTCATACTCTAAGCCTTTATTTCTTAATTCTCTGTCTTTTTAAATAAGAGGCATTACAAGCTTTCGGTACTTACTGGGGCTCCAGCTGCACCAGGAGGGCCTCTAGGTCCCATTAAACCCTGTAAAGAAAACAGATATATCAATGTTTAGCACTGATAAGTTGTCATGGTGTTGGATAGGACTAACTTAGCAGTGTTACAGACATTTTGTGTTGGACAGATAAACAGAATCATGGTTTTATTCCAAAGTATTTGTTCTTCCCAAGGAAGAATTTAAGGACTCAAGTTTCCTGCACTAGTTCTCTCCCTTTGCTTTTCCTTTTCCCCTAATCCAAATCAACAGAAATCAATGAAAATTAGATGGGACAATCATAGGTTCCTTAAAGTTGTGCATGATTGAGCATATTGAGATTGTTCTGATGCAATGAAGTGAATCAGTCTTTGCACAAGTGCAGAATATACAATTGTCTTCTCCACAGCAGATGAAGCATTTCCATTCGGATTTCCGTGATCATACGGTCATCTTCCTATGTCATATTTAACTAAGAAATTGGTATTTTTATTGTCACAAAGGGCATAAATTGAAAAGAATCAAAAGTCCTACTTAATGATTAGAGGGAAGTTTGTTATAATCTCATTGTTCCTCTATGGGCTATTGGTGACTGATGAAAATGTCAAACAAAAGTGGATGTAATGAGAGGTAAAAGAAAAATAAAATATTATTGAAATAGCCTTCTGGAAGAGTCTATTATATAATATTATTATTGAAAGTATAGCTCAAATGATGGAAGATTGTTTTCCCTTTTGTTCTTTCTATAGCACAAAAGTAGGGTAAAATAAACTGTTACTAGATTGTAAGCTAAGTACACTTTCTTGACTCCTCTTTGCAGTAATCAATGCCTGTGTAAGCTCATCCATAGGGTCTGCTCCTCATAATGCTAAAAATATTTCATGTACCAGTCTCAAGTAATTTGTTCATGACATCAACCGTGGGGACTCTGTGGTCAAGGCTACCCCACTGTATTAATGCCTAGAGAGAAATAACATGGATTTTATTTAAAATGTATGTCATTTTAATTATAAGAATTATTCATTTGGTTTTAGAAATTGCTCTGACATTAAAAGAAACTGTCACTTTTCAATCATAATAGCTTTTTAGGCATACATTAAAAATAATTTTCTTTGACACCATGAATTTCTAATTATATTTATTTATTTTTTCATGTATTTGCAACAATTTCATTTACATAAAATGTCGTGTATTTTGTGGAGGCTGTGAGACACTATGATTACTCATTAATTCAGAGAAGAATCCTTGGGGGTTTTATAGTTATTGATTTTCCAACATGGAAAGTTATTTTAATATTTTATTGCTGCCTATCTTCCCTATTTGTGAAACACATATCTGTTGATTACAAATGTCTGTGCATGTGTGTGGATGTGCAAGCTTAAATTATATTTCACTGATATTTCAAAGTAAAATACTTTGCTTTATGCCCCCTAGAGAGATGTTCCAAAAACAGGAGAATCTGAAATCCATATTAATTTTCCCAGCTTAGTGGGCTTTTTAAAATGACATTTAGTAGCACTTTACTTTCCACCCGCTTCACTTCTTCTTGAGATATAGGTGCTGCTTTAAAACTGACTAATGTCCAGCATTAGCTGAAACAGCTAATTTCAAACATCCAATATAAACAAAGCCGAAAGAAATGCTATACTTTTTCATTTCAGATATGAACATTTTAAATTACTAGAAAAAATCACGGAATTAGAAGTCATCAATTAAAGGTACATTATTTCTGGAGTGAGAGTTTTAATTTACAGAAAATATTATCTCACCCTTAGAGTGTATTAGCTTATTGTGGGCCATTAGTTCCAGCAGAACATCTTCTTTTGATGATAGAGCACTAAATGCAGTGCCCAGGTAAAATTTACATTTTAAAGACCATGTTGACTTTGGGCAGATAAATAGCTTTGTTTTGAAACAATTAATTAAAATCACTAAATTGCATGTGTGTGTGTATATATATATATTAAATCCTGTAGTGCTTAATCAACCTAACACTTTGACTTCTGGCAATTTTTCCCTCTATTTTGTATATGCTGGTATACATTTCCATGCTCACATTAGTATTTTTCCCCTCAAACATCTCTCTAATGCTTGTTAGAAGCTTCATTTGTTAATATCATCATCATACAGGGAATGCTTCTAAGCGGTACTCCACTGATAGGGTATGGTGCCGAATATTTGTATTGAGTGACATAAATGCTACATTTTTACTCATACTCTATGCTATATTGATTTACAATCAATAGACTAAAATAGGATTTTTTTGGTCAAAATATAGAAAAAGAAACATTTCCTATATTGTTAACTCCTTGAGGAAGGGTCAGGATCCGTCATATTCTTTGAGATTTCCTCAGTGCATAATACAGTTTAGGACCCATTGAAGGTACCTGATTAATATCCATTGACTAAATGAGTGGTTTATTCAAGGACTAGGTACATAATCCACGATGTCGTCAAATATTAGACATCTTGCCTGGCAGCTACTTCTAGTTCTGTCACTAGTCACCTGAATGACCTTGAGAAAAGGGCTTAAACTCTCCCATTTTAAAATGAGTTAGCTGGACTAGAACTTGTTGATCCTTTCCAACAAGTTCAGGGAACTTAATAAATATTTCTGTGTCTCTAAGTGTTGCTTAAAATTCTAAGCAATGTTAAAGAATTTTTAAAAAATTAATCAGAGTGATTACTTTTTAAAATTAAAGATTATTTCTTGGACATAAGTGTATGACCTATCTTAATGAGGCATTTTTGTAAAGAAAAGTGAACTCCTTAATGTAGGTTTTCATAAATTTGAAGACAAAAAGAGTTGTTTTTATATGATCTAAGTATTGAGTGTTCACTTAGGTAACTAAATAAATGGCATTGTGAAATGTGACATAAAATAAATTCTTTATTTAATAAAATTTTTTGGCTAAGATAAAGGGACAAGCGTACCATTGGTCCAGGGCCAAGTCCAACTCCTTTTCCATCATACTGAGCAGCAAAGTTCTAGAGGGATAAAAAAAATTACATACGCAAAATATTTTTAGTTACTAGCCATGTAGTTCATTTTCTTATTCCACTTGTAAACATTTTTCTGTTGTTATTTAAAAGAGGGCAATGTTTTTGATATAATTATTAGTTTAAAATTCTTATTGAACTAAATTCCTAAAAAGTCAGGAGAGCTGTAAGTTTAAAACTTAGCCCACACCTCTTTGAAGTGGAGAACTTCCCTACTTTATTTTTTGAGCCCTTTTTCTGCCTTAACTCTGTGTCTCCACTTCTCACCTTTTACCTCTATTCTGAGGAAGAGAAGCTGTCTAAACTTTTGACATTACTAAGGGCTCCTGATAAATTAAGCAGAGCTCAAGAGGACATCTTTGCATTTTCACCTGTTGCCCTTCCCCACCAGAGTTGCACAAAATGACTGAGATCTTTTTCTTGTTAGAGTTTCAGGAAAAATATTAAGAGTTTTCAAGTTTAAAAGAAAATTAAATTAAAATGGCCC
The DNA here is from genome assembly GCF_001604975.1 of Cebus imitator. NCBI lineage: Eukaryota > Metazoa > Chordata > Mammalia > Primates > Cebidae > Cebus > Cebus imitator. Next base: position 1,347,336 of record NW_016107352.1, on the reverse strand, counting down.
TTGGAAGATAAAACTTTTACAAAATAGTTCACAGTAATAACTTTACTGTTAAAGATCTCTCTTATAGTGGTAGCTCTATTAAAGAAGCTGCTTTTTAATGCACTTCATAGATAAGCAATCATAATAAGATCTTTGGGGGAGAAAGGTCTTATTTTACTGGCATACAGTTGGGTATTAGAATCAGGCTTCTGATTCATAGTGCTAACCAATTAAGCAAATATGTTTTCCTTCCTGCAGTGAGGCCATTTGGCACTCATACCATTGTTAAAGACATAAAGCTAAAAGAAGATATTAATGAAAAAAGGGAAATGTACTTTTCTCAAATTAGTTTTAAGCAAATTAAACTTAAAACCGCTTTGAATGTTGGTTCAGCAGACTTCAAGCCAAGGAGAATAAAAAGGGTAGGATGTTTGTGAAATTGCTTAAGATCAAGAATTTCACTTATGTAATTCAATCTAATCAAACTCTTTAATAATGCAAGACCTCTTATTTGTGCCTTACTGATAAAAGATATTAAATCTCCAAATTAAATAATGGTAATGATGGCCACAGCTAACTTCAGTGCACACAAAAACCAGTCCTGTAATTGACAAGGGCTCACAAAGAGAATGGGTAAAGCAGAATCTTGACTGAAGAAACCAAATAAATGAAATAAAATATACTAATTTTCAAATAGAAGAACTATCCCTTAACTGCTAAAAATAAATTCCACAATAAGCCTTCTTTCAACAGAGGCATAAGAAACTAAAGTTAGCTAAAAGTTAGCAATACTGAAGACACCTTACCCCACCGAGACCAGGGGGGCCAGGAGGACCAGGAGGACCAGGAGGGCCTGTGGGACCATCTTCACCATCTCTGCCTGGGGGGCCTGGTGGACCCTGTTATGTAAAAAGTGAATAAGGTCATGGTTAGACAGGCCCTGTAGAAACCTTAGAATTATATGCCGTGGAATCAGTTGTTTGGCTCTTTCTATGTGAAAGTAGGGTGGAAACTGAATATACTATATTTGTCATTGATTGAAATTCACTTATGAGTCTATTTTACAAAAAGGGTTAGTAACTCTCAAGACATCACAGGGTAGTTTTCCTAAAGAACTGTCTCAGCCATTGAATATTAATTCATACTGAAGCTCCAGTATTCAAATGTAGAAATTAGAGCCAAAATGTATGTTTCCGTGCGCTTCATATGTTTAACAGTGCACAAGGATTTACTTTGAATTTTTATTCCTGATCTCTGACTGTGATGAACTTATTCAATTGTTTCGGTATGTTACATGTGAATGGATGAATTGATATGACAGTTAATAAAATCACTTTATCATAGGATAGAAAATCCTGCATTTTTCCTACCATTAATTACCTTGTATTGTTAAAATAATTAACTGATATAATTCTACTTATAATAAATTGTTTGAGTGGAATACATGTAAGTCTCCACTTCCCTAATAGATATAAGATATAGGTATTTATGTATTGGCAAAAGTGTTATATAATGCAAAATCACGTAGTTATAAACGTCAAATAAGCATAGCAAGGAGATTTTACAATGCCACAAACAAAATGTAAGCCTGACTTGTACATGTATGAATTTGAGCAGAGAAACATGTTACTGATTACTTGTTCACTATTATTCCCAAGCTACCTAAGGGATCTTACTTCAAAAGCAAACCAAATATATTAAAAAGAGGACTGTGGTGGTAGGTAGATACATTTTCATTATGCATGTGTTGGACAGGTCAATTACAAACAACGCAGACCATGCAAAGAATATGACTGTAACAGTTTTGCTTTTTTAAGGGATAATTTTGACCTAAAACAAATATTGATTATATATAATAATGCTCATTCACCTCTTCTGCAGTGTATTATCTGTTTAAAGGGGTATACAATTATCTGGATATATAATAGTCTTATAGATTGCCAGTTCCTGTAGTTTCTAATACATAGTTATTCAAACATGGGCCAAAGCCCTTTATGGTTCAAACATTACACACCCTTTCTCCGCGTGGTCCTCTATCTCCAGCTGGGCCCTACAAGAAAGATACAAACAGCACAATAATAAATGTCTAAGAAGTAATTTCCAGTGAATGAGCAAATCATTCTTGATAGTAATTAGTCGGTAAGATTGATCTAACTACAATGTTATTAGATAGTACATAAAAAATTGGCATAATGCAATAGATAAAAGTATATTGTTTTTTATTATAATTATATTATAATTTTTTTCAACTGGGGACTGGAATCTGCATAGTCTCCAGCTATTAAGTTAATACTATGCACAGCATTTTGAGTAAGATGAAAATTGTAGATGAAATGACCATTTTGTTACATTTTTAACAGCACATTTATATAGTCAAAGCCCTTTAAAATAAGTTTTTTTACTACCTACAATTAACATAATATGCCTTCCATCTCCAGAATAAAATAAGTTTTTTTTCTTTTGTATGTAAATCACCAATTTGTATCATATAAATGCAATTACAGATGATTCCGGAAGATAATAAAACTGTTATCTTAAACATCAAACTCCTTTATTTTATGCTTTAGCTAATGCATATTCATGTAAGCAAAATCTTGATAAAGTATTTTTCTTCTATAGTCTACTATAAATTTAGTTAAATTATGTTATCCCTGATAATTTTATATATTTACGAAGAAGTGTTGTACTCTTACCTTTCTTACAGTTTCCTAGAAAAGAATAAATAAAAGATTATTATGAAGAAAATTGTATTTAAAAACAGCTTCAATTTTGGTGTAGTACACAAATGTACCTTCACAGTACATTATATTACACATTTACTGTTATCTTAGTTTAATATTTCAAACTACAATTTAAAATTTTACCGGTAAGTCAAATAAAAATATGTACCTACAGAACCAAATATATATATTAATACTTATCTGTAATTATGCCTCAAATTCAATTCATGAGCTAAGAATGTGTTCATAATAAATGCTTTTGCAAATGATTCCAAAGGAGTGAAAAGATTCTCTAGCTCACTGAAGTCTTCTGCTTCACAGTAGCTGATCCTAAAACTTAAATTTCTATTGGATTATTTACTCTACGTTTCTTGAGAGTATTTTATAAAGGTAGCCTTATTCAGTAGTCCCACCCATTTTGGAAAATAGGGTGGGTACTTTCTAAGGCAGCCAGAAAGGTTTTGACTATCATAATTCTTCACAATTTTCTTGGGAATCCAGGTTGTTCAATATTAATGTAACTTCTTCCCTTCCAAGAGAAGACACCACTGTAGCCAAGGAAATCAAAGTATTTATAAAAATTCCAAAAACAATTTTACTCACCTCTTGTAAAGCTGTAGAAAAAAAAGTAGAAATAATTATTAGTATTGCTTCATGGATCAATAGCAATAATTAACAAATAGAGACACATGTTAATAAAATTGAGTTACCTAATTAAAGGAACAATTATATTTTTTATTAAGACTATTTTGATGACTTGGAAATTATGCAGGTCAAATGTATGGCAGGGATCAGCAGGGTGATGTGTTTGCAATATTAATATGTAAATATATTTTGAATTAAATTAATTATTTACTATTTTATAAATGCTGTGAAATATTAATGTGTCTGAAGGAAATTTTGAATGCTTAGCAATTAAGCTGGTAATGTGCACGGATGAATCACTGAGTGTAAGACAAGATTAGTAGATTGATGAAGAAATAATTTATGGTTTAATTCGTTTTTAATATCTAAATATCTAAAAAAGGTAAAATTTAGGAAAGTATGTTACCTTAAAATTCTATATTGAATTTGTTTTTTATGAAACATTGAAGTGGACTTAATTTTTTATAAAACATTGAAGTTACCTAGTACTTCACTGACTTCGTACCATTCTTAATATCCTTTTTCAAAAGGTCTAAATTGCACATTATTAACTATGAAAATGAATTAATTCGGACATCTGAATTTTACTTTAAATTAATTCACTTAAATTAGGCAAGGTCATTTTACCAATATGTATCATTTTTGTCGCTAAGAAAGGGCTTTGTATAAATGGAAAAACTGTGGATTAAAGATCTTGAAAAATAAATAGAAAAAATAAACGAAAGTAATATCCTCCCTTTTGCCATAATTGCTATGAGTCCTTAAAGAGTGAATTCCTCTCCTACAGTATAAAAATTATAGGTTAATACAGGATACAAGTTTGGCCAAGCTTGCAATAGGATGAATCACCCCTAAAAATTGCTTTCATTAGGTGGCCAAAAAGTGCGTTATTTGAAGTGAGAACATCTGTTTCAATAGTTACAATTCAGGAGGGTGGACCACATCCAGCACTGACATTTAAGGGCAATTTATGAGCATTACTGTTAAATTACAAGAATGATACGTTCACTTCATTGTGTCCATCGGTAGGAAGAATAATTATGCCTGACTTGATTAACGGAAGTCCTTATGATTTTGGAAATTTGCCTTTTGATTACACAGACGTGGACCATTTTGAAGAATGCATGTTTGATAACATTTATTCGAGACTGTGGTTGACTGTTGATCAGAAGGTAAGTTGCCTTTGTACCTTCAAATTTCCCTAAGTCTGCTTTCATTTTAATCTCTATGAGTCAACACTCTTTCCTCCCACTCTTAGCTCTCATATGAACTTGGTAATGTGAATCTGTTCACTGGTTCACTGCAATTACTCCCTAGTATCCAGTGTGTACACTAAAAGTGAATGAAGGGGGAACCACCCCCCTCACACACAAATGCATTAGTAATTATGCGGTGGTAGACCCCGTGCTATGTGGGAGGAGCAACTTTTTGGAGTACTGGGTGTGGTCAGACTCTACCATCCCCCATCTAGTCAATATCTCTGTCTAGTACTTTGGCAGCCATTTTCAAGACGAAAACGGAGTGATCTTCTTCATTCTATCATGACATGAAAGTCTGGCCATAAAACCTAGAGCTGGAAAGTGGCCTTGGAGTCCCTTTAATCTCTGTCTCACATTTTAGAAAAGGCAGTTTGACTTGCCCATGGCCACGCGACAAATTAGTGTCAGAGTTATGAGAAGAACCCCGGTCTCTTGAGTCTCGTGTCAATGTTGATATTTCTCAACTTGCTGCGTTCATAACGTTTGATTATCAGTGTGAATATGTCAAAGGGATAATTCTCAGGCTTAACAAAAGTTAGAGAGAATGTTAGTTTAAAAATGTTACTATTTCCATGACCAGAAAGTGAATTGAGACACTAATATTACTTTTCAGAATGTAACTATTCCAAGTAGCATCTATTCTCCTTTCCAGGGTTCACTGACTAGCCACTGGGGAAAGGCTCCAACCAGAAACGTTGATCATTCATCTGTATAAACCCGTAGAAGCTTTAATTGGGATTCCATTTGCTTCAGGCCTGGTCCCCTGTACTTTCATTTTCCTTCCTCCAGAGGGCGCCTAATAACCATCATCATCATCATCTTCCTCCTCCTCCTCCTCCTCCTCCTCCTCCTCCTCCTCCTCCTCCAGACAAGCCCTTATAATGCCCAGAAGATAAAAGCTCCTAGGAGGTGAGTTTTACGTTACTTATTTGAAGGACTTTCTAATGCAGGCCTCAAGTTTTACAAGGTGGACATCAGTGCGTTTATGGGGCCTGTCGGGTGCAGGCCCTTGAGTTCCTCCACCACACTAGTTGTTAATAGCTCATCCTTAGGGAAAAGACCTTCTGCTCCCTTTGGGGGTTACTAAGCTGAGGATCCAGATGGGTTAAGTGTCTCACTCTGAACTTAGAGGAAAAGTTCCCTAACTCTTTGCGAGCCTTTTATGTTTCATTTTTAAAAGTAATTTCCATGTTTCTTATCGATTCCGGCGTTTTCCCTCATGCCGGAGAGCCTGCCCTCCAAGTGTACCTGGAATTCAGGTTATAGGTTTTCCTTTCCAGAGCAGGGTGCCCTTCCATCTAACCTTTCTCCCCGATCTCCCACAAACAAGCTGAAGGCACTTACATTGGCATGTTGCTAGGCACGAGGTTACTGCAAGCAGCAACAAAGTCCGCGTATCCACAAAGCTGAGCATGTCTAGCACTTAGACATGCAGACTCCTTGTGTCGCAGAGCCCCTGGGTCACCGGCGGAGGTATCACCTGGCGGGCGCGGGCATGCAGTCGTGGCCAGTACCTCCAACTTAGCCGAAACCTCCTGCTGCCGTGGTGCTAAAATAATAAAGCTCGGATCTGCCCTATTTATACGGCAAAAGTTTCCCTGGCCCGAGGATGCCTCCAAAAGGGCCTCCACCAATGGGAGGGCTGGGGCTGGGGGCCCGGGCAGCCACAGCTGGGAGGAGACTGCGGGGGCGCAGAGGAGGGAGCAATCGGGGGAGGGACGTGGCCACGGGGCTGGCTTCTTAAATTGGTTCCATTCTTTTTGAGGAAGTGGACACTTTTGAGGCTTTCAAGGGGAAACTCTGACTCGCTGTCTGCATACCTCCGCCCTCCCCATACTCCCGCCCTCCCTCCCCCTCCAGTTTCCAAGTTTGGAAACGCTATGGGACACGTCGGAGAGCTCTGCAGCCCCGAGGTGGGCAGAGTTTGCAGATCTCCGGGCAGCCAAGCAGCTAGAGAGGGATCGGGAGCCCAGCGATCAAAGCAGGAGCTGTCCAGTCCTGCCTCACCTGTGCCTTGTAGGCCACCTGTAGGGTGGAGGGCTCCGGCGGGCTCGGAGGGGGGAGGGAAGAAGGGAGGGAAGACTTGACTGCGTGGCGCAGCCGGAGCAGGCCTCCCCGCCCCTCCACCCCTCCACCCCTCCACCCCGCCCCCAGCCCCGTCCAGCTTTTCTCCAGTTTTGGGGCTCTGTGAGCCCACTGTTTCAGCAGTGATGCACTCTCTTTCTCTTACGACTTCGGGAAAGAGAGGTCTTTCCCGAAGGCAGGGCTGAGCTGCAGTCGGAGGACGCCTTTTGTTGGCACGTGGGCTGGGCAGCAGGCTCCAGGCTGCTCGGCACCTGGCTACAGGGAGGATAGGTTTTGCAAACTCTAGACTAGACCAAGTCGCCTGGGAAGGTCCTTCGACCTCCTAGCTTGCCTTTGCTGAGGTTAATTCTAGGGTTTTTTTGGGGGGTTATCCGACATTCCGAAATGACTGCAACCGACCTGGAGACCGAGAACCTCTTTCTCAGTCTATCCTTTCTGAGGCTGCGGTGGGGGATCTTTCATGATTTCCAGTCTGCTCTCCTCTTCTCCACGGGCTCCTTGTCTGGATTTACCAGCTCTATCCTGAGCCTGGACCCCTCTACCTTCCTGTGAGCCCCGGATCTCCCTTGACCTTGCTGCCTATTCTCTGTCCCATCTCTTACAGCCACACCCAAGCACCTATCCGATTTCACCCTAACTCCTCTCCTCACCAAGGAGAAAACGCCTAGCACATCCAGAGGGCCTTCTAATTCGAGCTTGGGGTCTTCGTAGTCCTCGCTGGTAACACCCCAAGCAGTGCCCCCACCAAAGTGGATGTTAACTCTCTCCCCAACACCCAACATCCCTCCCTGCTGATGTGGCAGGGTTTGAAGCAGGCAGTCGTCAGCATTTGGTGGGAGGCCCTGGACCTAGAAAGAAACAATGAAAGTGGAGAAAACTAAACGGGAATCTTTCTTTCTTAAAGTGAGAAACAGGTTTCAATTGTAGCTGTTTTTACATATGTCTTGGAGGAAAATAGCTGATTAGGCGTTTGTTTTAAAGGAGGAATTTTTTAATGCTCACAGTTAGATCTCTGTTTAATAATTTTGTGACTCCAAATAAGGAGCAGCTTTTCCTGGGGATGGGGACTGTTACTGCCTCGTCCAACCTTCCACTCCCTACTAGGGAGAGGAGGAGCTGGTACCTTGACCCTGAGGTGGGAGGCCAAAGGTCCTGTGTCTTTTTCTAAAGCCTCGTGGGATGCATTCCAGGCCCTAGGTTTGAAAGGCCTTATCTGCATGTGTGTGCGTGTGTGTGTCCATGTGTGTCCCCTCTCCTCTGCTTGGCCCCCAGTGAGGTAGCAAGAGCCTAGCGAGAGTGCTGCCCTATCCCAGAAGTCATCGCAAAGGGGGCATCTTTAGGTCAGTTCTGTCTCTAAGAAACAGAAATGAGTGGGCTGTAGTTCCTTGAGAAACTTTTTCCCTTTCTTCCCCCCATCTCCCTCCCCCTTTTTTGCTTTGCCTTAAGGAAGAATTTCTGCAGAAGTTAACTCTATCAGTAACTTCTGTAAATAAAAGGGACTGAATATTCTAAAGCAGGTTACTCTTTCTAAAGGTAAAAAAAAAGTTAATGAAAGTAAAACTGGATAACAAAAAACTGTAATAAACTCTTCTCAGATATAACCTTGGGTGATTTTTGAAGTAACTAGGAGTGAAAGAACTTGAAAGGGTGTCTGGTCAGTCCTAGAAGGGGGTTTACAAAGGAAGAATCCACATTCAGTATTTTTTTTTCTAACTAGGCAACAATGTTTGAAGTTTTCTAGGTTCTAGCAACAACAACAAAAGACCTGAAGTTTAATTGTGTATTCCAAGAACATTTTTACCCTTTCCCTGAAATATCGCCATTACAGAACTAAAAAAAGCTTTTAGTGGAAATCATTTTTATCAGGAAAGAAAAACTTTAATACTACATCATAACACCGTTTATTCCCCTGCATTTCAGAACAATGAGCAATAATTTCTAAGAATCGTTGTTACCACTCTGCTGAATTGCCTTTGTAGGGCATACGTGTACCTTTGTCCTGTGTTGCTGAGAGTTAGAGACTAATTCTGAGCAAAATGACTCAGGGTCATAATGCAACAGATTTATGAAAGAAACCCTCCAAATACCCATCAGTGAGGTTATCTGATAAAGCTTCTGGGGTCAAGTTGGCTCAATCACTGGAATTGCAATAGATACCCAAGATTTTAAACATTTCATTGTAGGTTTTGTTGTGGCCAAAATAGTTTAAAATGTAGAATGTTTTTAGATGTGTATTATAATTTCTCTTTTAGCTAACAAAGAAAAATCCTCGGCAAGTTTTTGAGAACAAGCATACATCTATAAACTTAGAGAAAAAACATCTCTGCTAAAGGCAGCAGAGTGAACTGATAACTTGAAAAGCATTCTTGGAAACTGATGCAAATACCAAATGCTGCTGGGCTCCCTCCCTGCTGATGTGGCAGGGTTTGAAGCAGGCAGTCGTCAGCGTTTAGTGGGAGGCCCTGGACCTAGAAAGAAACAATGAAAGTGGAGAAAACTAAACAGGAATCTTTCTTTCTTAAAGTGAGAAACAGGTTTCAATTACAGCTGTTTTTACATATATCTTGGGGGAAAACAGTTGATTAGGTGTTTGATTTAAAGGAGGCATTCTTTAATACTCACAGTCAGATCTCTGTTAAATATTTTTGTGACTCCAAATAAGGAGCAGCTTTTCCTGGGCTTGGGGGAGGGACTGGTAGAGCTGCAAGGGCTGACCCAGAACCTGAACTGAGCGCCCTGGTGAGGGCCCTGATGGTTCCCACGTGGGGAGGGGGAGAGGAAGGAGGGAGGGAGAAGAAAATGAATAGAAGAAAAAACAAATAAGGAGTGGGGTGGGGTCAAGACAGAGTAGAGGGATGGTAGAAGGGAGGCAGAAGAGACTAAAGATTCCTACAACTTTGCTGCTAGACGGTTAATACCTGGGTCCCTATTTCCAAATGATTTTCTATGAAAGAAAAGGTAATTTCTTTAGCTTCCTACAGCCCACTGATTACAAACTGGGCCATATGTTTACATACAGCAAGAAAATGGTTGAGAGTCTGGCTGATACGGAAATGCAGAACAGCCTGACAAGGCCCTAATGTCTTAACCTTATATTTCTTTCTTTGATCAAATTAAACATCGAACTGACACCTTCTTTCAAACATTCATTGAGGATCCGCTCTGTGAAAATCTAGTTCATCTCAAAATCTAGAATGAGAAAATCTTATGTCATTCTAGTTCCAGTTCTAGTTGACTTGGCTGCCAAGCAATTGCTAAGAAGGTATTTGCTGATAATGGGGTAGCTGAAAAGAGTTAAGGGCTTATATATGTATAATATATATAAAATAAATACATCTGTGTGTGTATATATATATGTGTGTGTGTATATATGTGTGTGTGTGTGTGTGTATATATGTACATATATACACACACACACACACACATATATACACACATGTATTTATTTTTGAGAGGATCTCACTTTATCACCCAGGCTTGAATGCAGTGATGTAATCTGGGTTCACTGCAGCCTTGACCTCCTGGGTTGATGTGATCCTCCTGCCCCAGCCTCCTGAGTGGCTGGGACTATAAGTGCATGCCACCATGCCAGGCTAATTTTTTGGTATTCTTTTAGAGATGGGGTTTTGTCATGTTGCCCAGGGTGGTCTCAAACTCCTGAGATCAAGCAGTCCACCTGCCTCTGCCTTCTAAAATGCTACGATTACAGTTGTGAGCCACTGTGCCCAGCAAGGGGTAATTTCTTTCTGTGACATTTGTTTGAAAAGTATAGCCACTCCTGCTCTCTCATATCAATTAGGATATTCAGTTTCCATTGATTATTTAAATGAGACAAGACATATGGTTTTCTTTTCTTTTCTTTTTTCTTTTTTTGAGATGGAGTTTTTGCTTTGTTGCCCAGGCTGGAGTGCAATGGTTCGACCTCAGCTCACTGCAACCTCTGCCTCCTGGGTTCAAGCGATTCTCCCGCCTCAGTCTCCCGAGTAGCTAGTGTTACAGGCATCAGCCACATGCCTGGCCAATTTTTGTATTTTTCAGTAGAGATGAGATTTCATCATGTTTGTCAGGCTAGTTTAAAACTCTTGACCTCAGGTGATCAACCCGCCTCGGCCTCCCAAAGCGCTGGGATTATAGGCATGAGCCACTGAGCTCGGCTGGTAAGAAGTATGCTTATTCAAGTATAGTCTGTTGGAGGATAGAGAAGAGTGTGATGAATACTGTAATGGAGGATTAGAGTGCTTACATGTTTATGGGAGGATTTAAGATGGATACCTCATCTAGGTTCAGGTAAGTGGAGTCAAGAAGGGCTTCTTGGAGAATGCAACATCTTTGTTCAACCCTTAAATACAAACAGAATTTTAAAAAGAGGTGGGAGAGTGGTGTGGGAACAGAGGCACTGGAAAATTTGGCAATCTGAGGAATGGAGCATTTCAGTATGATGGGATTATGGTGGAAAAGAGGGAGGATAGAGGAAGAAGCTAGTGATGTGATTGGTGCGTTTGGCAGGGACCAGATTTAAAAAGAACTTTTAATCTGGCATTTGTATTTTCTTAAGTGTGCTATGGGAGTGTTTAGATTATTTTAAACAGAGAAGGCAGGAAACTAGAGAATGTTTTGAATAAGATGACTGGGGCTGCAGTGTGGAGAAACGATGGGAAGGTAGAGCACAGTAGAGACAGGGAAAACGATGGTGGCCTGAATTCGGATAGAAGTGGTGGAGCTCAAGAGAAGTTGGTGAGCTTCAGAAATGTTCCAGAAGTAGAAGAGAAGTGCTCTGATGTTTGGTAATGGGGAGAGAGAGAATGGAAGGACTCAAGGTAACTGGTTTTGGTAATGGTTGGCTGGAGGTGCTGCTGTCCAGTGACTTGGGGAACATTTGAGAAGGAAATGGCTTGGGGTGGCGAGGGAAAGATAAAGAGGCCAATTCAGGTTCAGTTTTGGCTGATTATGGGCCATCTAAGAGGAGTAGTCTCATAGGTAATTAGATTCTTAGGCCTCAAGTTCACAATCTATTTGGTTGACTTGTGGATAAAGGAGTCAACAGATGACTGATCTCATGGGAGTGATGAAATCCCCCAGACTATATCTGCAAAAATAATCAAATGTCAAAACTCTGAAGAGCTCCACCACCAGCATTAAAGAAAGAACAGAAGAGGAAAAATCATCAAGGCAATTGAGAAGGAGCAGCCACTTTGGATGGAGGAAAAGCCATAAAGCCTCTATTACAGAAGGAAGGAAAACAGGCTTTGCAGGGAGGGAAAAATTTTTTTTAGGATGTTGGAAAGTTGCATGTTTTTTTGAGAGGTCAAGAAAAGGCTAGAAAGATTACATCAATTAGCACCTTGAAGGTCACCAGTGACCTTGGTGACAGTGGTTTTAGTGGAACAAAATCTAGGTGAGCAAAAGTGGAAGAGGGAAAGGTGAGGTAATAAACACATGTGTTGTGGAATTTTAGCTAGAATAGGAGTCCGGAAGGAGCTGGATAGAGTTTAAGGATGATGTTAGGATTACTATGCAAGAGGATTATGCATGTTTAGAATAAGACTATCTGAAGCAGCTGTCTAATTTTAAAACTTACCCCCATTTTAAAGCCTTCCATTACAATATTCTTTAGGTTTTCTATGTTATGTCTCTCTTCCTTTGCTTTTTAGTATTGAAGCAAGGAACATTTAAGTGAGTGTGGATTTTTTTTTTCCCAACTTGGTAGTGAATCGTCAATTTTTCTCATGAGGTCCCTTTAAAATGTGTAGACAGAGTTGATTTATCTCATATTTCATGAATTCCACTTTAATCTTCAGTGCCCCATTTTTCAAGTTTAAAAATATGAAATAGGCAACCACTTCTTTACTTACATGTGATTCTGAGTATTCTTGTATACAGATTGTATGGAGATAGTTGTTTTGTGGTATCTTGTTATTGACTATTCCAATCCCCATAATTCAGAAGGTTGTATTTGGGCACATTAATTTCAACTTTCAATTAAGTCCACCTTTTTCTTTCTGGAGATGCTGATTAAATTTCTGCAGCCAGTTCCAAATTCATTCTTAAATTGAGAAACACCAAAATGCTGATGCATTCCAAAAGTCCACTCTGGTTTATTAGAACCTTGGTTGGCTTGGCTTCCAGACTCATATTTTTCAATTATTTTCAAGTAGCTGGAAGAAATAAGGAAACATTTACTTCCAGTTGCAAGAAAGTGTCTGAGTGTTGATAACTGATTAATTCATCCATGAACTTTTTGGTTCATATATTACATATAGAAAAAGAGTTATAAAGACTAATTCTATGTGATACTATATGTGCAATTAATACAGTTTATATTTTATTTTTTAAAACTGGCAAACTAAGTTATTTATATTACTGATAAACTTTTTTTTTTTTTTTTTAAGTCTGAGATGGAGTTCTGCTCTGTTGACCAGGCTGGAGTGCAATGGCATGATCTCAGCTCACTGCAACCTCTCTCCCCAGGGTTCAAGCAATTCTCATGTCTCAGCCTACTAAGTAGCTGGGATTGCAGGCACCTGCCACCATGCCCAGCTAATTTTTTTCTTTTTTTCTATTTTTAGTAGAGACAGCGTTTTGCCATGTTGGCCAGGCCGGTTTCAAACTCTTGACCTCAAGTGATCCACCTACCTGGGCCTCCCAAAGTGCTAGGATTACAGGCATGAGCCACCACACCCGGCCCCAATAAACTCTTTAAAATTTGATTTTGACCATTGGAATTCTTTATGTGAATAATCTTTCAGTTAGTTACTGTGATGTCATAACTACCTGTTAAATAGTGTGCTAAGTGCAGTGGTGGAAATTTTAAATAAATTATCTCAAAGTGGCAACAATCATTATCTAAGTCTTAGAGGGGGTTATTTCTTTTTTCAATTTTACAAGTAAGACAGAAAGCTGAAGTGACTTGGGTACGGCTTCCTAGATATCCAAAAATGGATCAAGTCCTTTTGTTGTACATTTTCAATATGCCTTGTACTTCTAATACCTAATATCTACCAGAAGACTGGTTGGTTAATTAATCAAAAGTGATCATTGTTCCTTGACTAGCTTGACTTGAATGTGAAGTCTTTTATAGCGGAGACAATGCCAATTTCATTTACCCTTCTAGCACTAGATCCTGGCATAGAGCCTGCTGACTTGTAGATGCTCATCAAATAAACAACTGATTTGGCATGACATAGCTGGAAAATGGGGAGCTTAAATATAAATGCTGGTCATTCACTTGACTGATGATTTACTATTCAACCCACACATTAAAATTTTCTTTTATTGATATAGTGGCAATCAACACATGAAATTTGCTTAACACATAAATGTATTTTAGGCAGTTCACCCAATAGTCACAACGAATTGTGACCTAATAGCTCATAAACATTTTAAGTCAAATTTATGAAAAACAAAATACCATGAGAATAGGAAAAAGCTAATTTTGTTCATTATAACGTCATGAAATAACTGAGAGCTGGAAGACAATTTAACATCCAAATCATAATCATAAATGTGTGGAAGCAAGATTTGTTTTTCTACCATATTCCTATTGCCTGACAAGTGTCTAGTATACAACAGGTATTCAATAAACGCTAGTTGCATGAATTAATTCCTTTTACAAATGAGAAAACATGCCTAGAGAGGTTATTTGACTTATGGTAGACCTGTAACTAGGGGGCTGATCTCTTGACTGGAAGCCTCTTGCTCCTTCCTTTAAATTAAAATAACATCTAGCATTTGTCTGTAATATTTTTCAGTATTTAACACAATAATCTGAAGAGTTTTACAAGGAGAAAATTATTTTTCTAGAAAATTGAAGCTCAGAGTTAAAGACTTTCTCCACATCACTGGTTCTCAAAGGTGGTCCCTGGCCGGTAACATTAGCATTACCTCAGAACTGAGAACATCACTTTAGAAACACAGATTCTCATGCCTTGTCTCAGACCCACTGAATCAGAAACTCTGGGTGTGGTTTCTTAGCAATCTGTGGTTTAACAAGCCCTCTAGACAATTCTAATCATGGTGCAATTAGGGAACTACCAGTGTTGGGAATGTGACTGTTATGGTTAAACTTGGATTTAGATAAATTACTCTGAAAGCCTCATGGAGAGTAGATTAGAGTAAGGCAAGATGGAAACCTGGAAGTCCATTTACGAAGATAGCTTCTTTTCTCTCTTCTCCTTCACTCCAAAGTGAAGTGAAGGAGAAGAGAAAACACATTTGTTTGCTCTTTCTTTAATATGTCTGTTGACTTGCTACTTTTATTCTATTTTATTTCTAGTTGACAATAATAATTGTATATATTTATGGGGTACAATGTGATGCTTCGATACATGTATACAATTGGAATACTCAAATCAGGCTAATTAACATATTTATCATTTCAAATATTATTTCTTTGTGGTGAGAACATTAAAAATATGCTCTTTTTTTTTTTAAGCTACTTTGAAGTATACAATACATTGTCATTAACTGCAGTCACCATGCTGTGCAGTAGATCAACAGGATTCATTCCTTCTGTCTAACAGGAACTTCGTATCCTTTGCCAACGTCTCCCCTTGCCTGTCTATGCTCCTTCTTTTCTTGATTCTCCTTGGTACAAGGGGAGGGGAGCGAACATTGTGAACGGCTATTAATTATTCTTTACGTACAGTATTTGTAGAATGAAAGGAAGACCATTTTAATCCTTTTTTTTTGCTGATCCCAACTCTATTTAAAGTTATTGAGTTAACATGTTTACAGTGAAAAAACGTGTACTGAAGGGTATTACATGAACTCTTCAAGAAAGTTGAATGTGATTTGAATAATGGTTAAAACCTGGTGCTAATGAAGTCAGGGCTGTAGCCTCAGTTCCTCTATGGATTAATTAACTTCCCCTGTTACAGTATCTTGGAATTCACCACTTAGTGAACTTGGGGTGCCATTCTCTTGGTAATTAAGCAGATCAGGTGAGGCAAAAAAGATGCATGGTTTACTGCAAATTTATTATTCCTTCCAGAAAATGCCTTCAGAAGCCCAGGTGATGTTTTGAAACATTTTATTTACACAAAGACATCAGAGACATATGCTTCTATTCCCTATAGTTACTGTGTCGTGTTTGGATACTTGAAAGAAAATGACACTTTGGAGCCTTAAAAAGTGGACTTTCCTTCTGAAGTACCCAGGAGAGTAGGTAAGAGAATAGATCTTCCTATTCAGAACTTCAGAATGTGTAAGATGTTGGACTAAAACAGTCACAGAAGTCATTGTTTGTGTCCATGAGTCCCTACTGGGTTTTCTGACAGGGACCTCATTTTACAATTGTGGCCATTTGTGCACACTGGCAGATATACCCCTGCCCAGACATGGAACAGGACCTGTTGTATAGCATAAATTTAAGAAGCTCAGTTCTAGCATTTTCCAAGCATTGTTTATTGTATTTCACTCTGGGGCTCTGTTCATTTGTCTGGGCTTCATACTGAAACACAACTAAATTACATATCCATTCTATGTCATCTGTCTTGTTTTCTTGTACTTGAGTTTCTCTTTCGATAATGTGCCTGGTTCTTCCATGATTGGTAAAAATCAATCACTCTGTTCACTCCTTCCCTCCTTCCCTTCCTCCTTCCCTCCCTCCCTCCCTCCCTCCTTCCTTCCTTCGCAAGGAACTACTTCCTTCAACAAAACTACTACTGCCCATGTAAGACACAATGTTAGAAATTCAGCCTGATGAGAGAATTGCTTGAGCCTGAGTTCGAGAGCAGCCTGGGCAACATAGAAAGACCTTGTCTCTACAAAAAACTAAAAACAAAAAGATTAGCCAGGCATAGTGGTGTGTGCCTGTGGTATCAGCTACTCAGGAGGCTGAGGTGGGAAGATCAGTTGAGCCAGGAGGTCAGGCTGCAGTGAGCTGAGATTGTGCCACTGCACTCCAGCCTGGGTGACAGAGCAAGATCTTGTCTCGAGAAAAGAAAAAAAGGAGAGAGAAAATAAAGAAAACAAAAAAAGGAGAGAGGAAAAAGAGAAACAAAATTGACAAACAATCTGCTAGAGTAGAGGAACTAAGAAAAAAAAACACAGAAACAACTCAAATTAAAAATGTTTCAGGAAGTATGGAATTAAAGTGTAGAGCTGTTTTGGTGGTCAAACTTAAGTTCTTATCAGAAAAGAAGACAGTAAAAAAGAAAGAGAGAGAAAATAAAAAAAAAAAAAAAAAAAACTGGGCCTGAGCCATGATCTTGGCAACTAGCCATTTATTACCCCTTCCTTATACACTGGAGGTTTGAAATCTGCTTCCAAACTTCAGTGCCGTGTCTGTGTATTCATGTCTGTTACTGTTGCAGACCTAACTGCCTGGATCTCCAATAGTGCCTCCCCAGGACGCGACAGTCCTACACATGTTGCAACACCTGCATTCCTTCCTGGAGGACCTCTCTGATGGCTGTTCTGGCTTATTGTCTCCAAGCTTTCTCTGCTTCTGACTTTCATCTATTGTCTGCAGCTGAGTGAATATCTGCTCTGCCTGATCCCAATCTCCACTTTGCTCTCAGAATCTCCATCTGAGAGAAGAGGATAGGTTTTGCCAGTTCCTCCTGCCACATCTTGTGTTGAATTATATGTTCAACAAGTAATGATTAATTTCTTATTATTGACCACGTATGGATGTGGGAATAGAAAGAGGAATAAGATAGAAATTCCAGTCTCAGGAGACTGTTACAAATAGAGTAGATTCTCCCTAATTGTGAGGACAAGGATATTTTGCAGTTGAGGTACTTAAGATTTTAGGGGGACAATACAGTTATAGAGGTATTAAATGCAAACTTGATGAATCTTCTTTGTATTATCTCTAAAACAGAACCATCAGTTAACATTTTTCACACCTTAAATTAATAATAATGGTTATGTTACAGTTGCTTTCCATTTACCATCTCTTGCTCTATTGAAATTTCTCAGGGTCTTCCTCTTCTGCCATTTCAGTAAAATGCCCATAAATTTGCTTTGCTTTGCTAAAATAATATACATATAAAAGATCTTTCTCCCTGAATCTGGTTCTCCATCCAAATGTGCAATGCCTTTCTGATTTCATGATTTCGAATTGTTGAGTTCTGCATCCTCAACCCCAGAGATAACTCCCAAAAGTATGTGCCATCAGGCCCCTCTTACACAAATGTCACTTCCCTCCTTCCTTGCAACTGCAGGAGTTCCACTTTAAGGTCCTGGTTGATGTCTCCTCAGATTCCCTAATTTCCTAAAGCCTCAAGGCAAAAACCTCTGTTCCTGTCATGCCATCTGCTTTCCTTTATTTTTTTTATTCTCATCACCCAATTTCCTCTTTTTCTAATTATCCCCAAAAGAAGTGGCTCATAATTCTTTTATACTGGAACTAAAATTGTTGTGGTTTGGAAAAAATATACAAAGCGAAACTGTGTATACTGAAATACCTTGTTTATTAAAATTTGATGTAGAGGCAATTCGTTCATGGGTAGAGGTTACTGTAACTTACCTGAAAAAACTATGCATTAGCTCTTTAAAACAAAGATATTTTTTCTTAATGCAGTGAACAATGTATTAACAAGGTCTAAGGGAGTTAAAAAGTAACTGGTTCTACTTGGGGAAGTTGAGGAAGCTTCCAGGAGAAGGGAATACTGGAACTGAATCCTGGAGAAAGTCACTGAAACAGAACGGAAAGGAAAACCCTTTCTAGGAAAGAGGATACAATATTTGTAATGAGAGGTGATATTTATTATAATTTGTACTTACACAGTTAATGTTACCATAATGTCCCTCTAGAACAGTGATTCTAAATCCAAGGTGATTTTGTCCCCCAGGGGATGTTTGGCAGTGTCTGGAGATATCTTTGACTGTCATAACTAGGGGCAGGGGTGTATGCAATAGCATTTAGTGGAAGGAGGCCAGGGCCAGGGGTGCTGCTAAACATCCTATCATACATGGGACAGAGCTGTAACAAAGACTTACTCACCTCAAATGTCAGTATTGTCACTGCTCTATAAGGTAAGCCCCACAAGGGCTAGAATCACTACTGTGTCTTAAGACCTATCATGGTTACAGTCAGAGTTGGTACTCATTTAACTTTTGCTAAGTGAAGAAAGGCATGAAAGAGAAGGCATGTTTGGGAAAGAGCAATATGTATGTTAGTAGCTGGGGTATAATTAAAGAGCAGTGGGAAAATAAGGCTACTGATGTGATAGAGAAAAATAATGGAGGACACCTTGTGCCATATTGAGGAATCTTCCTTTACTATATTGTCCATGAAGAACCACTGGAGGCCTCTATGTGGGAGAATGACACCAACTGATTTATGTGTTAGTAAGATAACCAAGCAGCAGTGCAGAGTTCAGAGACTTGATAGGCACTTAGAAGGATATTGTAAGAGTGAGGGCCAAGGGATGGTGAGGCCCTAACCTAAAGCTGAAGCAGTAAAGATAGAGAGAAGAAGAGAGATGTTTAGGACCTGGAATTCATAGGACTTGGTGATCAATTAAATATGGAAAGCAGAGTGAGTGTTCTAGCTTAGACTAGTAAGTGGGTGTTGGTATCGTTACTTGGAATGAGGAAGACAGGAGAAGAAACAGGATTTATGTATATGCATGTATATGTACTTGGCTTTGAATATTATTAAAACCTTAGTTTGTATCATTATCAACAGGACTTTTATGTCACCATTACCCAGGTACAGAAGATATCAAGATATATAATTCCAGTTTTAAGGAGCTGACACGTTCATAGCAGCACTGCTTACAGTAGACAAAAAGGTGAATATGGCCCAAATTCCATCAACAGAAGAATGAATAAACAAAGTGTGGCATATCCATACAATGGGACTTTATTCAGCCATAGAAAGGAATAAGGTGGATACATATGCTACAGCATGGATGAACCTTGAAAATTTTAAGTGAAGGAAGCCAGACACAAAAGGTAAGACACTATATAATTCATTTTACATGAAGTATCCAGAATAACTAAGCATACACAGAGACAGAAAACATGTTAGTGGTGGGGAGGTGCTGGTGGGAGGGGATAATTGGGAATAATTGCTTAATTGGGGCAAGGTCTCCTTTGAGGCTGTTGACAATGTTCTGGAACTAGTTAATGGTTACGGTTGCACAGCACTGTCAATGTACTAAATGCCACTGAATTTTACACATTAAGATGGTTGAATACACTTTTTTTTTTTTGAGACGGAGTTTCGCTCTTGTTACCCAGGCTGACGTGCAATGGCGTGATCTCGGCTCACTGCAACCTCCGCCTCCTGGGTTCAGGCAATTCTCCTGCCTCAGCCTCCTGAGTAGCTGGGATTACAGGTACGTGCCACCATGCCCAGCTAATTTTTTGTATTTTTAGTGGAGACGGGGTTTCACCATGTTGACCAGGACGGTCTCGATCTCTTGACCTCGTGATCCACCCACCTCGGCTTCCCAAAGTGCTGGGATTATAGGCGTGAGCCACCACGCCTGGCCCAGTTGAATACACTTTTAAGATGGCTTATGTTATGAACATTTCATGTGAAAAGCAGTTTTAAGGGAAGCACAGAGTCTCATGAGAAGGAAAGATGAGTAAAAATATGGGAAATCAATGTAAGCCATTTATAACGGTCTCAAATAATAAAAAATGTTCTTCAAACTCAAGAAACTGTCTGGATAAAGCCTCACCAGCAATGAAAGCCCATGGCAGGAGCAGGGAATGAGAAAAGATTTAGGAGACCATTTGCTCTGTTTTTACAGTCCTGATGGCCACACTTCATGTGAGAGATAGTGGAGTTATTCCAGAGACATAAAGTGGTTCCATCAATGTCTTGTGACCCGTCAATGGCAGAGGTCTGAAATAGAACAGTTCACCAATTCTTTGAACTTTAATCTTTTCCTTCTAGAGACTTTGTCTCCAAAATATTTGCAGAAAGTAAAGCCAGAAAATGGCAGTGGTAATTAGAAGAATTATAAATATAATAGAAAAAGAATTGTTTAAGAAAGCAGAGTGGAAAATCTTGATACAACTTAAAATTGTAGGCTCTTTAATATCTTGGATGAATTTCTCATACAAATTAAAATTGTAGGATCTTTAATGTTTTACATGAATTTCTCAAAGGAAAAATATTAAGGAATCTCTACTACTTGTTTTTAAAAATGAAGAATGGGCGAAAAATGTACTGTAGGGAATAATAAGAAACTTGCTGAGCAGTCTCACTATTAACCAAAGGTATTTTCCTAAGGTAAGATTACTACATATACACTCTTATTTTCTACATCTCTTTTAAAAAAGAAAATATTATTTCTTGTACGTTTATAATTTCTTTCAAGTAAGATAATGAAGAGCTTGTATCACTGAATAGTTAGGATATCTTCATTTCTCAATATTACCTAACCTACCTCTTTCTCATGTGAATCATTTCTTATTCATTCAGCAACCATGTACTGAATCATAGAAAGTGAGGATGGAAGGATGCTTCAGATGACAATTGCCTTCAAGTTGCTCATAATTTAGAGGGCATGCTTGAAAGATAAATAATGTGAAAAAGATTAGTGATAGAGGTCTTTCTGTGGGAAAACAGAAATAAGTCTTCCAGCTTTGCCTGATAATGTTAAGATGGATCCCCAAGAAGAGAAGATCAATCTTGATGGGTGAGGATTTGTTGGGTTGGCACTCCAGGAAGTAAAGAGGAATATGCAAAATCATGGCATCATGGTTCAATCAGGTGGTTCACTTACTAAGTATGTATTTTATATCCACTATGTCTCAGGCACTGTGATGGGATTTGGGAATCTAAGGCAAGAGGGTTCCTGCAGAAAAGATAGATATTAAACAAGTCTACAGAATAAACTGTAATGAAATATCTTACGGGAAATATGTAGGGTGCTATGGGAGTACATAGTAGGAGTCCTGATCTAGTTATGGGACATAGAGAAGGACTCTGAGGAAGTGACAAACTTAGAACTGCAATGGTGTCATAGCTCAGACTGCTGTATTTTAATAGGCTAGGTGGCTTAAACAACAGACTATTTATTTCTCCCATCCAAGTACTAACCAGGCCCGACCCTGCTTAGCTTCCGAGATCAGACGAGATCGGGCGCGTTCAGGGTGGTATGGCCGTAGACCAGACTATTTATTTCTCACAGTAATGGAGGCTAGGAAGTCCAACATCAGGGTGTCAGCAAATTTAGTTGCCAGTGAGGACTCGACTCTCTTCCTGGCTTGCAGACACACTGTGCCTTTACATGGCAGAGAAAAAGAGACAGAGAGAAAAAAAGAGAAAGAGAGAGAGGGCACACTTTCGTGTCTCCTCTTCTTACAAGGACACTAATCTCATTGTGGGGTCCCTATCCTCATGACCTCATGTAAAAATAATTACATTTCAAAGGCCCCAGTTCCAAATACCATCACATTGAGGGCTTCAACAAATGAATTTTTGAGGGACGCAAACATTCAGTGAATGATAAATGGGTACAAGTTGGTGGAGGGAAGGAAGATGAGTGAGATAGGATTTAATTCATGCAAATATGTTCCAAGTTAGCCGGAGGATAATTAGGGAGGGCCTTGAAAGGCATGTTAGAAATTTATTTTAATGAGAACCCTCTGAAAGTGTTAAATCCTAACCCAAATATGAACTCTAACCTCGCTGTAATTCTAACTCTGATTAGATGTGTGTTTAGAAACACAACTCCAGGTCTAGAGAATGGATTGGAGCAGGTAAGCAGAACTTAAGAGACTCTTCATGATGACAGATGAATTGTGGTAGGGTGTGAGGGTGATGACATTGAGGTTGAAGAGAATTAGGTGAATTTGGGATGTGAGAATCAGGAAAAGAAAGTAATTAAATATGACTACCAGGTTTCTGCCTTGTGGTAACATTTCTGAGAAAGAGAATCCTGGCAGAGCTTGAGGGCTTGAAAATACAGAATTCCCTCTTAGGCATGCTGTATTTGAAATACCTGCATGTAATTCTCTATGGCTTCAACATGGGCTGCCTGTGGGAAAGAATCAGAAAAGAAGTGAAGAAGTAGACACAAGTGCCCATATCATAGAGGCAGTGGGATATATTGGTAGGAATGAGGAGTAATTGAGGGGT
This sequence comes from Cebus imitator, assembly GCF_001604975.1. Taxonomy (NCBI): domain Eukaryota; kingdom Metazoa; phylum Chordata; class Mammalia; order Primates; family Cebidae; genus Cebus; species Cebus imitator. The sequence goes on along the minus strand of NW_016107352.1, from coordinate 1,324,597 downwards.
TCTCTACAGGGCACTTCTTGGTGTGATTTGTGGTTTAAAACAGTTATTCTGGCAGTGGGAAGGTTGGCTCATGGGGACTAATATTGGATACAGTCAGGTAAGGAGCAGTTGCATCACGAAACATGGTGGTAGTAGGTTAAACAGGGTAAGAATTATATTTCAGAGATAGCTTCATAACATTTGTTGATAGAATATCAGGGTTAAAAGAAGAATTGAGAAAATCTAAATTTTCCATTAAAGTGTTGAATGGATGATAGTTTCAATAACAAAGCAAGAAGGGGAAAGGCAGACTTCTGAATTTGAACTTAGATTTGAACATGAAATGCTTTGCAGAACACACTCCTGACTAGCAGGCAGCAGCTGCTGGCTTCTGTGACATTGCCATGGATAGCTTTATTAATGCCTACTCATTTCGATTTCTCTCTATAACTTCTTTCTTTCTCTTGAATCTTAAGGATAGACTTCTTCTTATCTCCCTACACTACCCCTTGGAGAAAACCTTTTATCAAGGAGATACTGAATATCATCACTGATGTAAGCACTACAACTAAAATAGGTTGACTACTGTTTTATGAACTCAATGATAGCATTATATACACAACTAGCTGGATTTTTTTGTTTTTTTGAGACTGAGTCTCTCTCTGTCACCCAGGCTGGAGTAGAGTGGTGTCATCTCAGCTCACTGCAACTGCCACCTCCCAGGTTCAAGTGATTAAACTTCCTCAGCCTCCCAAGTAGCTGGGATTACAGACGCCCACCACCATGCACAGCTAACTTTTCTATTTTTGCTAGAGATGGGGTTTCACCATGTTGGCCAGGCTCATCTCAAACTCCTGACCTCAGGTGATCTGCCTGCTTCAGCCATATTTTTACTTGGATGCTTTGCCGTTTTCTCAGTTCAACATATTAATATCTCAGCTTTCCAGAACTCTACCATTCTGTCCAGAATCCTTATTTTCACCAAGTCTCTTAGTGCCCTAATGTTCTTGTATTTGCATGCATCTGAAACCTCAAGATCATCTCTGATCCTTTCATAGTCTTCATTCTTCAAATTCAGGAAATCATGAAGTTCTTTTTTTTTTTTTTTCTTTTAAGATGCCTCTTATTTCAATCCTTCTTGTGTTGCTGCCCCTGATATTCTAGCTAATAGATAAATAAAAAAAACATTCATTAAGACCCTACCATGTGCCAGGTAATCAAAGAAGCTCAGAGTGCAGTGCTAATAAATGGACAAATGCATAAACCAACAGCTACTGTTTAATATGATATGGAATCCTCATAGAGTACAGTGTACAGTGGAAGCACCAATGAGAGAGTGATTAATTTAAACTATGAAAATCAAGGAAAAATATACAAGGTATGGCATTTAGAATCCACTATTCATAGTTAGTATGGCCAGAGTACAAATTGTGATTCAGAAAGTTACAGAAAATAAGGCTGTAAAGGGATCAAATAGATAATACTAATCAAGAAATGCATCACACCACACCCAGATTGTTGTCCCAAATTTTTAGCTGCTTTTGATGTCTCTAGTTTCCCTTCACCAGTTTAACAAGAATTTATTTTAAAGCATATTTACAATGAATTTTCAAAGCACTGTCATGTACGTCACCCATTTAACCATTACAACACTTCCTAGAGGTAGTATGCTCAAGCCAGTAACTTTCTCGACATTACATAGCCAAGTTTGAACTCTAGGTTTCTAAATTAAATCGCCAAATACTTGCCATTTATCTATGCATTTTGAGTATTTCTGCCAAAATGTCTATGCATTTTGTATATTTCTGCCAACTAGCAATGCTATGGTTACTTGCTGCTCAAAAACTTTCATTGGCTTCCAATTATTCTATATCAGCAAGAAGAACCTCTTTGCTTGGTGTTTTCAAGACTATCCGTAATGTGGAACCATCATATATATTTAATCTTATTTTTTACTGTTCCATAAACTGTGACTTTGTGTTTTGGTTATCTGCTGGTGTCTGACAAACTGCCTTAAAATAAATGGCTTTAAACAATAAGAATTTTATTATCTCTCCTGATTTATAGATCGGGAATTCAAGCAGGGCTTAGCTAGGCAATTGTTCTATTCTAATTTGGACTGACTGAGGTCTCTTAGGATCCCGGTAGCAGCTGGTCTGGTCTAAAGGGTCCAAGATGGGTTTGTTCACATGTCTGTTGCCCTAACAGAGATGACTAGAAGGCCAAGCTCAGCCGGAACTGTTTACTGAAATGCCTATATCCGGCACTTCTAGCATAGCAGAAGATTTCTTATTTGGCTCCCAGAGAGTGTTCTAAGACAGCAAAGAGGAAGCTGCAAGACTTCTTCTGTTTTAGCGTTGGAAGTTACGCAGTGTCACTTCCACTACATTCTGTAGAAAAAAGAGAGCCACAATGCCAACTGAAATCAGAGGATGGAATCACACAAGGACATTTTTACTTGGAAGCATGTTCATTAGGGAGAAACTTCTGGAGATTGCTTTATACCCAGTTGGCTTTTGTCAAACAAATTCTCACTGTACTTGCTCATGCCACACATATTCCTGCATCTGGAGCTTTAACTGTGTTGATCTTCCCAAAAGTTTCCTTCCTCCTTTTACTTTCCCAGACCCTACCTGTCCTTCCAGGCTTGTTCAGTTTCAACTTGAGCGTTTACAATCTTTCTTTGAATACTCTAGTTCTTAAAAAATCTTCCCCATTTTTGAAATACAATAGCATTTATAGTCTGACGGTAGGAATAGAAAGAAGAGTTGAAGATATTTGGGTAGAAGAATTAACAGGACAAAATGCCTGTTTGGATGTTGTAGGCTAGCAGTAGGAACCGGTCGGACATGATATTGTAGCTTTGAGTCTTGATAGCTGAGAGGATTGAGTACCACTCACAGAATCATGAAACAACACATGGGCAGTGGGTATGGGAGAAAATGTTAATTCCCTTTTGAAATATGTTACTTTGGAGGCATAGTGGAAGAGCCAAGTAAAGGAGTTGTGCAAAAAATAAGGAAAGAGAAATGGAGATTGGGAAAGAGGTGAGGATTAGAGAAGTAGATCTGGAAGCCTCCAGGCAAGGAGATGCTAGTTGAGTCTGTGGGATTGAATAAGCTTGCTGAGGAGAATATGTGGAGATGGAATACAAAATATCCAAAGACAGACTTGCAGCAGAAAGAATATGATGATTCAGAGAAAAAACAAAGAGAGATAAGAAGAGACCGGGGGAGTGCCAGGGAGAGCAGATCTTCATAAGCCTAAAAAGAAGGGAGCTTCTAGAAGGTGAAAATGGTCAAGTGTTAAATGCTGAAAATGTCTTTAAGAAGCAGAGGGCTAAAGAAGATCATGATTATGAGGTCATTGACTATGGATCTAGAAATTGTTGGGAGGAAACCTGATTGTATCCAGTATAAGTGGCTATGGGGTTAGGAAGCAGGAAAAGTGAGGCCAGACTGGCCACTTTTTCAAGAAGTTTAGCAGTACAGGAAAATAGGATATCTTCTAAAATAGTTGTTATCTTTATGGGGGTAGGGCTAATATGCAGTTAGGTTGTCGGAATAAAAAATTGCAAAATGAAAACCACAATAAGAATTCAAGATGTGGCTAGGTGCAGTTGCACACATGTGTAATCCCAACACTTTGGGAGACCGAGACTGGAGGATTGCTTGAGTCTTGGAGTTCAAGACCCATCTCGGCAACATAGTGAGATCCCTGTCTCTACAAAAAGTAAAAAATTTGCTGGTGTGGTGGCACGTGCCTATAGACCCAGCTTCTCAGGAGGCTAAAGTGCGAGGATCCCCTGAGCCCAGGGAGGTCAAGGCTGCATGAGCCATGATCATGCCACTGCACTCTTTTTACCCCAGGACCCTCTATCAGAAAATAAAATAAAATAAACATTAAAAATTCAAGATGTAAAGAAGTAAAAATGGAAGACAAATATCTCTAATTGAAGACCAACAGTTTAGTAGCTACAAAAATCATAATTTGATATAGATTTTAGTTTTTCTCCATTCCTTTTTTCCTCTTTTGCCTCAGCAAGCAATGTGGACAATTTAATGAAAATCTATTATCAGAATTCCAAGGCATTTTCCTTTCCTTTCCTTTTTTTTTTTTTTTTTTTTTTTTTTTTTTTTTTTTTTTTTTTTTTTTTTTTTTTTGTTTTTTTTTTTTTTTTTTTTTTTTTTGCTGGGCTGGGGGAGAAGGGAAAAAGAATGTGGTTTGTGAGGCAAGTTAAACCTCAAGAATTTTTTCAAACTAAACACTCCCTAGCCGTTTGATGTCTGGAAGTCTGGATATTGGGGGCAGGGAAGCTAGCAGAGCTGAGGCTGTAGGACCATTTGTCATTTCCTGGGAGGTGCCTGTGCTTAACCCTTAAGGGAAGCACATTTGAACACACTGGGCTTTGACCAAGAGGAAGTCCAACCCTCCACTTTTTCAGATTGGTGTTTTCTTTCCCTACCCCTAGTGGAAAAGACTGGCTTTCCTTGAGGGAGAAGCAAATAGCAGTGCCATTTGGATGTCAACGATATCAGTGCTGTTTAATGCCTCTGTGTTTTCACACTTTCTTGTGATAATCCAAAATACAGAAACAGTGTCACATATTATTCATCATTTTTAGATAGGAATGCATTCATACTGTTATGTTGTGTGTATTTTCACAAGAAAATCTTTGTCAAAACTGAGTCTGGCTTTTGTTTTGAAACTGGTATGCCAGGAAAGTGTTACAAAATCCTGTCTCTCCTTAAAGTATAACAGCCGGTAAGAAAGCACAGCATCTCTCTCCCTCCCAGCCCTGGAGTTGTACTAAGTAGCTCACTGCCAATACCATCCCCCATAGCCTCTCTCCACTTAGTAAAATCCTTTGCTAAGTTGATATCTAGCTTTAGGAAGATTGAGGACAAGATTATCCTAGTTAAGAAGGAGCTTTTAAATGCAACAACTTGTATGCCATCTCCAAGATTTGTAGTTAGAGTGCTGTTCCTGAAAAGGAATAATTCAAGATGAGGAGTGGTCTTAGTATTATTGAGAGCCTGAGCTAGAATTGGAAGCCCCAAACCAAAAATCACAATCAAGTCTGAAAGCTCTACCTCTTCAATTATGTGAACACCACTTGGCAGCTTTTTGCTGTATGCAGCTTACAGTAGATAACAACTTCCATTGTCCCTCTAATCAGTGTCTTACAGAACTGAGCTTGCTACAAATAAACAGGGACACAAAAATGAAGTGTCCACAAAACGGCACACCCTTGGGTCATCGTAATAACCACTTAGGTTGAAGAGAAATCCACAGGATTCATGAAATCCTTAACTAAACACATTAAGAAACTATATATTACATTCTCCCCAAGTTAGAATAAGTGCTTTAAATAGCAGTCAGGAAGGAGAGGTTGGAAAGTTGATCTCAGATTGGCCTTTCTCTCTCTCTCAAATAAATCGTCAGTGTGTAACTCTCATCTTTTGAATAAAATTAAGTCCCTAAGGAAATAAAAGCAACTCATTTAAATCCAAGGATATGCTGGGTGGATCCAATACACTTAAATGTTCATGTGAAAGCTACCAAAGTGACTTAAAAAGTAGAAATTGGGGAGAGAAAGAGAGATAGAGAGAGAGAGAGAGAGAGAGAGATCACAAAAGTTTTATAAGGGCATACATTCTGCTACAGAAAGGATGTCTGGTTTCTCTGATGAGGGCTGAGGGCAAACTCCCCCTGTGAGGGAGCCTCTCACCCTCATAGAGAGAGGTTGAGCCACGCTGGCTTCTCTCTGGAAGGGAGGGTGGCGGAGCCAACATCAGGCTAAGGTCCAGCTGGTCAGCTATGTGGCACTGCTGCTATTGTTGAACAAAGTTCTTTCCTCATTACGTATCTTTTCTCAATTTAATAGAAAGTACAGTTTGGGATTTTTCTCTTCATGAATTTGAAGGCAATCAGAAATGAGAAGCTTATTTTCTCCTCATTTCACAAGGAACTAACTTGCTGAATCTACAGCCTGACTCTTCTTTATATTTTATCATATATAAAATGAAGTCTAAGGACACAGACAAAAAAACCCAGAAACTTGATCAGTTCTATAGAATGAATATTCAAGGACAATCCACAATTTACCACAGAGAAGTCTGACAAGGTTGATTGGCTGTTTTTAATGGACTCTGATTTGTTGGTGCTTTGCTTTAAATTAGTTGTGTGAATTTAATGATCAGCTTAATATTGTTCCCATTATATATGTTAAGGGCGACTTCTAGAGTTGGAGCATTAATATTTTTGGCAAATTGTTAAAAACTTGGCAAGGACCGAAACGAGAGAGGGGTGAAATACCCTTTGATCATCATTTCTTCCATCTGTAAATCAGGGGTAATATTTTCAAAGCCTATTTAATAGAATGATGAACAGAACCATTATTTGTGAATTAATTAATTGCTATTGAAAGTCAAATGGAAGGTGAGAGATGAGGATCCAGTTTCATTCTCCTACATGTGGCTAGCCAGTTAGCCAATCCCAGCATTATTTGTTGAAAAGGGTGTCCATTCTTCACTTTATATTTGGTTTGCTTTGTTGAAGATCAGTAGGCTCTAAGTATTTGGGTTTATTTTTGGGTTCTCTATTCTGTTCCATTGATCTATGTGCCTACTTTTATACTACTACCATGCTGTTTTGGTGACTATAGCCTTATAGTATAGTTTGAAATCAGGTAGTGTGATGCCTTTCCTCACTGATATGTGGGAGCTAAGCTATGTGGATGCAAAAGCATAAGAATGATTCAATGGACTTTGGGGATTTGGGGGGAAGGGTGGGAGGGGGTGAGGGATAAAAGAGTACAAATAGGGTGTACTGTATACTGTTCAGATGATAGGTGCACCAAATTGTCACAAATCACCACTAAAGAACTTATGTAACTAAATACCACCTGTATCCCTATAACTTGTGGAAAAATAAAAAATAAAATAGTAAGACATATTTTTAAAAAAGAAAATCAAATAGAAGGGTTTTGCAAATGATAAATCAGTGATTCCCAACTGGAGTGGGGAAAGTGGAGGAATAGGAATATTAGTTGCCTCAGTTTATAACTTAAGACTATAGCCAGATTTGAATACATCAGTTCATGATATTTCCTCTTAGCTTTAGGCACTGAGGCTTCTAATTCCTGGCTAATATGATGCCAAAATAAGAAAGAATTTGCATGATCAATTATCATTGAGTTGGCACTCTTATGTATATAGAAATTCTGGGTCCCTACCCCAGATCTACTGAAACAGAATCTTTAGGGGCTAGCCCAGCAATCTATGTTTCAGCAAATTCTCCAGGTCATTCCGATGTTCACTCAAGCTTGAGAATCACAGATCTAGTCTAATCCTGTTGACTACTTGGTAATATCACCTGCTTGAAAAATGACAATAATTTTTGTCTCTCAGCATCTACTTTCTTCTCTTCATCCTCCTTTTCATGGTCACTAATTATCTTCTAAAGTACCATTTTAATCATGTCATTCCTCTTCTCAGAATGTCTAGGAGACCACTGATTACCTGACACATCTGTTTCTGCAGATATTGTAGCTAAAAGGGGCCCTCATAAGGAAGTCCAGCCATAAAGAAAAATATTCTTAGGCGGGCAAGTAGGGTGAGTGTGACAAATCTGGTTATAAATCCTCTGCATCAAATTGGCCTATTTAAATCTAGTTAAAATGCATCTGTAGGCAGCTTTGGGGAGTGGGAGATACAGGAAAAAAGAGAGATGCCACGAAAGCAACTTGAAAACTGGGGTATGTTTTTAGAAGGGGCAGGGAGACTAGGACCCAAGTCACTGTTTTTTGATATTTGTTATAGTCAGACCTCTTTTTTTATTTTCCTTCTTTCTTGGAACTAGCTCAGTGTGGTGTATTAGTTTGCTAGGGCTGCTGCAATAAAGTTTCACAAAGTGGGTCATGTAAACCTCATCTCCACCCTGCTTGGCATCAGGGACAGGGTGGGAGGGGGATGGTGTCAGGATAAAACTGTTCTACCTCAGATCATCAGCCACTAGTCAAATTCTCATAAGGAGTGCACAACCCAGATCCTTTGCATGCACAGTTCCCAGTAGGGTTTGCGCTTGTGTAAGAAGCTAATGCCTCGGTTATGATCTCACCCTTGGCTTACCTCCTGCTGTGTGACCCTGTTCCTAAAAGGCCAAGGACCTTGGCCCAGGAGTTGGGAATCACTGGGATAAGCAATAGAAATGTATTGTCTCACAGTTGTAGAGGTTATAAGCCTGAGATCTAATTACTTAATTCTATATACCAGTTAATTAATTAATTAATTAAATTCTCTATACTAATTACTTAATTTTTAATGGATTACCTCTTTAAAAACTGTATCTCCTATAGAGTCACACTCTGAGGTACTAGAGGCTAGGATTCAACACAGGAATTCTGGGGGGTCAGAATCCAATCCATAACATGACATTGCCACCTTTTCCTGTATGCTTGGGTGGTCCTACAAGGAATAGTTTATAGGACGGTAGTGAGTGGAACAGGTGCTGTACAGAAAAAATATTTTTAAAAAATGTTCACTCAGGGAACAGCTATGGGATTAACTTTAATTTTAAAAATGAAGAATGTCAACACCAAATCTTCCTTTAGAAAACTTCTAGTCTGACCTCATCATTTTGACAAAAGAGCCCCCTGAGGGAAGGAGCTTGGCCACAGTTACAACTCCTGATTGGATTTAATCAGGCTTTGATTTCAACTCCAGTGCTTGTCCAGTAAACCGTATCCCTAAGAGGTAAAGGGACATATCTAAGGTCCCAGTAAAGCTTGGAGCCCTGACTCAGTTCTTTTTCCAGAACTCTGTGCTCTTTCTGGTTAGTGTATCCTGCAGAGGTGCCAGATACACTTCTGAGCTTTATGTTCTTGTGCTTAAGCTTCCAAGGTCATTTTCCATCTGAGACAACTATATTATTATGCAATATTGGAAGTTGCAGTGCTTTGTTCTAATCAAAATCTATTTTCACCATATTTTTACTGTGCAGTATTTGCTTGACTTTGTATCTCTTAACTTGTTGTTGGTTCAAACTCTTATAATAATGTTATAGCAGAAATAAAGAGAAGATTGGCCATTTCTAGTCATTTCTAGTCAAAAGGTATCTATTTCCTGCAAGTTGTCAGGAAGAAGGAAACAGATTCATATAGCTTTTAATCTTTTAGACACACAGATTCAGAAAGAGTTGCTGATCAGTTTCTGTCCTTATAAAAAGTAGAATAAAGCCTCCTTAATTTAATCTTGTGAGTTTTTGATTATATGAAAACATTGAATAATAGAAATAAGATAATAAAGGGAAAGGTTAATTGAGGAAAAGTTTTTCCAAGTATACCAGAATAAAGCCAATAAAGAAGTAATTCTCTGTTGTTAACCACTCTATCGCTAGCATCTAGCATACTGCCTGGAAAATAATATGTGCTCAATAATTTGTGTTGAAAGAAAGAATGAATAGATGAATAAAAAGCAGGCTTCCAATATAAACAGATATTGGCAATACTTGGGCTGGTGCCTGATCTGTTATTCTAATTGCAAATCTCGCTTCGTTATTTATTAAATTTGAATCTCAACGAAGCAGTTCTCAGTCTTGTTTTAATTACTGTAGGTTCTTTAACGCAATAAGCCTGAATTTCATTAAAAGAATTACATTATCCAAACTTCATTAATTCATAGTTTTCTTTTCTTTTATTTGGTATGGCATGGTGAGGTCTAATTTCATTGAAATGACCCAGAGGGAAGTAAGCGATACCAAATAGGAGACAAGAAAACTGATTAAAGACAAGACTCCAGTATTTACAAGAATCCCTGTCTTCCTTTATGAAAGCCAACCTCACCTGAGCAACAAAGAAACAAAGTATATTTTTCGAGAATAAAGATAGATGAGCGTGGTTGTACCTGAAAAATTGTTTGGAAGTATGAAAAATAATCACAGCTTTAAAGATAAAAATCATAAACATCTCCCCAGATACAGCAAACAGCATCACACATATGGAAGAAGCAACCTTTAAATCCAGCTGGTAGAGTAAATCCTATCAAAACAATATAATATTTCTTCCTCAACTTTACTTGACTCCAGAAGTGAAATGAACGCCTAAAATGTTGTCTTTTAAATATTGTTCAAATTCTTTATTTTAAACTTCAGTGTCTTTTATGTTTATGATTGGCCTAGGTGTGTGTACATAAGTCTCCTTGCTTAATTTTACTGCTTGCAGGATAAAAACAAAACCGACATTCTGAGGCAAATCCATTTGTCATCTCAAATAGCTAACTGAGATTGGCACTGGCCTTAGCAAGCTGGGGCCTGGCTTTTTCCTTTAGTCAAGAGCCAATGCTGATTATAATCAAGAGAATAGAGGCAAGAGATGGAGAATGGTTTCCTTTGGCTTACATTGTTGTCTATTTTATTTAGCTCTACTATCTGGTTTTCAGTAGATAACCACTGTTTTCCCTTATTCTTGGTACCAGGACTTATTTTCATGTCTTCCAGTGTTACATTTTTCTCTGAAATGTTCACTATAGCATTGGCTTTTATAGAATTTGATTCTTTTCCCCCCAAACATAAATGTGTTGTCCTCAGGCTCATTTGCCTACACTAAGCAAATAAAACTTCCATGCCTCAGTAAGCCTTTGCATCCATTATTATTAGTGGTGACATGCTATTGGGCCTAATGAAAAACCACTACATAATAATTAGATTTCATAGAGAGGATAACCAGCAAGCTTTCAAAAAAAAATTGCTGAGTGTAATCAGAATGTTGCATTTTACTGCCATAAAGTATTAATAAGAGCTACTCTTCATTGATAATTCTCCCCCTTTCCCAGGCATTTAACATGAATTTATAGTTAACCTCCACAACAACCTAAAGATGTTGGATTTTCTTTTTCATCACCTATATACAGATGAGAAAGCCTAGGATTCAGGCCAGACCACCAATAAGTGGCAGAGCTGGGCTCAGAATTAACTCTGCCTAACTCTGAAGCCCACGGTTTTACAATAAAGAGCTGCCCCTCTCTATGGTCTGTGGTTCAGACCATATTTTATGTAGTAAACGTAAAATTTTTAAGCACTTAGGTCACTCTACATTGCACCTTTAAAATGTCATTTTCCAGAATATTAATAAAAACCTCTATTCCATTGTGATTAATCCTAATTAAGTAAAAAATAGGGAAAGATCAAAACAGAAATATAGGCTTAATAAAAGAAAAAATATTCTCCTCAACCAAATGCCTTCGTGGCACTTGTAAACTTAGAGCTCTTTTTGACTCCTGGCCAGAAATGAATAGGGCAATAGAAATGAAAGCAGAAACAGATGTGAGCAAGTCTCGGTGACCTGCCAAGGAAACAGTAATGTTCTATACAGACGAAGACACAAATACAGTGGATAAAATCTCCTTAAAGCCATTGTTGCCTCTGTTCGCCAGGCACCAAACAAAGAGAAAAGTGCACATTGTTCATGGGTGACTTTTTAAAGCTTAGCTCTAAGGCTTGGCACACAGAATTCCATTTCCGTTCTGAATGATTTTCAGTTTCTTTTGCTAAGCATTATGGGACCAAAGTCTTAACTGATTGCAAATGTTTCTGTGGTAAACTTTTCCATAAGAGTCACCAGCTGGCTTTAACAGTGCTTATTCTTTCACAGTAAAACTTGGAAAGAAGGACCGGGTAACAACAAAATCTTCCTGTAGGACATCATTATAAGAAGTTGTCAATAAATTTGTTTTCTGTGTTTGTTAAATGGCAGGGTACTCAAAAGGCACAGGTAAAAGAAAAAAAAACACTTGCACTCTAATTCCTTCTCAGCCAGACTACTTCCAGTGGTTTAAGAGTGCAACCCAGAAGAAGTGTGAGTGGTTTCCAGAAAAAACAGTGTAAGAGGCCAAACCAAGCAATCTACTTAAAGTTGGGCACAGCAGAGCTGGAAGCCATTATGAGTTTGAAGCAAGAGACATTATTTTCTTTCCTTCCCCCATGGGTGGACCTAAGTATTGAATTTTAATAGGGAATCCAAACCTGACTAGATAGCTGGGGAAGAATTGAATGCTTAGCAGTTAATCAGTGCTGTCATCTGTTGTGTATCTTCATTAAGATTGAAATTCTTTAAAATAGCCTTTCTCATCAGGATTAAAAGGCAGAAAATCTATTATCACCATTTCTGGATATTCCTTCTTATATTTCCCAGGAGTCAAAAGCCTTCATTAAAACATATAGCCATCCTCAAAATGGACTTTCCTGAGAAGGACTTTATTATTTAAGGCATTTTTTTTTTTTTTAGTAGAAAGAGCAGGATTTTCCTTCACAAAGTAAAATTATAAACATAATAGGTAGTCAAGTAGCATATCCACCTAAAATATTTATTTAAAATAATAAACATAACAAATAGTCAAGTAGTATATCCACCTAAAATATTTGTTTTTTCCCCCCCACTTTTCAGCAAAGGTGAATAATGAGGTTATTCCTAAGAAAAATAAATTTTCATTGTTTTCCAGATAATGTCAGAGGAGGACACTCTATAACACAACCTCCAGGACTTCAGCACTTCATGGACATGGAGTCTGGGGTGTTTGTTTTTAAAATTAAACCTTGCTATTAGAGAGGAAACCTAAATGTCTGATGGCAACGTGTTATAAGGGCATTAAGGGAGCTCACTCACTTTAGCGTTCATTGCATCTTTCAAAGGGCAGGCTAGAGATGGGCTCTCTCAAGCGGATTTGTCCTTGGTTCTTCCTGCATAATGCCACTTCTTGTTTGTGGTCTGTGGAATTCCTCTCCTATCTTGGCATTTCTCTCCAGAGATCTGAGAGGCTTCTCTCTGGCAGGGACTCATGAACTGCGTCTCCCTCTCCATGTGTCTCTTACCCTTTTGGTATGATGAGTAATGCTTTATATATGAGGTCTAGGGAAAACTCAAGAAGCATACATCTTTGAATCTTTTCATATAATACCTAAGTTGAGTTCATTTTGAGAATTAAAGAGGAACTTAAAGGGTGGAGGAGGAGGTTTTTCCCATTGTTTGTAAAACGATGACACCAAGTAGGTACTATCTAACCTGCTCAGCTCTGTGTTTAGACCCTGTTGTGACCTCTAAATTCCTGTGAGAATCAAACTCATAGAGGATTTTCTTGCAGGCACTGAGATTGTCAGCCTCAACTCAATCCGTAGCTGTGGACACTGCAGATCTGTGGTTTGCATTGTTTGTGTGTTTTTGGCACATTTGTTGAATTCTAGATTGGGGGGAGGCACACTTCAAAAGATCAAATGGTGAATAGCAGGTTTAAGGAAAGGGAAAAATTTGGAAAACTTCCCAAAGTTACCACACTTTCCAACTAGTCAACGTTCAGCTTTAGACCCTATTTGAATCAA